>NW_016107366.1:6722640-6874724 GCF_001604975.1 Cebus imitator | reverse complement strand
TTTTTTTTGAGACAGAGTTTTGCTCTTGTTGCCCACACTAGAGTGCAATGGCACAATCTCTGCTCACTGCAGCCTCTGCCGCCCGGGTTCAATGATTTCCTGTCTCAGCCTCTTGAGTAACTGGGATTACAGGCATGTACCACCATGCTCGGCTAATTTTGTATTTTTAGTAGAGATGAGGTCTCTCCATGTTGGTCAGGCTGGTCTCAAACTCCAAACCTCAGGTGATTCGCCCACCTCCGCCTCCCAAAGTGCTGGGATTACAGGTGTGAGCCACTACGTTCAGCTGCCTTTCACTTTCTTTATTCCCCCTTTCTTATTGGCTGGATTGCAGAGGTGATGGTGAGCCATCCCCCTCCACGCAGAGGGAGGCAACACTGTAGGGATGGCAGAGCCACACAATGGAATGATCCTGAGTCCCTGACACTTTGTCACCATTGTACCTGCCCTCCTATGTGAGACAGAATTGAACTGCTATCTTGTTTAAGCCTTGCATTTTGGGGTCACTTCTTATGACAGCCTATTCTGTCTGCTAATTGATATAATCTCTGGGCTATTCAGCTCTCCTTCCTGGAGGCAAGCGGTATCACCATATTGCTGGATTCTTCCAGGGATATTTCATACATAAACTTACAAATGTATAGAGGCATGCATGCATGAATGCTTTCATATGTACATAAACATACATATCCAACTATCCATAAAGCCCCCCTCCATTTTTACATAAATGATGCTGTACCAAACAGCTACGCTTTTAAGAAGAGGCCAAGCTTGGTTTGGAGGAGGGTTGCTGGGGATGGGTCTCAGCTGTGGCTCTCCTCCTCTTGCTGACAAGGTAAGCTCTCTCTCCAAACATACACTGCCTCCTAGCAAACCCCAAACCCTGAAGCTACTGAACCCGCTTTCTTCTGAGGCAGTTTATTACTCACGCATGATCCTCAGGGCCTCCTCACCCCTTCCCCCGTAAAAAAAGAGATTTATTGAAATGTTCTAGCCACAGATTAGCCTCCCTGTGAACACTTTCAATACATTTTTCCCCCAGTTTTGTATCTTCCTGGGGTTTCTGAGTAACAGGGCTTGGTGCTTTAGGTGGATGACCAGGGGACCCTTCACCTAACCCGCTGCCTACAGCTTCACCTCCCCCCCACACCCCCACCCCCCGCCGTGCCCCCTGGAAGCCCTGGATGTGGATGTCTCACTGAAGAATGAAGTCGATTGCTGACGGCCTCTGTGAATGCTCTCTTTTCTCTCTGCTCCTCTTCTCCCCCACAGCCACGTTCCCATCCCGGGTCCAGTGCCCTAAATTGACCTTGTGAGAGAAAAGCATTAGAGATTGGAAAGTATCTCTGCTGAGCTCTACTCTTTCTAAACGGGAGGGAGAAGCCTGAAATACACTCAGGTTGGGAGGGGAAAAGAAAGGTGTGGGCAGGATGGGGGGAATGGGGTGAGTCTATATCGCCAAATGTCCTTATTCCTCTGCGTGTGTGAATCCTCCTAGCTCAAAACTCATACCATCCATTCTAGATACCCTCCCTCTCCAAGCTGGCAATGTCTGTCTGTCTGTTTCTCTTTCACTCACACACACACACACACACACACACAGAGTTTCTGATTCATTTCTCTGTTCTTAGAGTCCATCATAGAGGCGCTTAGGAACTTCTTGTGAAATAAATCTGTTTTTAATTTTATTTTTGAATAATCACTTAATTAAAAAATCATCTTGAGATCATATTGGAAGAAAAAAAAATCAGAGTATGTTTCCCTGAGAATTCTCTCTCATCCTTGTCCAATTCACTCCACCCACCACCTCTACTGACAACTGTCTTTGTTAATTTGTCCTTCCAGTGATTCTTACGTAACTATGAACATGTATTTGTATCCCTCCCTCCCTTCTTACATGAAGCGTATCCAATGTTCTTCTTTCATTCTTCCCCATTACAACCTAGAGGTTTTAAAATTAATAATTTTAAAATACTTATCCATTGGCTTTTTCACAATAAAGCATGTATAGGTACCATCCCATGCATGTTACAATAATTTATCTATCTTCCAAAGAAAAATGTAACCATCTATGTCCTTTTTCCAAGAGGAAGTTTTCAGGGAAGAAATTATCCTGATGATTGTAGAATCCTTAACCCAGAAGGCAGTCGGGCTTGGGAGCCTCTGGGACCCAGGTGAGCACAGGAACTTTCTTACCAGGTGGCTCTGAGAGCTGGGAGATGAGCCAGCCCTCATTTGCATTTCTGAGAGAGGTAAGCTGGGAAAAGAAGCCTGGCTCAGGGCACTGTCCCTGGCCCTGAGTGACTTTTGGGTTGTGTATCAATCAGAGTTCCAACAGAACCTGAAGGGGATATAGATTAAGAGTTTTATTGCAAGGAACTGGCTTCCATTATTACGGAATCTGTGGGGAAGGCCATCAGGAAAGGCAGGCTGGGGTCCTGGGACAGGATCTGTGGCTGCAGCTTACAGGCAGAATTCCTTCTTTAGGAACTCCTCAGCCCTGCTCCACTGATTGAAGCAGGCCCACCCTGGCTGTCTATGACAATCATCCTGACCCAAAGTCAACTGACTTCAACGCCACCTACAATACACGTTCATACCAATTCCTAGGCTTGCATTTGCTAGAGTATGGGACTGTTCACAAGTTCACACATCAAACTGACCAGCACAGGTTGACTTGGCTGAAAGAAGTGGTGAGAGCAGAGGCTAAGTGGGGGACGTTGGAGTTTCGTTTTGTTTTGTTTTGTTTTTTTGATGGGGGGAATCAGTGTTATTTCCTTACATGATAATACCCAGGGTAATCACAGCTGCAATGAGTTATTCCATCTATCAGTGGAATGAAGCATTTTTGGCCAACTTGGTGCTTGACTTTCCTAATTTACCTGCAACAAGTGACCCCATGAACCTCCTTCACAGGTGAGGAATACACCTCAAGGTCTCTTGCTCATAAACCCAGTAGGAGTCACTGGAATTTCGCCCTCATCCTGGTCACTGAGGGGTTAAGCCTGCCGCAGTTCTGCGGACCCCAGAGGGTTTCAGCCTGTGCTCCATGGCCATTAATCATCCTCATCTGGGACCAGGGCTGCCGAGAACAACGTTTACCAGCAATTAACCTACAGTAGAGGGAGCATTGTTTCCCGGGCCTGCACTCCCCTCCTCTGCATGCCCAATTACTCTAAATTAACATTTACCAAGCAAAGTGCCTGTTAATTGGAAGGGCAGTAGAAAGAAAGGCCACACACCTACCCAGTCTAACTTAATAACCTCAAAAGCAGCCATTAATTAACAGAGCAGCGTTTCCATTCAGATCTTGTTTAGACAGTTCCGCAGTTAACTCCGTGTCTGTGTTTCTGAGCTCAGCCCTGCACTGCACCTTCCCACCCTCCCTTGCCAGCAGCTCAGATGATTAAAAAAACACACTCATAAAGAAATCTTCACTCTAGAAAGTTCACACTGGCCAGGGGACTTAGGGATTCCTGGAGATAGCCTTCTTATTGTTAAAATGCACGCTTTGAATGACGAGACTCCCCAAACGGGCTTTGTGTGAGCAACATGGCTGTTTATTCACCTGGGTGCGGGCAGGCTGAGTCCGAAAAGTGAGTCAGCGGATGGCGGTGGGATAGGAGTTGGTTTTATAGGTTTGGGGTAAGTAACGGAAAGTTACAGAAGTTACAGTTTGGGAGGGGTCGTAGGATGTGGAGTCACAAGGTTGGCCAAGGTCAGCTACAAAGTCCAATGGCCTTATCAGCTGAGGCTGGAATAAGAAACAATAGAAGAATGCGTCAGGTTAGTTAGGCATTGCAGGGGTTGATCGTCCTTCCGGGAACTCATCTGGGGTGTACGTACAGGTCACAGAGGTTACCATGCCATTCATGGCGCAGTCACTTGGCCTAAAAGACCTTATACTTATTGTCTAGATGGGGAAACTGAGGCGGAGAAAGTCCTCAGGGTCCCAGAGTCAGACACTAGCTAGAGGCCTCCTGGCTGGGGCTCCTGTCCACCCTGCCCTGTGTGTGTGTGTAAGTGTGACATACTGTCTTCCCTGGTCTCCATGCCTGATGCCAGGCACTCAGAATGCAGACCTGCATGAAGCTGGGGCTGAAAAGGGAGAGTCTTCTAAAAGGGGAGAGTGAAGGGCAGAGAGGAGGGGGACTCCTCACTGACGAGAACAGCCGTGTCTCCAGGCAGCCCCAAAGGACTTGTTCCATTGTCTCTCCCAACTTGGGCAGTTGGGTTGAGTGGCAGCTGTACCCCCAGCCCAGCAAATGGAGGGTCCTGCTCATTTGATCCTGGGCATCCTTTGAGTCCAACTTTGCTTTTCTGTGCATACTTGTGATGTTCCTCTCATCTGGCAGCCCTGAGGACCCCTGGCCAGTGCCCTTCATTCCCCAGGGCAACTGTTCCACAGCCTCCTGACTGGCCTTAATGTCTTCATCAGACAACCTAACCTTCCTCCCTGAGAAACTCAAGCCCACCACGAGGGGCCTGCTTAGCTTCCCTTCCACCCTTTGGAGCTCAGCCTGTCCTGTCTACAGGGCCTGCCTGTTGGTGGTAGTTGGTAGTAGAGTTGGCCTCAACCCCCCCTCTGGATCTGGACTCTGGTCTCACGTCTCCCCAGGCTCCTTCGGGCTCATTCTCCCTCTGCAGGTCTCCACCGCTCACTTTCTCCTGCATCCTCCCCACAGCCCAGGGCGTACCCTCAGGGGACTCCGCTGCTACACCAGCCCTGCTTTCCCTCATGGTCTTCCAGCTGGTGTCCAGCTTCTCCAAAGGGACATTCCACAGGTTGCCTTTTCTCACCTAGCACCCCTTCTCAATTGTCCATAGTTGACCTTCGGGCTTCAACTGCCCCACGGAAACTGCCTTTCTCAAATTTAAAACAACCTCTTACTAAGTCCCGGAGACACTGTGTAGGTTTCTGCTTTTGTTGTTATATGACCTTTTTGTAGGATTTTCTGCTGCTGCCCACTCCCTCCCTCTCTCCTTCCTGAAACTCCTGACTTCTGTGATAGCACTCTTTGTTTTCCAAGCGTTTCTTTCTGCCGCTCCCCACAGGATTTTCTGTACTGCGTCCCTTCTCTTCTGGTCACATATTCTCCATGGGGGGCCTCATCCTCTCTGTGGCTCCGTCACCAACTAGATGAAGAAGGGGAGGAGGAGAAGGAGGAGGAGGAAGACGATGACAATGACAACTCCCTGATCTCTATATGGGGCCAGATCTGACTCCTGAGCCTCAGACCCCATCACCCTCCTAGGAGTTCTCCCAGTCAGGGGTCCTGTGGCATCTCACACTCGTCATGCTCAAAATATGCTCACTAGCTTCCCCTGTACTGCTTCTGCTCCAGGGCTTCTGTGTCACCGAAAGTGCCACCATGCACAGGGGAGTCATCCCTGCTGCCATCTCTCATGTTTGATCAATCAATCAATCATCAATCGCTCTTCAAGTCTTGTGCCTTCTTATATCTCCAACAAACCTCTGGATTCCCATTGCCATTACCTTAGCTGTGACAAATTCCACCCTTACCTCCCTAAGGCAGAGCTACCCTGCTAAACTCTTTTTCGTCAGGTCATGCCCTTCAGTGGCATGGCGTTGCCCTTGAGGTAAAGTCAAGCTCTTTAGAACATCATAGAAGCCAGATTCCTCAAGACCACTCAAGTGCATGACACATCGGGAAAATTCCTGCACTCTGCAAGGGTTCTAACCTTGGCCTCAACTTTTCCATTTTAACAAATAAAACAAACGTCCCCTCAATGATGTTGGTTCTTAGAACCATGATATCCTCATTTCCTAATTTTAGTCTTGTCATACTTTATGAGGCAGGTGTTAATATCCTTGTTTTATAGGTAAGAAAGATGGCGTCTCAGAGGGTGCAAGCTCACAAAGTAATTAAGGTAGGATCCGAGCTCAGGTCTGACATTTCTGAGGTTCTTGCCAGGATCCCACAGCTGAACAATTGAACAGAGCAGACGTGGGGGTTTCTAGTGACCCAGGGACTGCTGGGACCAGGCCACAGATCTAAGAGACCTTTTCACACTGCAAATGTCTTTTCAAGTGTGCCACTGGGGATGCGTACCTGGGGCTTGAGCCCCTGCCTGAGCTCTGGGTCAGAGACAGCCTGCTCCCACACCTTGTCTCAGATGGAACAGGGGTGACAGATGAGCAGAGGATCAATAGCCATCTGTCCAGGCTCCACTGACAAGCTAATCTTTTCAGTAAACATTTCATTAGCTCCTGCCAGTCTGCTGCACCTGCTGACAGGAGAGGCTGAATGGGGTGGGGGAGGGGGTCCTCTGCTTCATGGTAGGGCTCCAGTGGCGGCAGTGGTCTCCTGGCCCCTGAGAGCTAGTTAAGCTCAGCTGGAATACCCCTGCCACACACTGGAGGAATCCAGATCATCCCCACAATTTTTGTAATTGAAGGGACTTTTAAAATTATTTAACCTAAGCTCTGCACTTTACAAAAGAGAGAGCACAGTCCTCAAAAGTGACTTGCAGAAAATCAAAATAGCCACTGGGAGAGCCACCCATGGAAATCAGGCCAGATTCTCTTCCACGTTGTGAAAACATTTGTATTTACTTTGTAATATGCAAAACATTTGAAATTATATACAGTTGTAACCAAACATCTTTGGAATGGGAGTGTTTGTGAAAGAAGGGTGTTGGGTGGGTGGCAGGAATTTTCCTTTAATGTGGATAGATTTGACTATGTCTCCATGAAGGGGGCTGTGCAGACACCATGCTGGGTGACTTCTGGGCGCTTGCTAAGTGTCTTCCATACATTATCTCTTGTAAACCCCACAACAACCCCCAGAGGCAGGTGCTATTATATTATACTTTTACATTTTGCAGCTGTTATAATTAAATTTTCTGTGCCACAAAAGAAGTAGCACTTGAATATCAATTTCCTCAGAAAGGCAATTTACTTCTCTAGAAGGGTGTGGCTCACAGATGGAACAGTGGCGAGCGCACACCTGGACAAGGAGGGGAAGGGGTTCTTATTCCTGATGCAGGTCACCCCTACTGCTGTGTCATTCCCCTACTGGCTAGGGTTAGACCACACAGTCTAGTCTAATTCCGATTGGCTATTTTAAAGGGAGCAGAGGTATGGGCAGGAGTGGCGGGGTGGGTGGTTTGGTGGGAAGGATGGTTATAGGCAAGTCAGAGCAGGTAGCCAGAGGTCAAAGCACAACCAGAGCAGGTGACCAGGATGAGTCAGGACGGAGCAGGGGACCAGGGGAACAGATGTGAACTGGTGGAAAAGGTTGTTTACTGAAACTACAAGGAAGTTAAACTTTTAAATGGAGAATTAAAGAATAAGAGCTGAACATACTGAAATACTGATTCTTGGAAGAGAAACTTGGGGTTCACTATATCTAACACAGATGAGCAAAGTCCCTCTGAGAGGTTAGGTGGAGGAGTGTGGGTTAGAGACTGGGTTTATCTCACTCCAAAGCCCAAGCTCTTACCTACCATATTGCATTTGCAGTTCGTGGTTCGTGGAATGATTTGGCTATCATCTGGCTCCTCCAGCCAGATTGTGAGGTCTACGAGGGTAGGCAGTAGATCCAGTTGCTTCGCCACTATGTACCCAGCACAATGGATTTTTTGTTTTGTTTTATTTTGAAGTGAGGCAAGGTATTGTATGTGTTTGTTTAGCCTTTACTGCTCGCAAGCCAGTGGAAATAAGCTGGGTTTTGTTTTACTGTTTTTTTTTTGCAGGGAGTGCTGTTTGTTTTTGCCATTCAAATTCACTCTTTTCCACTGCTTCCCCCAACTGCTGCCTGCAAATATAGCTAGTTTGGGTGAGCTCTCATTTATAGCCCCCTTTCCTCTGCTTTTGAGAACAAAACCACGTCCAGGAAAATCTCCTTATGCTAGGCAATAACCCCTACTATGAACTCACTGTTCTGAACAGTGATTCATTTTGCACATTGCGGGGTTGCCCCTCAGTGTAGAAAATCCTGTCTGCTCCTCTCTCGGAGGCCTGCCTCTCACGGTCTCAGGTGCTACCCCTGTTCTATCTCTTGTTTTATTTCTACTGCTTTGGGCAGCCCTTCCAAATAGTTTTCATTCTGGAGTTTAGAGTGTCTCTACATTTCAATAAAAATGGTTGCCTTTGGATGATTTCCAGAAGAGAAAAGGGACACGCTGACATCTTTCCATGAGGGGAGTTTATGGGAATTGGGGTGCCTCTGGGTGAAGGGCAGCTCTCGCTGATGGCTGCCATGCAAAGATCAGCTTTTCTCAGAGCTGGGACAGGGCCCAGCCAGAACTCTGTTTCTGATTCTAATGTCCTTGATCTTCAACTCTGCATTTGAAGGTCTTCATTAGCCGTGCTAATGGAAGAAAAATAGAAAACACTGAAAAGCTAAAACAAAAAATTTAAATGGTCTGGGCATGATAGCTCACGCCTGTAATCCCAGCACTTTGGGAGGCTGAGGCAGGCAGATCATATGAGGTCAGGAGTTTGAGACCAGCTTGGCCCACATGGTGAAACCCCGTCTCTACTAAAAATAGAAAAAAATTAGCCAGGTGTGGTTGCAGGCGCCTGTAATCCCTGCTACTCAGGAGGCTGAGGCAGGAGAATCACTTGAACCTGAGAGGCAGAGGTTGTAATGAGCCAAGATCATGGCATTGCACTCCAGCCTGGGTGACAAGAGCGAGACTCCATCTCAAAAAATAAATAAATAATAAAATGATCCATAATGTTTCCACCTCGAGATAACTACTGTTAAAGGTATTACATGGTAGATAAACACTTTCAGATTTTTCTCTATACATATATATGCACATCCAAAAAGATGATTATTCTAGGCATATGATTATGAAACCAGTTATTCTCACTTAACATTATAGAATGGATATATTCTCATCAAGAAACACAGACTTATTTAATTTTATTTTTGAGATAGAGTCTCACCTTGTCCCCCAGGCTGGAGTGTATTTAATTTTTAATGGGTCTATGATGGTCTAGTGTGTGCATGTCGAATGATTTGTTTAATTAGTAACCTAGTGATGCACATTGTTTCTCACTGTTTAGCTTTCTAAACAATGCTGAACTGAGTACCTTTGGCTATATACCCCTGTGCACTTGCCTGAGTTTTTTCTCCTAAAGCAGGGTTTCTCAAGAGTGGCAATAATTCTTATTCTGGGGGCTGTCCTGTGTGTCTCGGGATCGGTAACTCTCTCCCTGGCCTGCATCCACTAGGTGCCAGCAACGCCCCCTCCCCCAACATGCTGACAATCAATGTCCCTTGGGCGGCAAAATTGCCAGAGCTTGAGAACCACTGCCCTAAGGATAAAGTTCTTAAGATAAAAGCTTTAAAAATATGCATATTTTAAGGTTTTTGTTATCTATTGCCAAATTACCTTCTCACACTTGCACTGATTTATTACTTTATACTCCAAACAGCAGTGTGTAATGGTGCGCAATTCCACTCCCCTTATGAATACAAACATTAGCACTAAAAAAAGCCCGGCTCAAAACATTTTACCAATCTCAGAAAACAAAATGTTTTTTTTGGTTTGTTTGTTTGTTTTGTTTTTTTGAGACAGTGTTGCTCTGTTGCCCAGGCTGGAGTTTAATAGCATGATCTCGACTCACTGCAACCTCCACCTCCCAGGTTCAAGTGACCCTCCTGCCTCGGCCTCCCGAGTAGCTGGGACTACAGGCGTGTGCCACCATGCCCAGCTAATTTTTGTATTTGTAGCAGAGATGGGGTTTCACCATGTTGGCCAAGGTGGTCTTGAACTCCTGAGCTCAGGTGATCCTCATCTCTTCGCCTCCCAAAGTGCTGGGATTACAGGTATGAGCCACTGTGCCCAGCCAGAAAAATAAATCCTATCTCACTGATTTTTAAAAAATTACTAGAGTGAGACTGAACATGAAATAAACCATGTTGATTATATAGATCAGCTATTGTTTCCACAGTGAATTATTTTCCTTATAATTTACTAATTTTTCCTTTGGAATATTCATTTTTGTCTTATTTTTTCATGTTCGCTTTTAATATTATGAATATACATATCTTTCCTACCTTGCTGTTTGTCTTTATATATTGAGATGTGTGGTCTTATTTGTTTAAAAATCCTAAAAGGGTTGTAAACAGGGCCAGGAAAAGAGTCCTCGCCTCGCACAGGTGTCTCCCTGGGGGCCTTGAACCAGGCTCCTGCCGGTAAGCCTCCAACCAGCTGGGTCTCTGCCTCGCAGAGGATCCTGTGTGGGTCATCCTCTTTTTTATTAAAATCTGCTGAATGTTCCTTTTGTGTCTGAGTGAAAAGTTCTGGCTCCGAAAACTCGGTTGTCAGGAGGGAGCCTTGATCTGGGAAGACTGACCTGGGGCTCAACAATAATTAGTTCAGGTTAATTATTGGCAATCTGTAGATGTGCAGCCTAGGAGCTTCTCTTCCCCTCAGCCTGGGCCTCTGGAGGTTTCTTTTATGAGCTCTGAACCCTGAGGGAGGACTTAAAGTAATGAATTTTCCTGTAATCAGATTTGAGGGTTTGTTCCCTGAGCCATCCAGTCAATTGGAGAATTGAGCACTGACTGGTTTATTTGGCCACAGGATGCAGGACATGATGCAGAGAGCATCTGATAAGCAACCTGGGGAGGAGAGTGAAGAAATGGCAAGACACATTCAGATGTGGACTTCTGGGGTTGGAGGGAGCGGTTCTGTTTACATGCGGGAGATAGTGTCTGGGAGCTATTGAGAAAACAGTGGGTATTTTATTTTGAGTATCAGGGAGTAAGAGTTCTGCTTATCCTTGAGGGGAACCTTGTGAGATTCACCGTAACTTGAACTTCATTCCTATGAGAACAATGTAGTTTGTACATGTTTATAAATATTTGATGTGTTCAGGTGGAGCACAGTGGATTCACGCCTAAAATCCCAGCACTTTCGGAGGCCAAGGTGGGAGAATTCCTTGAGGCCAGGAGTTTGAAACCAGCCTGGGAAACATAGTAAGATCCCACCTCTACCAAAAAAATAGAAAAATTTGCCGGCCTTGGTGGCACGTTCCTGTAGTCTTAGCTACTCAGGAGGCTGAGGTGGGAGGATTTGTCGGGCCCAGGAGTTTGAGGCTGCAGTGAGCTCACTTTGAGACAGTGTCTTGCTTTCTCATCCAGACTGCACCACTGCACCCCAGCCTCGATGAGAAAGCAAGACCCCATAAAAAAAAAGTTAAATACTTAATTAGTTCAGTATTTATTTAGTATTCCTTCATTTGTTCATTTATCTATTCAATCAACAGGAGGCATTGGGGATAGAAAATACCTGTCCCTGCATTACTGGAAGAAAATAGATGCTTCGTGTGGATTTGTGTTATGTAAACCAGGGTCACAATGAGAAAAGCTACAGAGGCCAGGCAGGCCAAGTTCGTGAGGTGCGAGCGAGGGCAGGGAGACAATAGGGAGTGGTGAGAAGTGGGGTGAAGCGAAGAGCCCACGTCCTCTCTAAGGAACAGCTGCCTCAGCTCCAGCCAGTGGTTGCCCACATCATGGCCCACGATGGCCACGTTTTCATTTTTCAAGTAAAGTTGGAAATCCAGATTTGGAGGGGTGGGTAAAGTATTTCTATTTTAAAAATTTGGTTCATACTTTTATTAAGCATTCTGCAGGCCCAACAGAACATTTCAGTGGGGCAGATTCAGTTTATAGGCAGCTAGATATGACCACAAATACTTCTGCAAAGCATGTGGATATTCTCTTTAATAAACATACCTACAAAGAAGATAAGAAGGTATCGTAGAGCTTAGAAACTAAATAGAGGAAGGAGGTAAAGGTGACCACTGCAGCCTGAAGCATCAAGTGAGCTTAAAGCATGCTGCTAGGCAAAGGGGAAAGGCAGGGGTAAAAAGAACATGTGTTATCTAATAGAAGCACATCTACCTACATATTTAATTTTTTAGTTAAAAAAATTTTTTTTAATTTTTTAAAAAATTATTTTACTTTTTTGAGTTGGAGCCTTGCTCTGTTGCCCAGGCTGGAGTGCAATGGCATGATCTCGGCTTACCGCAACCTCTGCCTCCTGGGTTCAAGCGATTCTCCTACCTCAGCCTCCTGAGTAGCTGGGATTACAGGCGCCTGCACCATGCCCAGCTAATTTTTGTATTTTTAGTAGAGATAGGGTTTAACTATGTTGGCCAGGCTGGTCTTGAACTGCTGACCTCAAGTGATCCACCAGTCTTGGCCTCCCAAAGTGCTGGGATTATAGGTGTGAGCCACCGTGCCCAGCCAATATTTAACTTTTTCTAATATTATTGACTAAGTAGATGTGGTGAGTGCTATGCTCGATCCTTTACCAAATGTAACTCTCAACTCTGCTGTCCAAACACCCCCATTTTTCAGGAGAGGAAACTGAGGCCCTGGGTGGTGAAATGCCTTACAGAGCTGGGGCTTGTACCTGGACCCAGGCCTTTGCAACAAGGCGTTTCTGAGAACACGGAGGTGGAAAAAGCTGTTTTAGGAGGTGGTGAGCGCCACGTTGCTACAGATTTATAAACAGGAAATGAAAGAGTACATGATATTGAGGGCATTCAGGCATGGAGTGGGAGTCAGACCGGAGGAGACTGAAGCACTAACGAGCCTAGCTTGGGGAAAGGGCACAAAACTCTGAGGTGCCCATCCTTCCCTTCACCACCTCTTGAGATTGAGATTGAAACCTGTGTCACGAATCCAAGCTCTGCTCCTGGGACAGTTGGAGGTAACAATGACTGAGCATCTAATGTGTGGCAGGCTGTGTGCTGGGCTCCAGGGCTGCGGTGATAACTCAGATGTGGTCCGTCTCCCCCGAGGAGCACACAGCCCACTGGGCACACAGGCGTGAGAACAATTGCATTTGTCTTCTTGCTACCGTGCCTGGCAAACACCCTGGAGCTCCGCAGCGCTCAGTCACACAGATCTTCCCTCTGAATCACTCTCGTTCATGTCAGAGTGCTGCGCCTGCGGGGGGTTCACGGCAGATCCTGTTGCCACCCCGCCCCACAGTCTCTGGCCCTGTAGTTCTCCTGAAGCTGCACAAGGCAGTTCCCAGCTTGTGGGCTGCCTTCCACCTCAAGCACCTGCATTGCATGGCTTCTTTGCCGGGAGCTTTTTCTGGCACTGGAGGCACAAGATGGGGATGGCAGAGCCACCAGCATACCATGAGGAATGGGAATCAGTCTGTGGGTAGGTGCCACAAATGCCCTGTGTCCCAGTGGGACGATTTTGAGGCTGCTTTCAGTATTTCAGAGGGTCCCCAGTGGGCCTGAACCCACAGATGCCTTCCTTGGCTTCTGGAGGCCACTTTTCTGCCTCATTTTTCTCACTTTTTTGCTTTGCTGTCTGACGTTGCCTTCCCAATTAACTGTCTGCACCCAAGTTGTTGCCTTTGGGAAACCTGAACTAAGATGCACACCCTCCCATTTCACAGAGGGGAAAACAGTCCCAGAAGAGCAGTGGCTTGTCTGAGCCACCCAGATGGTGAATGACAGAGCAGGCCTTGATCCCAGGTCCGTGGTCCTGAGTTCAGCCCGGCCGGCTCCCCCTACGGTGCCTCCCGGTCTTCCTTAGCCTTCCATCATCCTTAGGCTCGGTTTCTCTTTTTAGCAGAATTCAATGGTAACAAAGTCAGAATCTGGGGTATTTTTTCAGATCTGGGAATTTTTCTCCCATGACACTTCTGGTATCGCTGCTAACCTAGTCCTTTTATTCATAGGCTGAATAAGCTGTTGCACCCTTTATTCACAGGGTGGAGAGCCACGGTTGATAGCCATCTCTGTTACTGCTTTTCTATTTCTCATTATTCTTATTATTTCTTTTCTATTTCTTAATCTCATTTCTGGAAACATCTTGTAAGTTTCTTATAATAAAGCTTTCATCAGTTTATTGGCTGAAGTGCGAAGTTTGTTGCTTATTGCTTTCGGTGGGTTTTATCTTGAAACTATGTTTCTTTTCGTTTCTCTCCTTACCTCACTCGGTTCTCATTTAATAGAACTTATATATTTTGTGTCTCATTAAGAATATGTCCCCATCTATTCTCAAATTTTCCTTCTATTTCAAGAAATGATTGTGTTTTCAAGGCAAGGTTTCCTTTGGGCCTTACTAGCTGGTTCCTGTTCTCTCTGTTATACCATTTTCACAAGGCCCCATGTTGAGTTTTCATAGGTTTGTTTTGTTATTTATCAGCACATTCTGGAGCAAAGAGGTCTGTGTAGGGCCAGTGTTGGAATCTCCCAGAAGTGAGGCTTACCACTAATTTCTTCTTGGTTTGCTATGACTTGGCCAGGCGTTGAGAAACACACACAGAAGCAATTGATAGGTTTTCAGTGAATTCTGGTTCCTTCCACCAGGAAAATGTCCCATTTGAATCTCTTTAAAAATACAACCACTTTAGTGGGTCTAAACTTGGGGAAAAGCTCCTTAGAAAAGGACTTTCCAGTCCCAGCAGAGAAGAAAAGTCTAGACTGTTCTAGACTGCTGCTGTTTCTGAGGACTGAGGCCAGCAGAGCCTGCACAGAAGGAAACTCCAATGGATCTCTGTTGGCAGGACCTACATGGCAGAACATGGGTCTGCACCAGGCTGGGGGTGGCATCTGATGGAGGGTGGGGGCCTCCTGGACCAGAAGCCAGGAGAACAGGCAGGTGGCCAAGGGGGTGTGAGGACATGGGCTGCAGTGGGCCCTCTGCCCTCCCAACTCTCCTTCACTGGAGGGGACCATGTGGATCCTCCCATCCTAGCTTATGCTTGCTTCTCGTTTTTCTTTGCCATGGTATGGCTTTCCCTTCCTTTTCAGCAAGTGTCGTGGGTGAGATAAAGGGAATTCTTGGAGATGGTATTTCTATTCAACATGCTTCATCTCAGGGGCCACCCAATGATTTCAGACAGGAATTCTATGTTGAATGTAGATTACAAAACATTTAGAAATAAAGCACAGAGATTCCAAAAGGGATTCATTCTACAGGGATGTGAGGCTCTCGAACATGTCATTCTGAGTTCATTCCATTCTATGGTTAATTCCAGTAAAGGAGACAAAAGAGGCAGCCAAAGACACGGGCTGCACGGAACTGCGCTGGCTCAAGCAGTGCAGGTGCCTTATGCTGAGGGTGGGACAGGAAAGCACACATGTGCGCATGAGCACACACACACACACACACACGCTCACACGAACATCGAGGGGTGTGGTCAGGATGGAAGGCCGGAGGAGCTGAGATTTGGGGAAAATGACAAAAATGCTTTCCTGATTCTACCCTGCGTGAGTTCAAAATTGCATTCAACTGTTAGCAACAGAGACCTGAAAAACAGTGGCTTAAACAAAATAGGGGTGCATGTTTTCTCTTAGGCAGGGCAGGACTGCTCTGGTGGCTTCACAGTGCCATCAACATCTTGGGCTCCTCCTGTCTTTCTGCTCTGCCATCCTTAGTGAGTAGCTTCCATCTGTAAGGTTACCTCATGGCGACATATGGCTGCCAGCTCCCCTGTCCTATCTGTGTTCCAGGCAGGAAGAAGAAGAAGAAATTGGGGAAGAGCAAAAAGGTTGCCTTTCAAATGCGTCAGCCATCTCTAAAGGAATTCCCCCGAACTCCCCCCAGTGACTTCTGAGTACAACTGACTGACCACATCTGCAGGGGAGGCTGTAGAATGTGGTTTTGCAGTAGGGCACATTGCCACATTCAATGACACAGGGATTCTGTTACCAAAGGAAAGAGAGCGTAGCCAATGAGAAGGCAACTAGCAATTCTGGACACAAGCTCAAGGAAGGCAATAAACAGAGGAGGAAAAGCACAGCCTCCTTGCCCATCCCAGGTACACAGGACACTGTCAATAAGCAACAGAAGCCCAAGACTCAAGCTGTAGTTAACTTGCTTTCCTCTCTTCTAAATGTTAAAGGAAAGTTCACACCCAGGGTAGTTAGGAGACAGAGCAGCATTGTGAATGCTGGCAAATTCCAGCTCCCTGGGTAGGTTTCAGCACAGGGCAGTGAAAGAGATGAAGACTGAGAAATCCTAGAGAATTGATGGGGAAGGGGCTTGAATGGGAGTTGTCTGAAGTTGTGTTGCACAAGGTGTTTTTGGATGTCACATGAAAAAAATGGGACCCTAATCAAAAAGTTTGGGAAACTCTAGATTGAATCAAGTCATGCAGTTTATCTGATTGCGAAAAAAGTTGGGGTCACTGCTGTTGTGCTCACTTGCCTTGTGATTTTTTTTCTTTTTTCTTTCTTTCCTTTTTTTTTTTTTTTTTTNTTGAGATGGAGTTTCGCTCTTGTTGCCCAGGCTGGAGTGCAGGGGAGCGATCTTGGCTCACCTACCACAAGCTCGGCCTCCCGGGTTCAAGCGATTCTCTTGCCTTAGCCTCCTGAGTAGCTGGGATTACAGGCATGCACCACCATGCCCAGCCAATTTTGCATTTTTTGGTAGAGACAGAGTTTCTCCACGATGGTCGGGCTGGTCTCAAACTCCCAACCTCAGGTGATCTGCCCACCTCAGCCTCCCAAAGTGCTGGGACTACAGGCATGAGCCACCGTGCCTGGCCACAATTTTTTTTCTATTTTGAACAGAGAACATTCCCAAGCTTATTTGACCATGGACTCACTTCTTACAGAAAGTCCCGTGGGATAAACATTCCGCACAGTAAACATTTAGGAAATTATGGTGTGGTCAGAGGCTCCGTCCTTACTCTGCCAGTTTTCTCAAAGCACTGCCCACAGGCCACCTGCACCGGAATCTTCTTAGCTCTATTCCAGAACTACTCAATCATAATCTCAGGTCCGTGGCTTAGAAATCTGCATTTTCAAAGCTCTTTGAGCTGTATTCTCACGCTCACTGAAGTTTGAGATCCACCAGGTGACAGAGTTGTGCCTCCACTTTACAGACACCACAACTTGATGAATTTACATTCAGGTACCTCCTCCTGGCTCCCTCAAAACTCATTTCTTTCATCACCATTTGGCACCTGGATAATTTTCTCAGCTCTTTCAAGTAGCTTGCATTTATCTTTATTGCTGCTCTCTTTATTGATTTAGGTCCATCTCTGCAATTTGTCAAGCTTGGATTGCATTTTAATCTTGTCCTCCAAAGTAGCTAAGATCCCTTCCAGCTTCCTATCATCCAGAAATCTGATTAGCTGGGTCTCGATTCCATCCTTCAAGCCATTAATGAAAACATTAAATGGTCTTGGTTTGGCACGAAGATCTTCAAGGATCTCGGTAGGTCTGTGGCTCCCATATCTACCTGGCCTCTGCTTGGCATAGTCCTGGGTTGGAGATCAGGCCCAACATTTCAGTTGCAGCCACTGCATCTTCATGCTTCCTCATCTGTGCATGTAGTGCAAATCTGTGTAGGAAAAATACAGCCTATTAATCAGTTAATTAATTCTATAGACATTAGAGCAACACATGTCTTTAAGACACGAGGTTTTCCCGAGCACTTCCCATGCTCCAATCACTGCCCTAATTCCTTCAGATGTGTTAACTCACATCCTGCTCACAATACTTCTACCAGGTGAGTGCTCTGGTTATCTCCCTTTTTTAAGATAATATGCAGATAGTGCCAGAGCTGGTAGGTGTCCGGGCAAGAATTCAGGCTCAAGCAGTCTGGCTCCAGTGTCCAGGCCCTGGACCACTCTTCCATCCTTTTGTAGCAGTGGTTGAATGGTTTATGTGGTGGGAACAGCCTACCCCGCGCTCAGAACCCTGAGTGATCAGAAAGACTCACCACGGTGCTCACAGGTTTTCATCAGCCATCTCCATTCATGTTCCCAAACCATGCCAATCAATATTCTTGGCTGCTAATGGGTAGATGAGGAAATAGAGGAACCAAGATAACTGCCCCAGAGCCTACCTCAGGTCCAGTGGACTCTTTTCTCCTCAGAGGCTTGCCCCAGGAGAGAAGAGGCTTTGCCTGGGACTCCTTGGGGAAGTGAGGGCTGGAACAAGCACTCAGGGAGGGGGAGGCGGTCAGTGTTCAGTTCACCCCACCCCACCCCACCCAGATATCCTTGCTGTGGCCCCATCCTCAAACCTGTCGCAAAGCTCTGCCAGCCAGGGCACCTGCAAAGCCCACTTTCTCCAGGGGGGTTTGAATCTCTTGTTGGGCTTGGTGTGGGTTTGGGAGGCAATGGCTAGCCTATGTGACCTCTGTCATTCAACAGACTCAGCCCCTCAGGGCTGGGCCTAGTCTGGCTCCAGCATGCAGGAGGTGCGGCCCCCTGTCCTCAGAAATTCAAAAGTCGAGACATTGACCACAGTCCCGGCTCACTCGGACACATGGCAGAGGCTGAACCAGAGCAGAGGTGGAACCAGAGGTGTGGGCCGCAGGCCAGGGCATGGCTGGCCTTGGAGTCCTCAGAGCTGCAGAGAGCAAGCTGGGCTTCCTGGAGGAGGGGGCGTGAGAGTTGGGCCTTGAAGTCAGTTTCAGTGACAGCGGAGGTGTGGGGTGCGTGGGGTGGGTGTTGAGGGGTTGTGAATACCCATGCGTGGCCTCGTGAGCACTGGAGCAGCGCTGGTGGCGGTGATTTCGCAGACAAATGCCTGCCAAAGCCTCTGACATAAATCAATTTTTCACTTCATTCCTTCGGACTCAGCTCCTCCATCAGGCACCCAGCAGCTGTTTCCCGATCCGATGTACATCTCATTAGTCTATCAAGCTGCAACTGCCAAGGCCAAGGCCCCCAGAATGAAAAACCGCCGCAGCCACGGGAAGGGGTTTTGGGTGCCAGAACAGGAGGAGGGAGGGAGACTGACAGCCTTTGTTCTCTGAACAAGACCATAAATCACTTCGCCCACAGGCCACGAGAGGGCGATGGGGGTCCACACATCAGATCCTCCCAAAGAGCCAGCTGAGGCACCTGCCTGGAGAATCCGGGGGGTTGTGAAAGGTGACTCTGTTAAGGAAGGGTGATGGCACTCCTCCCTGCCCCAGACCTCTGATAGCCTTTAGAGCGGCTTTAGCAGCGTGGTTTCAGAACGGCTCCTTCGGTACAAAGGCAGCCATTGCTGCTTCTCCTGCTGTGTTTGATGCCAGCATCCTTCCCATCTGCAGGGAAGGACAGAGAGTGAGGAGGGCACTCAGGATGCAGCTGGCTCCCGGCCATGGACAGTGGCCGCTCTGGGGCCAGCAGGGCAGAGCCGCCTCCCTACATCTGAGAACTCAAGGGAGAGAGGGAGGCAGGACAGGGGGAGGGTTGGTCTCAGTTCACAGGATGACCCTCTGGCCCTGGTTCTGACGGCAACTGGCTGTGTAAGCTAAGGAGTGTCTCGCTCTGTGCAGCAGGCAGGTGGTGGGTTCTCTCTCTGTCCAGCATTTCCAGCCTTCAATCCTCTGAGCTGTTCTAACACGGGAGGTGCTGTCAGGGAGAGAGAGGTCACCGATGTGGGGAGCTGGTGCTGAGCCTGTGATGCTTGGGAACCTGGAGATGCCCCTCCCATTCCTTGGGCCTTGACTGTCTCATCTGTGGAATGGGTGGGTCGGACTAAGTGATCTCTAACCATTGCTTCCCTCCACCTCTGTCCCAGTAAACACACATGGAGCTTTTTCGTTTGTCTTTTTTTTTTTTTTAAGAGGCGAGGCCTCACTATGTCCCCCAGGCCTGAGTGCAGTGGCTGATCCCACTACCATCCAGCACAGGACATTTCTGGAGTTCAGACCTGCTCCATTTCTGACCTGGGCCTGCACACCCTCCCTTAGACAACCCAGTGGTCGCCCACTCCTGGGAGGCCACCATATTAATGCCAAACTTAGTGCCAAGCATAGTGCACTACAGCCCAGAACTCCTGGGTCCGGAGTGATCCTTCTGCCTTCTGAGTAGCTGGGACGACAGGTGGGTGCCACCACTGTGCCTGGCACAGAGCCTATATTGATGCTAATTCTTCTGATTCTGAGTCCATTAAAAAAAAAAAATACAACATGCTGCCCTTTGGCTGTTTCTGACCTCTGTAGTGCCCCCGAAGTGTCCCAACTGAATAGTGGTTGGAAACCATTACTGTGAATGCACATATGGCCCTTCTTCCCACAGTGCATCCGAGGGAAAATGACAGAACACCTGATCCAATTAGAGGAGGCCAGCACAGACTGGCAGTGAGGAGCAGGCATGAGGCTGCGTTCCCTGTGCTGGCTCCTGGCCTTGTGTGCTCAGTTCTGCCTTCAGTGCTTGCAGGAGCTGTCCCTTGTCCAACCTCAGATGTCCTAGTCTCCAGCCGATGGAGGCTGCGTTAGCTCTATGGTGGCACATGGGGCATTTGTGGCTCCCATGGCCCATTGATTCTTTTTGTGGCCCATATTTCTTCAGTTGTGTCTTCCAATGCTCCCATTGATTTTTAAATTTCAGTGCAATTATAAAGCAAACTGAAGTTTATGGAGTGTAGGAGAATTCATCTGAAACTCCCTGGGTAGCACCAGAGATTGAAATATTAGATGCACAAAGAAAGAAACAATTGCAGCACATTGCTTGGCTCTGCAGTAAATAATATTTATATGGCCATAGAATTGCAGAGCATAAGAGAATTAATTATGGTTACTGAAATGTGTGGGAGTGTTAGTGAACCTAACAAAAAATAAAAAAAGGTTTGGGGTGGGGGAAAGTAAAACTGAAAGAAGTCAGGAACCAAAGCTGGAAGAAGAAGGCAAAGAAGCCGCTAGTAACAGTAACAATTGCATCTTACAAAATGAGGAGTCTAGAAATGATGCCTAACATAGATACAACAAGAAAAAGAGGTTTAACTATTTTATGTCGGAGTTGCAAAGGTAACTGTGTTAGCCATGAATGCCACTTGCCAAGATATTCCTGGTTCTCCCTTGTTCTGTACACTTCCTGGCCCTCTGTGGTTAGATGGGGCTATGAGATTAGTTCTGGTAACTGAGTTGTGACCCAAAGCGATGGGAATCACTTCCAGAGCTAGCGTTTCATTGCCACTGGGATCAATCTTTCTTCTAGAAGGTGATTTTGTGAGATGGTGGCTGTTCCATCAGCCTTGGGTTTTGAATAGTTACACTGTACAGATTCTGCCTCTTCCTGTCCCCCATGGGCCTGCAATAGACACGTCCCATGAGTGAGAAACAAACCTTTCTTGATAGAAGCCATTGGGATCTGGGGTTGTCTGTCATTGCAGTGTTACTAGCACATGGTATAACTTTTCTAAAAAGACAGAAGAGGAAGTGGTTGGAGTTATAGGTAAGCTAAGTCTTCAACTATTAGAACAGAAAATAAATAGGTAATAAACTGTTCATCCAAGAGGTAGCAAAATTAACATGTTATTTGAGATGTAAAATTGTCAAAAGTGATTACCACTGGGAGCAGGACTAGGGATGGAGCAAAGTCATTATAAACCCTTTTCTAGTATTTGGCTTTTGCAATTAAAGTTTGTTAGTTTTTGAAATAGGCAAAGTAGGTACAAAAGAGGATACAGGAAGTCAGTCTATTTTGGTCTGTTTTCCAATTCAGAGGCAACACCTTACCAGTTTCTTAGGTAGTCTCATGAGAGTAGTCTAAGAATACAAAAACATATACAGTCTTACATGCCGTTACTTTCACTCAGCTTTACATCTTGGATATCATTCCTAACCATTTATTTAAAGCTGCTTTCGCTTAAAAATAACGAAATAATATTCCACTGTATGGATATACTATCACTGAGCTGGCCCCCTACTGTGGGACATTTGTTTCTCATTTTTAACTTTATTAACGATGCTCTGTGAATATCTTTGTAACGTGTCATTTCACACATGTGTGAGCCTATCTAAAGGCTAACATCCTGAAAGTGAAATTCCTGCATATGTGTACAATACATACACGTTCTGAGAGAGTGTACAAACTGCCTACACAAGTTGTAACAATATTCACTCCCACCAGTCCTGGAGAAAGTGCCCTGAGCCAGTGTCTCACCTATATGGTCTGTTGATTTTATTTGAATATGAGTTAAAGTGGTGGAGGTTTATTTTCTAAATTACTCCCTGAATTATCCATTGAAATAAATGAAGACAAGACTGTAATACTGCACTGGCATGAAGAGTTTTAAATTAAATCTCACATTCTTCAAATCTTGTTGGCGCTCACTCTTTCCTTTGTTTACCCAGCAAATATTGGTGTAGTACCTTCTATGGTCAGAGGCTGCTAAACACAGTGAGTGGTTGGGTGGATGGACAGACAACCAAACCATATTTCAGATCTATAGCTCCAGTGAAGGAACGAAGGCAAACAAATACTCTAAATAGTCCTTCTCTTCTAAAAATTTTTATACCTACACATACATCTACGTATTGTATCTCTCAATGATTCTTTCTCAATTTCTCTGTCGTTGAGTGTAGAGTTGTAGAAGCAATGACTTAGTTTGAGAGTGAAATTGTGAAATCATAGCATTTGCAGCTCATTCCTATTCTCTCCAATGTCTTCCGTCACTCAGAACTGTGATCACCTCCTTCCCATTTCCCCAGGAGCTCATTTTTTCTACCTCCCTCCTCTTGGCTTCCAACAGGTACAGCTCTTCCCAGTTTCAGGTGAGGCTTCCTTTGCCACTGTGCTTACATCAGGACACTCCAGTCACCCTATTCCCTGGCTGTGACATCAGCACACCCCAACTCCTCCACACCCCAGTCTCCTTTCTGAAAGGAAGACTGGATCCCATCACTCTCCTACCTAATTCTATTGGTGCTTCCTCTTTGCCTTTCATAAAGCGTGGCATCAATGCCCTGAAGCTCTCACCGTTTCTGTGCCAGGCTCATTGCTAAGTGCTAGGTGCACAAACTATTCCATTTCATCTTCCTGACGACTTTCGGGGGGGTCATGGTATTACCCACATTTCACATGGAAAAATTGGGGCACTGAAGTGACTGAGGACGAAGGCCACCTAGCTAGGAAAGGAAACTGCAGGAATTTGAGTCCTGTTTTCAAAGACTGACCCTCATCCTTGCATGATGGCACCATATCATTTTGATGGGATTTCTGAGATTACTCCCAAGGGACAGAATTCAAAGTTCCTACACCTTTGCTTCCAGGTTCCCTTCTTGTGGTCTTTCTTGTTAGACACTTTGCCATGCAACTCTCTGCTTCTGTTCCCAGAGTGGGAACAATTCAAGTATAGGACTGAGGCAGAGATTCTCAGAAAATGCTGGTGAACTGGAATCCCACTGCATTCAGGTAGCATCCAGTGCTGCATGCCGCTTTTCCCCAGCCCTTTCTTCAACCTGTCTGCACCTGGGCTCTGCGCATGCCTCTGTTCCATCCTGGCCAGGTCTCCAGGGACAGGCACTCTTGTGGCCACATGCAGTGTCAGCCTGGGGCCTGCCCTTGCTTCCTCTTGTAGCCAAAGTTGTCTCCCATCTTGGTCTCCAGCAGGCTGCCCATGAACGGCTGTGTCACCTTCATAGCTTCTTGCTTTCTAGCTTCACAAGATAGATTTTCCTTCAGTCCACAACCTTCTTTTTTTTTTTTTTTTTTTTTTTTTTNTTTGAGACGGAGTTTTGTTCTTGTTGCCCAGGCTGTAGTGCAACAGCACAGTCTCTTCTCACCACAACCTCCGCCTCTCAGGTTCAAGCGATTCTCCGGCCTCAGCCTTCTGAGTAGCTGGGATTACAGACATGCGCCACCATGCCTGGCTGATTTTGTATTTTTAGTAGAGGTGGGGTTTCACCATGTTTTTCAGGCTGGTCTCGAACTCCTGACCTCAGATGATCCCCCTGCCTCGGTGTAGTATCTTCTGTCTACAACCTTCTTACCCCAAGTTAGGAATCTGTCCACAGCTTTGTCCTTCACTCCCCCTCCCCCACACATACAAGACCCACCCACCGTCCCTGCTGGGGACGTAGAAGCCATTCCATAAACAGAAGCTGGATGAATATTTAACCGGAAGGAGTATATTAACAACTTACGTGGGTGTTGTAACGATCCACAGTGAAATATTCCCTCACCTCTTGGTGAGATTATCATTCCAAACCACGGAATACATTAGGTTTTATGATCTACTTGCTTCTTTGGGGAAATACAAATCTTAAAACATCATCTTCCTATGACAGGGCAAAGAGTCCCCAGGGAAACAAGATGTTTAAGGACGTTAACTGAGAATCAGAAATAGTTTGCGATTAATATTGGGGTTTTGTTTATGGGCACAAATAAATCCTAGGTCTAGGGCTGACTTATAAAAATCTGTCTGTGATGAAAACTCTGATCGCAAATGTTGGAATAGGAAAACAATCTGAGTTTAAAGAAGTGATTTGGGGCACGGTTGCAGTGTTTGGAAGCTAATATTTTCTGACTATAAACTTATATGCTATTCCAACATGCTGAGTCATCAACTGAAATAAATAGAATAGAGACTAGGAGTTTATATTGCTGGTCTACAGCCATCCAAGTTCTGTAGACAGGTAATGTGAAATGGAGCATTTCCTTTTCTGGGGTCATTGAAAGGGGCCTGCTCGCCCTTCTTCCTTCCCCATGAAGGCAAGGAAGCCATGGTAATTCTCAGCAGGAGGAGAGCAGAGGAGGAAGCATCGGCATTTGGAAACTGGCATGGCTGGAAGTAGGCAGGGATCCTAATGGAAGGAGCACTGATTTGGGAGTGGGGAGACCCTGTTTTGGGAGCAGGGAGACCCCTGCTTTGGGAGTGGGGAGACCCCTGTTTTGAGAGTGGGGAGACCCCTGTTTTGGGATTGGGGAGACCCCTGTTTGGGGAGTGGGAAATCTCTGTTTTGGGATTGGGGAGACCCCTTTTTGCCTCCTCCCTGCCTGTTAGTCATGTGACTCTCACATATCCAAACCTGCTCAGGCCTCCTCCTTGGTCCAGAACCCATCACAGACTGCCCATGGCTTCTAGAACAAAGTCCAAGCCTCCGATCCTTAGCTGGCCCCTAGCATCCTCTGCCGACAGCCTCTGCCACTCTGCAGGCTCACCCCCAGCACAGAGGGCTTCTGAGCCTCACCACAGGCTCTCTCTCTCTGCTTGCACACTTTCCATAACATGCAGCCTCTGCCCAGGATGCCCTTCCTTTCAGAGCCATTTGATTAAAAAAAAACAAAAAAAAACACTGTTTTTTTAAAACAGCTCAGAAGTCATCTTCTCTTCAAAGCCTTCTCAGAGTCCTCTGGGAAGTCAGAAGCATTTAACCCTCTTCTGACTTTCTAGTAAACCCTGAATATCTTGTAGTCTTGTGGCCTTGTGGTGCACAGAACGAGCAGATTATAGTTCCTGTCTCATTGGTGATGAATCTGGCCAGGTGACTTGTTTAGTCCAGTGGGAAGTAAATCTGAGCCAGGGCCTTAGGAGGCGGTGCACAGCCTGTGTTCTTTTGTGCTTCTTTGATTTTCCAAGGGGAAGGTAAGGTGATGTGGACTGAATCGGATCCCAATCCAAACCTGGAGCCAACTCCAGCTGACCTGCATCCTAAGGCAGAGCTGCCCCCAGACAAACCACATAACTGCAAGTGAAAAAAAAATGCTTGTTGTAGGAAACCACCGAGTTTTGAGGTGGCTTGTTATGTAGCATTTGCGTGGCAATGGCTTAACCAATACATTCTCACCTTGGAGCTGAACCTCAGAGAGAAGTGTAAGCAGAAGAAAGCATCAGCTAAGTGTGGAGGAGTTAAAAGATATCAGGGCTGCTACTCTAAGCCTCTCAGAGAAGCCAACCATGGGTGTGAGGCCACGTCTAACATGGAAGCGGCAGCACTAGAGAGAGGAGAGATCGATGGGCAGAGATGGTACTACTGGATGGATATCCGGTTCCTGGAGAGAAATCCAAGAACTCCCACATGGCCTGGTGGGGCATGAGGAACCTCTAGGAGAACTACCTGACTTACATTAGTTAGGGGACAGCACAGGGGAGCTACAAAGTGCAGGGTCTTGGGACCTCGAGCTATGGAAGGACTTTAGTTATCTGTTTGATACTCCCAGACGAGACCACCCACCCTTAGCCCTAGAAGACCCCATCATAATATCCCCAGGATGCCACAGGATGAGGATGTAGTAGGAGAGGTCAGTGAGGACCCAGAGGGGAGTACAAGCACCCAAGGTCACCCTTCCCATCACTGTGCTGATACGATATTGAAAATTAGGAGGTGGGAGTGGAGAAGCTACGAATGGAGAAAACTCTTTTTTTTTTTTTTTTTTTTTTTTGAGACGGAGTCTCACTCGATCACCCAGGCTGGAGTGCAGTGGTGCAATCTCAGCTCACTGCAACCTCCACCTCCCAGGTTCAAGCAATTCTCCTGCCTCAGCCTCCTGAGTAGCTGGAATTACAGGTGCCTGCCACCATGCCCGGCTAATTTTCCTATTTTTAGTAGAGACAGGGTTTCACCATGTTAGTTGGGCTGGTCTCCAACTCCTGACCTTGTGATCTGTCCACCTCAGCCTCCCAAAGTGCTGGGATTACAGGCATGAGCCACCATGCCTGACTGGAGAAAACTTTATGACTTTATGGATATTAACTTTAAATCAACTGAAGCCATACCAAGGAGACTATTCCAAATGGGAAGAGATTGAGTTATCTTTAATTAAGAAGCTTAAGGTACCCCTGCCCTAGGTTGAATTTCCTTATCAGAGAAAGGGTAGAGGCTTGGGTACAAGATGAAACATGTTGCAGAGGAGACAGTTATTATTACGTAACATCTAAGTGGTAGTGGGTAATTGTTGACTCTGCCTGCTATAACCTGAATGTTGGTGTCACTCCAAAATTCATATATTGGAACCTAATTTCTAAAGTGATGGTATTAAGAGATAGAGTTTTTGGGAAGTGATTAGATCACAAGAACTCTACCCTCATGGGTGGGATTGGTGATCTTATAAAAGGGTTTTAAGGACTGAGTTTACCCTCTCTGCCCTTCTTTCACATGTGAGGATACAGAGAAGGTACCATCTGTGAGGAACAGGACCTCATCAGACACTAGATCTGCTGGCACCTTGATCGTGGACTTCCCGGCCTCCAGAACTGTGAGCAATGAATTTCTGTTGTTTATAAATTACCCCGTGTAAGGTATTCTGTTATAGCAACAGGAATGAACTCACATACCACTATACACACTCTGATGGCACTGATGGTGCTTTGGAGGTTGAAGGAATTGGGTGTTCGATGTGGGATGGAAAGTTATGGGAAAGGGGCAGTTGCATGTTACTGGAGCTGGAAAGTAGAAAACTGGACATTTACGTGACTAAGAAAAATGGAAGTCCCTTACTCCTGAAGCTCTTCAGTGACGTTGGGAGGATTCTCTCTTTCCCATCACATGGATTTAGGGTTAAAGTCATTCCACTTAAATATTATGGCAACCGAGAGGGCCTCAGGACCTGGAGACCTCCAAGCTGCTGCTGACTCTTGAAAGTTTCACAAGATGGGGAAGGTAGGTGGGATTATTTTCAATACATCTCTTCTAGAGAAGGATGAAATGAAATGTGTGTGTGTTGTGGGGGGCGGGATTCAGGAGAATCTGAAACCGGTCAGCCTGATACTGCATTGTTCATCGCTGCTGCTGTAACAAATTAGCAACAATTAACACAATTAACTTTAGTGGCTTAAAACAAGCCTCCACTATGTTTGAAGGAAACTAGCAGGCAATGGGATTGGTTAGTATCTAAGATCACTGATAAGTGTCAGAGCAGTCAGGAGCCCGTCCCTGATGGGAGGCTGAAATGTGGGGTGGGAGACTCAGAGAAGAGTCAGTGACTCCTGCTCTGCACTTTGGGTCAAAAATCTGAAAGCTATATGGTGAACTGAATAATGGTCCCCAAAGGATGCCCATGTCCAAATCCCTGGAACCTATGAATGTTATATTCCATGGTAAAAGTCACTTTGCAGATGCAACTAAATTAAGGATCCTGACATGGGGAGATTATCCTGAATTATTAATATCTGGGTGGGCGCAATATAATCACAGGAGTCTTTATAAGAGGGAGACAGGAGTTGCACGGAGGGGAGTTGATGGAAGCAGAGAACTGAGTCATGTAGCCAAGGGCCAAGGAATACAGGCAGCCTCTAGGGGCCGCAAGAGCCAAGGAACAGATTCTTTCCAGATCCACTCTGAGAAGCAACCATCCCTGCTGACACCTTGATTTCAGCCTCAGAAGACTCATTGGAGGCATCTGACTCCCAGAACTTAAGCGAAATAAGCCACTAACGTTAATTCTGTTAACTGTTGCTAATTTATTACAGCAACAATGAAAAACAAATATAAGCGGGAAGCAATATACTAAAGCAATAATAGGGGACTGTGTGACAGAAACTGGTTTTTATAGAGAAACACACAGGAGGTAGTGCAGAGTTTGAGCTTTTGAGGTGAGCAGATGTGGAGGTCTCACTCTGGTTCTATCCTGTCTAGCAGTGTGATCATGAGCAAGTGACTTATCCTCTTAGAGCCTCAATTTTGTCATCTGTAAAATGAGGATACTTACCTCATAGTCTTGTGAGGGCTAAACTGTGCCCAGTACACAGTAGGCACTCACTCAATAGTAATGTCTATTATCATTATCAAAGAAAAAAATCTGACAGGACCTACAGCAACGTGATAGTCATCTCAGGGTGAGAATGACTTCATTTTTCTTGTCTTCGTTTTCTGATTTTTCTTTTTCTTTTTTCAAGACAGGGTCTTGCTCTGTCATCCAGGCTGGAGGGCAGTGGTGCAATCATGACTCCCTGCAGCCTCAACCTTCCTGGGCTCAGGTGATCCTCCCACCTCAGTCTCCTGAGTAGCTGGGACTGCAGGCAAGTGCCACCACGTAAGGCTAATTTTTGTGTTTCTTGTAGAGAGGGGGGTTTCGCCATGTTGCCCAGGCTTGTCTGGAACTCCTGGGCTCAAGTGATCCTCCCGAGTCAGCCTCCCAAAGTGCTGGGATTACAGGCTTGAGCTACCACCCAGCGCTGATTTTTCTATGATAGACATAAGTACCTTTGGAATAAGAAAAAAGTAATAAAAGGTGTACTGCAACAATTAGATAATCTGAAAATGTTATAAAGGTCTAATTCATTCTCAAACAATGAACTATGGTCCATTGCTCTGCCTCTTGTTTTTATTAGTACTTTGATTTTTACAAGTTACTTTCAATTAAATGTTTTATCTTGCCAGTTCTTTTAAATAATTTTTCAAAGTGAACAACATTTGTACTGTCTTCCATTAGATTGCTTTTGTCCATGTGGTTTGTTCCCAAGGTTTTGGAGCAGTAGGGACTCTGAGTGAGGGCGGAAGGCACATAGGGAAAGAAAAAGGGAGCGGGGCCTTCTGGAGTCTGGAGGGACAGGCTGGGGCATCTGGGGACAGAGAGCAGGCACACTTTCATTTGATACTTAACTCTGGGAAGAAAAAGCAAGGTTAAACTGTGATTTTAAGCAAATCGTGTTACAAAAGTAATTCATTGTGGGTTTTTGCATATGGCTTAAAACTGTGTCTCTACTTAGTCATGTAGACATTAGCAGGTAAGGAGAACTTTATTTTTAATATTAATTCAACAAACAAATCGAGCATCCACCGTGGGCCAGGCAGACCAAAGAATGGCTTTGGGAGGAAAGTAGTGAGTGGATGAAGGGCAGCACAAAAGTGAGTAAATCGAGCTAGCCAGTTTCCGTAAGCCTATTATCTACTTTCACACTTTTCATATTTACCTTATATCTTACTCTATTTCTGTTTTTATTTTCAAAACAATTTGAAAGTAATTTTCAGACATCGTGATCCTTTATCCCTATATATTTCAACATAAATCTCTGCTATGGACTAAGTTGTGTCCCCTTCAATCTTGAAGCCGTAACCCCAAATGTGATATTTGGAGATGGGGCATTTGGGGGTAGATTTAGATGAGGTCGCAAGGGTGGAACCCTCACAATGCGATTAGTGCCCTTGTAAGAAGAGATACCAGAGGGCCTCTGTGCTCTCTCTGTCTCTCTGTTGTGTGAGGATGCAGTGAGAAGGCAGCTGTCTGCCAGCTGAAACGACAGCTTTCAAGAAGAGGGCCCTCACCCAAGCCCAACTACGCCGGCACCCTGACCTCGGTCCTCAGGAAGAGGGCCCTCACCCAAGCCCAACTACGCCGGCACCCTGACCTCGGTCCTCAGGAAGAGGGCCCTCACCCACGTCCAACTACGCCGGCACCCTGACCTAGGTCCTCAGGAAGAGGGCCCTCACCCACGTCCAACTACGCCGGCACCCTGACCTAGGTCCTCCAGTTCCTAGAACTGTGAGAAATAGATGTACGTTGTTTAAGCCACTCAGAATATGGTATTTTGTTATCACAGCCCAAGTAGAGTAAGATAGTTGCCTAAGAGTAAGAACATATTCCTATAGTACCGTCTGCTATTAATACTAAGAAAGTTAAACGTAATTCTGTAATATCATCTAATGTCATCTATATTCAAATGTCCCCCAAATGAGTCTTATAGCAATTGTAATCTACTCTGATTTTATTGCTGTTGTTTTAATTACCTGGAATAAAACCGAGCTTTGATCAGTGTTGCCAAGGGCATGTCTGTTCACCATATAGCATGTGCTGACATTGCAGAGTCCTATTTAAAAGAAAATCCCCAGGCTCTGCCAAGCTTGCCTCCTACCTTCTTGTTAAATGACATCAAATAGCATGTCTTCAAACAGCTGGACCTTTCATCTCCCCTTTCTAACCGCACCTGGGACGAGCTTAGGCTGTCTTCTCATGGACCAAGTGATACTCAGGTAGGATGAAATGGGGTGCAACAAACTAGGTTATTTAGCCCCTTCTGCAGCTGCCAATTTTGAATTGATATCATTTAATTTGGAAAATATTTATTCTGTGTCTGCCATGTGCAGGGGCCTTTCACATGAATTATCCTGTTACATGCTCACAGAAGCTCTGCAGAATATGGTGGGACCATATTTCCTTTTAGAGCCCTGGGTATACAAGAAATGTTATTATTCGTTATTTCTTTTAAGTCAGCTTTGGACTCTTTGAGTTCTTGTTTTACTACATTTTTTTTTTCACCATTCTGCTTCAGTTGTTATTGGGGTCTCCCTTCCCAAGTAGGCTTCCCTTACTTGCAACCCAAAGCATAATAACCAATGATACTTTAGGCTGCAAGTAGCAAAACCCAACTACCAGTGTCCTGAATCACAAGGCATCTATCCTTTACTCAAAAGGATGGAGGAGGAGGATGCTGGCCTTAGCTCTGCTGCCCAGTGGTGGCATCAAGGCCTCCAGCCTTTTGCTCCCCTCTTCTCCCTTGGGCTTCTTCCTGCATGGCTGCAGTATGGCAGCTGAGCCCCACATCTGCACTGAAAGATGGGAGGAAGGGTGGAGGCTGAGGTTGTGAGAAATTTTCTTTTCCTTTTGTGAAAGGAAAATATCTCGGGCCCCCAAAATCACTAAGCTAAAGGGAAAATTCAAGCTGGGAACTGCTTAGGGAAATTCAAACCTGCCTCACATGCTTTTCAAAGTTATTCCTCTGCTCACTGAGATAAATACACATGCGATTGCTTCCTTTGGAAAAGCTAATCAGAAACTCAAAAGAATTCAGCCATTAGTCTCTCACACCTATCTGTGACCGGGAACCTCCCTTCCCTCTTCCAGTCTTTCTCCCTTTGCTTCAGGTTGTCCTGCCTTTCCAGACTGAACCAAAGTACTTCTTACATATGTTGACTGATGTCTCATCTCTCCCTAAAATGCATAAAACCAGACGGTGCCCCAAACACCTTGGGCACATGTTGTCAGGACTTCCTGAGGCTGTGTCATGGGTGCACGTCCTCAACCTTGGCAAAATAAACCTCCTAAATTAACTGAGACCTGTCTGAGATTTTCTGGGTCCTCACTGTGCTTCTCTCTCTTTCATCTTTCCCCTCTCAACTCATTGGCCTAACGTGAGTTACATGGTCACTGCCACCCACAGGGGACACTGGGAAGCTGGGTGTTTAGCTTTTCTAGCCTCTGTAGTGGTGAAAAGAGAGAAGGGATTTGGGAATTTCCTTTGGGCAGCCACCTAGCACTGTCGGCCTCATTATTAACCCCCTCTTACAAAAGAAAAACTAACTCAGAAGAGCTCTTATTTGCCTCAACGATCAAGCTGCTAAGAAGAACTTGAATCCACATTTCTTTGACTTCAAGTTCACAAAATTTTCAATAAGCAATTCTTACTGACTGAGGCCATTCTATAGGGCACATAGCTCTCGTGCCACCCTCGTACGTACATTTGTTCAAACATCCATGAGTGCTTATTGTGTGTCAGTGCTGGGTTGAACACCAGGGGTCCAGAAATGGATGAGCAGGGCACAGTCCAGTGGGCTCGCTGACGCATTAACAGATGGTTCCAGTTCAGAGTGGCAAGTGCACCAGGACAGCTGGCCTGTGAGCACGGATGAAGAAGAGTGAATGACTAAGCTTCCAAAACATACCTTGCCCAATGTCGCCTGCTAGAGAGTGGCAGAGCAGGGACCCAGAGCCTGAGTTGTCTAATTACAAAGCTGGAACCCTGCCCCTCTTCCCTTGCACCTTCTGCCATGCACAGCCGCCAGTGGAGGGAGCAGCTCTGGCACCCAAGCAGGCATGGACCCCAGCTCTATGTAGGTGGCTTCTGAATGATGATGGTTCTCGTCACAGCATTCTCCAGAAATGATGGCATGAGCTTAAAGAAAACAAAAGTGGTACCATCTCCAGAGTCATCCCCCTGCAAGCCTGATCAAAGTGTTTCAACTAAAAAAAAAAAAAAAAAAAAAAGAACTGTTTTGGTCCCATCTAAGCTGGGCTCAGCAGAGTGAAGCTAGCCATCTAGAGCTTCAGGTCCTAGCTACCTACTTTTCTTCAGTGATGGCATTTTTCCCCCTTAACTGAGGTCGCTTACTTCCCCACGTGGCTTTACCTATGGTTGGTTGTAGGCTGTAACTAAAAGGAAGTGCCAACTTCTCACAACTTGGAGAAAAACCCAGCCCAGTCATGGCTTTTCCTCCCACTGAAGGAGCTGAAAATGCCAGACGCTCACATCCCAACCTCCACTGCACCAGGCGGAGTCCCAGCCTGGGCTCAGCCAGACTCATCGCTCCTGAACTGAAGTACAAGGGCTTGAAGTGGAGGAGGAGGGACCCTGCAGGAGGCGTTCTGGCAAGGGCGTTGGCGGGCAGAGCAGACACAACAGTTTCCTGAGGCGGCAGTTATAGTGGCTGCATCTGAATGCAACAGCAGAGGGCTGGCATCGTAGACTCTGAGCCGTGGGTCCACGACAGCAACAGCCGAGTCTCCACGGGGCGGGTTCTGAGCCTGGTTTCCAACATTGTCCCAGCCGTATGCCCTCCAAGGCTGGTTTTAGGCTCTCTCACATACTGTGTGCTACTCAATATCCTACAATACATTTCTTTCCCGGGTAAATTAGTCAGAGTAGATGTTTGTGGTTTGCAAAGGAAGCACCCCGGCTGTTACAGGCACAACTTCTGGAAGGGTATGCAGAAACAATCCATTACTAAAATGACTGGTCTCACTGCAAGCTTTCTACTGAGCACAAAAGATGCTGCAAACTTTTTTTTTTTTTTTTTTTTTGAACTGGACTTTTAATTTCAGAATAGTTTTAGACATACAGAAGAAGTGCAGAGCAGTTCAGAGCGCTCTCACATATTCCATAGTCAGTTTACCATATTCTCAGCATTCTTACCTTAGTAAGGCACAGTGGCCACAGTTCATAAACCATTGCTGATACATTAATACTAACTAGCCAGGCGCGGTGGCTCAGGCCTGTAATCCCAGCACTCTGGGAGGCCGGGCGGATGGATCACGAGGTCAGAAGTTGGAGACCAGTCTGGCCAGCATAGTGAAACCCCATTTCTACTAAAAATACAAAAAATTAGCCAGGTTTGGTGGTGTGCACCTGTAATCCCAGCTACTCAGGAGGCTGAGGCAGGAGAATCCCTTGAACCCGGGAGGCGGAGGTTGCAGTAAGCCAAGGTCGTGCCATTGCACTCCAGGCCTGGCAACAGTGCAAGACTCCGTCTCAAAAAAAAAAAAGCTAAATTAAGTCCAAACATTATTCAGATTTCCTTAGTTTTTACCCATTTTTTGTAATGTCATTTTTCTGTTCCAGGATCCTATACAGAATACCAAATTACATGTAGTTGTCTGTCCTCCTTATCCTCCTCTCATCTATGACAATTTCTCAAGCTTTGTTTTTGATGATTTTGACAGTTTTGAGGAGGACTGGTCAGGTATTTTGTAGCATGCCCCTCTACTGGCATGTGTCTAATGTTTTTCTCATGATTAGACTGGGGTTGTGGGTTTTGAGGAAGAAGACCATGGAGGTAAAGTGCCATTCTCATTACATCAGATCAAGGGCACATCCGATCAACATGACATATGACACTGACCTCAATCACCTGGTTGAGGTAGCATTTGTCAGCTTTCTCGGCTGTAAAGTTACACTTTTCCCCCTTTTCCCCCTGTACTCTTTGGAAGGAAGGAACTATACGCAGCCCAAAATTAGAGTAGGGAATTATGCTCTGCATCCTTGAGAGTGGGGTAGCTACATACACTGTTTGGAATTCTGCAGGGAGATTTATTCCACACCAATAAAAATACACAAGTGCATAAATAAGTGGGGATCTATTCTCTCCTGCTTGTTTATCCACTTGTTTATTTCTATCGGTGTGAAGTCCTGGATATTTATTTTGCTCTTTGGGTTACATTGTAGTACTAATTTATTTTGGTGCTCTGTGTCCCACTCATATATTCTCAATCAATATGGCTTTAAAACAAAACAAAGCAAAAGCACTTCCTTACTTTCTGGCATTACAAGATGCTCCAGGCTTAGCTTGTATATTTCCTGCACCATCCTAGCATCAGCCATTGCTCTAAGGAGTCTTGGTTCCTTTTCTTGGAGTATGGGATTAGAAACCAAGATTGACTGGGTGTGGTGGCTCACACCTGTAATCCCAGCACTTTGGGAGGCCAAGGCGGGTGGATCACCTGAGGTCAGGAGTTTGAGACCACCCTGGCCAACATGGTGAAACCCCATCTCTACTAAAAATACAAAAAATTTGCTGGGTGTGATGGTGTGTGCATGTAATCCCAGCTACTCGAGAGGCTGAGGCAGGACAGTCACTTGAACCTGGGAGGTGGAGGTTGCAGTGAGCCAAGATCCCACCATTGCACTCCAGGCTGGGCAATAAGAGAGAAACTCTGTGTCAAAAACAAAACAAAACAAAAAATCAAGATCTAAGTGCTAGGCATGCTTGTTGCTATTGGGGTGTCATTGCCCTTGGAGTGTCATTGCTTCTAGGCCCTCTCAGTGGACAGAGCAAAGAAATATATGTGTGTACACTAACCTGTGCACATAAATACGTCCATAATATTTCTTTGTGTAGCCACCTGGATCTATATTAAGTTTAGCATGAGTGCATGCTGATGTCTTCAACTCTGCTCTATTACTACATTGATCAGTGTGGCCTTCTCCCCTTGCTTACCTGTAACCTCTTGCTCCAACAGTGAGAAGCCTGGCTTCAACCATCTGTTATCTATTTACTTAATTGTTGAATTCCAGTATACATATATGCCGGTTTCAGAATTGTTAACCCATACCCCTGTGGGAGACAATTTCGCCACTAGACTACAGTGCTTATACGCCATTCCCTTGGCCTTCTCACTCATTTCTAAAGTTAGTTCGGTCCCTTTTTCTCTCACCCATTTCAGTAAGCATGTTTCAAACACTTCTACACACTTTCCTTTCTTCCCTGTTAGGCAGATTTTCAGTCCAGCCTGAGACTGGAACCCCTTCCTTTTCCTGACTTCTCTTCCTCTTTTTCACCCTTTGCTCTTCATCTTGAAACTGTGGTTTCATCCTGCTAGTCCTTCACCTGGGGTAGGCCAAGGAACATGTGTGGTCTCTATCCTGAAGGAGCAAAGGTGAGTTCCCAACAACCTGGCGAAGCATCTCCTAGACCTGTGGGGAGCAGATTGTCCAGAACAGAGAACCCATGCAACAAGAAAACCTTTATCTCTCTTTCTGTTTTTCGTGGCTTCTCACAGTGTTACTTAGGTGTATTATTATAATAATTTAACTCCCATCCACAGACAGGAGTGTGGAAAGGAAGAAAGGTTGTGAATGGGGACAGAGGTCACCATCTTGCCATACAGAGGACTGTGAGGACTGACTGCAAGGCAGGGTGAGACTCAGCCATGCCATGCCATGCCACAGTACTACAGAGCATAGCTTTTCCAAGGTCAAATCATTGCTGATAGCCAGATTTCATTTGCCTTAAAACATTAAGTTTTTCAACTTTCTCTATTATGTTTTTTTTTTTTTTAAATTAGAATATTAGTATACTTTGAAAAATCACCCACACCTTCCTGAAAGGTATTCTAAATACCATTCTCAATAATCCCTGTGGCTCTAGCCTGGGGAATCTGAAGTTTGAAGTGACATCTCTCATCAATTCTGCCCCTGGGGATAAAGTGGGAGCCTGACAGCTGATCACTTCTTGCCTTTGATAAGCACCTTTCTTATTCTAATTACACCTTTCCCTAAAGTAACTTTTCCAGCTTCCCACCCTCACCCTGGCCCTAACATCCCTGTTTAAAAGGAGCTTCAGATAGCGTGTGTTTAATGGGGAAAAAGGAAACCTGTAGAGAGCCTTATCTTGGGTGAGTGTCTCAAGCATCCAAGATTATCTCCCTGTCACCCTGTGACCCATCTTCTTCATGCCACCTTTTAATTTTGGTAGCAATTACGGTGTATATGGATAATGCCCATTAGCATATTCATGGTCATCTCTTCATATTTATTGTCCACACACCTCATTAATCTTCATCTACTTTGTGTGCTTGACAGCTCAATCTATTTTGCAATCTCTGGGAAGCAGCCATGGCCCCCCAAAGCCTTTGTTTTCCTGTAAATAAACTGTGTTGGGGACCAGAGGACAATGATGCATCCTGTGGTGATTGACATCAGCCACGGCTACTAATCAGGATGGGACTTCATTGCCAGCTGAGTCGAGTGCATTATGGGGCCATTGTTCCAATGCTGCCAGGGCAAGAACACACACAGCCAGTCACCTTCGCAAGATGGGTTGATTGTTCTTCAAGATTAGACCGAGTTGCCTTATTATCCATCCCAGACAACAGGGCATCTCATCCAAACAGATGCATTTGCAGGAACGGCCAGTGCACCGGCCGGATTTGAATTGCTAATGTATAATCTGCCCGGCACAGATGTGCAATGAATATTTGGATGTTGTTTTGCCCGTCAGTTGAGGAGGATGAATTGATGAGGTGATGAGTATTCAATGATGGGTCTTGGACGCTGGCCAACAGCAGAATTTGAGCACTTGCACGGACGATCATCAGATTACCCCACAAAGTGCCTGTGCCGTAATTCAGTGGCAAATTCTAGGACAGTCTAGTAGAGTGTACCTCTGGTTGGTGGAAAGTTCCCTTTCTTTTCTGGTACAATTAGAAGTTTTGCTGTGTTTTTCAGGCTTAGAAAAGATACAGAAGTTGCCTTTATTGCCCTTCCCTGTCAACGCTTAAGGATATGAATAATGGTGCGGAGCTAACTACTTGGGTTTCAATTTAGCTTCAGCATTTCAGCTTATTTTCTTAAGTTATTTGTGCCTCTGTTTCCTCCTTTGTTAAAACAGATTGAAAAATTCTACCCCCCATCTAGAACTCTTGTGAGGATTAAATCAGATAATGTACACAGACTAACTAAGTCCTAGAACAGTGCCTATTGCATAGTAAATGCTGAAAAGATGTTACCTATTATTATTGGTCATTTGCTTTCTCTCAGTATTACTGTGGTCAAGTATCTTGGAAATGCCAGAAATAAAATTAGTCCATCTTCATTATCTCAGGAGAGCTCATGGCCTATACAATCTTACTTTGCCTGGTACGTTTCTGATAGAAAATGTAACTTTTCTGTAGGAATGAAACGTTTCCTATAGTTATATAACCATGGAGGCCTTTTCCCTGAAGCACTTTTCACAGCTTATTTCCCCGGGACATGCTATAGGAACAGCAGCCCTAGAAGGTAAACATTTACAAAGCTTTGAAAGAAAAACATGTGACTCAAAAATTTTATATATAATCAAGCTATTGATATGCAAGACACTGGGAATTAAACAAATGCATATATTCTCTCTGAAAAAATGTTATTCAAATATGTGTTCCATGGAAAGGGAACAATGAATCTAAGGTAGAAACCAATGAGACCAGTTGATTGTATTAAAGTAAGTCCAAACAACTGCATCGAATGTATTGTCAAAATTGAAATAAAAAATGTAAAATATTTGAAAGAAATTGCTTATATTGAAATTATGGGATAATGACATACATCAATGGATAGCAGAAGAATGAAGAAAATCAGAAGGGAAAGCAAGTCTCCTTTTTTTTCTTTTTTTTTAAAAAAAGGATGGCAGAAAGGATATATGTACATACACACATATATATTGTGTATATATATCTCCCTTTAGATCTAATGAGTTTGCGGAATGTACCTGGGTGCTCCAGTGTTGAATGCATGTACATTTAGAATTGTTGTATCCTCTTGTTTAATTGATTCTTTTACCATTATATAACACATTCTTTGTCTCCTTTTCCTGTTTTGACTTTTTTTCCCCCAAGTCCTTTAATATTCACTTAAACAGTTGAGGCACAAACAATAATAAAACTGCATTTTTTATGTTACAAGAAGATTCTGTATGATATCTGCAAGACCTACCAATTCTCTCACAATCACTTTGGCAATAACATTTCTTTAACATTCTAGTCCATAGGCTGATTCAACAAGGTCAGAAAGGCAGGCAGGAATATGGTAAAAATATACTTATTGAGGGGTAAAAGGAATCAAACATTGACAGGCTATTATGCTCACTATACTAGGTTTTACATAATTTACATAAATTAAACGTGAATGAAAGTTTTAGTTCTCTGTTAATAGAACAGCAGTGTTGTTCTATTAACAGCCAGGTAAGTCTAAGCTTTAAATGTTCTTTCACTTTAAGGACAAATCGTGGAACCAAACAATGTGTCTTTGCCCCAAAATGCATATCAATGTGCACTAATATATATTTTCCATTTCCTAAGATTTTTTTTTACAAGTGTGCAACATTAGCACATGAAAACATTCAAGCTCTTATTATTCCACTTGAACCTGGGTTTTCATTCTCACCCGCTGAGCTCTATTTGGCCAGCATCACCACAACTACCTGGATATGTCACTTTGTTTTTGACTTAAAATCTGTTTTATAGAATACAAATATAGCTACTTCTGCTTGTGGTGCTTTGCATTTGCTTGGAATATCATTTTTCATCTCTTTACTTTTAGTTTGTATGTCTTTTACAAGGTGAAGTGAGTTTCTTATGGGCAGCATATAGTTGAGACATTTTCTTAAAATCCGTTCAGTTTTTCGCACTCTTAAGTAGAATACATTCAAGGGTTTTATTGATATATGAGGACTTACTCCTGTCATTTTGTTAATTGTTTTCTTGTTGTTCTGCATAATCTTTCATTCTTTCTTTCTTCCTTCCTTCTTTCTCTTTCTTTCTTTTTCTCTTTCTTTCTTTCTTTCTTCCTTTCTTTCAATACATTTAAGGGTTTTATTGATATGTGAGGACTTACTTCTGTCATTTTGTTAATTGTTTTCTTGTTGTTCTGCATAATCTTTCCTCCTTTCCCTCCCTCCCTCCCTCCCTCCCTCCCTCTCTCCCTCTCTCCCTCTCTCTCTCTTTCTCTTCTTTCCTTTCTTTCTCTCTCTCTTTCTTTCCTTCCTTCCTTCCTTTCTTTCCCTTTCTTTCTCTTTCTTTCTTTCTTTCTTTCCTTCTTTCTTTCTTCTTTCTCTCTCTCTCTCTCTTTCCTTCCTTCCTTCCCTCCTTTCCTTCCTTCCTTCCTTCCTTCCTTCCTTCCTTCCTTCCTTCTTTTCTTCTTTCTTTCTTTCTTATTTTGAATATATCATCCCATATTTTCCTGGCGCGTAGGATTTCTGTTGAGAAATTGGCTGTCTGATGGGGATTTCTTTATATGTGACTTCTCTCTGGCTGTTTTTAGAATTCTCTCTTTGTCACGGACTTTTGACAGCTTGATTAGAATGTGTTGTGGAGAAAACTTTGAGTTATATCTATTTGAGGATCTCTGAGCTTCCTGTATCTGGATGTACACTTGGTACGCTTGGGAAGTTTTCAACTACTATTTCATTAAATACATTTTCTATAGCTTTGGTCTTCCTTCATCTTCTGGAATACCCATAATTCAGATACTTGGTCTTTGTTTTTTGCTTCTTTTCTGTTGCCGCTTCCTTCCTTCCTTCCTTCCTTCCTTCCTTCCTTCCTTCCTCCGTCCCTCCCTCCCTCCCTCCCTTCCTCCCTCCCTCCCACACCCTCCTCCTTTGCTCTTTCTTTCTTTCTTTTTCTTTCTTCCAGCTTGTTTCAGAAGACCTGTCTTCAAGTTCNATTTAGTCTATTGTCAAGTCTCTCGAGTGTATTCTTTTAAATTTTATTCTTTAAATTCTTTAGTTCCTGGATTTCTGTTTGTTTCCTTTTTAAAGATAAAAAGAATTTCATAAATTTGTTTTTCATTGGAATCTATTGCTGGAAAATTACTAGGTATTTTTTTTGGAAATAAAACCCTTTATTTCTTGTGCCCTTACACTGGTATCTGTGCATCTGTTTTAACAATCACCTCTTCCAATTTTTTGGATTGGCTCTAATAGGGGAAGACTCTTTCCTAATGATGTATCTGTGGTGTTAGGCAGGGCACTTCAGCTTTGATTCTGGGTGCATGCAGCAGTGTAGTCTCCGTATGATTTCTTCAACTGTAAAAAGCATTGGTGGTATCTGTGATTTCTTCAGTGACTTAGGCTATGATTGTTAGTGGAGGCTGTGGTGAGGTTTTCTGGGGATGCCAGATCATCAGTTCTTAGCCCCCAGTTGTGGCAGTGACAAGCCAAGTGTGTCTTTCTTTGGGCCTCCAGAAGGTGCATATGAGCACCAGCATTAGGGGGTACAAACACTTCGACTCTTGGGCCTCTAGAAGGCCCTTGCTTTAGTGCCGGCAGTGACCGTGGTAGGCTGGGAGTGTGGCTGCGTCTGTCATCCCCTGGGTAGTGTGTGTGGCATGGGCAATGGCAGTAGCAGCGGTGCCACAACACTTGGACTCTGAAACAGCATATGTTGGTGTTAGTGGTGGCTGCAACAGGGTTGGGGGGTGGTGCACGTGGGGGTGGGGAGCCACGGGGGCAGTAGGGGCAGGCTGGGTAGACTCATCCATAGGTCCCTGGGAGGAATGCACAGATGCCAGTGGTGGTGAACGAGGAAGGGCAATCCCTATAGCCCCAGGTAGTATGTTTGAGCATGGCGGGTGGGGGTTGTAGCAGGCCAGACAGGCCTATCTTCAGGCCTCCTGGTGGTGTGCTCAGGTGCTGGCTGTATTTGGCAGGGCAGGGTGCTCTCCAGACCCCTGGTGAGATGTTCAGGTGGCTGCAGCAGCAGCAGCAATGGTTGGGGGGCCTGCCCTCAGGGCACATGCAACTATGTAGCAGTGGCCCTGCTATTAGCAGATGGAGTCACTGCCAGTGGCATGTGCTTTGGTTTCTCAGTGGCGGCAGCAGTGGCTGCAGTGGACAAATGGCATAGCCTATCCTCAGGGCATGTGCACAGCAGCTCCTCTGCTGAAGGAAGTTGAGTTGCTGCTTGTGGTAGCCCTCTCAGGTAGGCAGTTGTCAGGCCCTAGGGAACACGCATTTTTGGTTCCCTTTGTCCCAAGGGTAGCTTTCCTGGTGTGTTGTACCATCTATTCCCCATAGGGTCCAGGACACTATGTGTGTTAGAATACTCAGAACCCCAGTGTTCTGCTGGGTCCAATTGGTATTGTGCTCCTGTAGACCTCTGGGTGTACATGGGGGTATATCAATGGGGCTGCAGGCACGTGAAGCAGGGGCCACTGTGACTCAGGGTAGAATGCAATCTGGTGTGGGCTGGGCTTGCAAAATGATGCCTTGCTGTAGCTGCTTAAAACTCAGGGAGTGTAGGGAACCCAGCATGAGCTCCCTCTCTGGAGCAATGCTGTTGCGGGGTCTCTAGACAGCTCCCTATGCTAGTCTCCGGGCCCATGAAGATCCAGGGGCTGTCCCATGGGTAGGGTTGCAAGAGTCTGTGATGGGAATGTGGACCACTGGGGATCTCTCACTGTGCATCTCTCCCTTTCCCCACACTAGTCTCTCTGGGCTCCTAGCCAATCCTGGCTGAGCCAGTTGCTTAATTTCCCTCTCCTCCCAAGCCTCAGCTGTTTCCTGTCACTTCTCTGTTGATTTCCAGTGTTCTCCTGGATGCTCTATTCAAATGCCTCTGTCAGCCATTTTGAAGCCTTTCCCTAGGTCTCTTTTTCCCAGGCTTCTGTCCTTAAGCTGATTCAGCTGATTGAGATTCTATTAAATAATAATATATTTTCTCCTGGATGACTAGGACTGATCCAGATGGCCTCACCCCTTCAAAATAATTGCAAACAAGATTAAAACTGCATTTAGGAAATATTCCAGTTGACTTTTGCCTTTCTCTGATGTATACTCTTGAGCTTCATGCCATCAACTAGGTGTAAATTTTTAAGGGATCTCTTACTTTAACTGCCCAACTCACTTTCTTCTGGAAACAGCTTCCAATTTCTTCCTCAATATACCCTCTGTTCCCTTCTCCCAGCTATATGATTCCTGCTGCTCTATGATCCTAGATCTTGGCCACAATTGATGGGTTCAAGATTAGATTACTGACCTCAGTCTGGCAACCCATAGTACTTTGCCTCTGAACCTTGCTTCACTAATTTAAAAGAAGGCACCTGCACCAAGAAACGTTCATCATAATGCTTCTCTGTTATTTTTTTAAACTCTGAAAAAGAAAGCCAGTTCCTCTTTGGTGATAGAAGTATTAAGAGGGAGGGCTTGGCTTCACTGGTAACATGTTTTCCTGCTACCAAAAAGAAGTTAGTCTATAATGAAAGACAATAAAGTACCAGATAAGGAAATGATGTTCTGGTGGCATTTAAGGTCCTGGCTTCATTTGAACATCTAGCCTAGCTACATCCCTGTACTTCTCTTAATTCAAATGTGTGAATTTCCTTGAATTACACAATCTATCCCAGTAGTTTCCTAAAAATGTTCTCTTTCTGCCTAAGGTAGGGTTGGGTTAAACATTTTAGATATTTATGCATATATCCTGCCATATGATGATGATAGTGTATTACTCTATTGAATTGAAGTGTTAGGTTTCCAGGTTCAATAATGCAAAGGAAGCATATAATTTGGCTGAAAGCAAGCTGGTTAACATGATAATTTGGTTTGAAAATAAACATCACCAATGAGTTTGTTTTTTTTTTTGGATAATTTTTTTTTGGGGGTACTGAAGCAGTTTTGCAATCTTTTCATGTCTTTTTTTTTTAAGATTGTTTTTCATTTTTGCTTTTCAAATTTGCCTTTTAAAACTTTAAATATTTGCTTCTAGAATTTAAACTCAGTTGTTCTTCCTTTGGACTGCTTATAGTAGAAAGAAGCTGGAATGATCTCAATATATTACAATAAGGGATTATTATGAAGAACAAATTATGTATCTTAAACAGGGCATTAGTTGGAAACACAAATGTCTACTATGCTGTAAACACAGCAGACATAAGTGACCAACAGGATTCTTTTACAGTTTATTGCTCAAATTTCTCTTTTCTGAGGAAGAAATCTAACTTAGGGAATATCAAAAAGAAAATTTGTGGGATATCAGAAAGCATAAACAAAAAATTTCTGGCCCAGTCACTCTCACTGTGACACCAACGCCAAAACTACTGTCCTCTTGACTGTCTTTCACCTTTCGGAGCATGTGTATAAGATGGGGGATAATCAAACTCACCTCAGAAGATTGATGAGATGAAAATGGACAGCACATAGCAAAGTCTTTCTAAACCCAAAGACCTGTACAACTACAACTGCAGTGCTGCAGAGAGAGTTGTACTGAAAAAACATGACACAAGGAATTTGGTTAGGGTGAAGGCAGACTGAAGAATGGTAGAATGATTGGACTTTGAAATCAGAGGGCTTCATAAACAGAGCTGGTAGCTCCAGCAGCCCCTTGACTCAGGGGTCAGAATGTTAAAATCTCTCCCTTCTCCCAACTCCCAAGAGCTGCTGCTTAATCAAGGACAGTTTGGAAAGTGAGTCTGTCATTGAGAAGACTCCCCGCCCCTCAGCTAGCAGGCATGAGAGCACTGGTGTCTTGATGGTGGCACCTTCTCAAGCTATTGGGGACAGAGTTCAAGAAGGTTAGGTTAGGAATGGAGTAAGGAGTTCAAAGGAAGTGATAGAAGATAATGGGTTTTTGAAAGAAGTGGAAGAGAGGAGGGCTGCAACTATCCCTCTGTATGAATTCAGACAGGTCTCTTCCTCTTTCTGGGCTTGTTTTCCCATCTGTGCAATACCAAATTAGATTAGGTGGCCTCTGGGGTCCCAGCCAGCTTTGACTGGCTTTGATTCTGGGAGCTGGAAATGCAAAGAAAGGAGGTCAAGGGACAATCAGTGACCCTGGCAAAGGTGGACATGGGAAGGGCTGATTGTCATGATCAGAGATGAGGTGAGCAGGGTGGGGCAGTGAAGTGCTCTGGTGCTTCATTTTTACTCTTTATTTTTTTAAATAAAGTTTTGCTTTGTTGCCCAGGCTGGTTTTGAACTCCTGGTCTCAAGTGATCCTCCCATCTCAGCCTCCCAGTGTTGGGATTACAAGTATGAGCCACTGCGCCCAGCTTTCATTTTCTTTGTGGAAAGAGATGAGGTAGAACAACATTGTAGAAGTGAAATTAACTTCTTGGGCAGGTTAGAAGGTTGTGAAGCATTTGCTGAAAAGACATCTGTAGTACAATTCAAAGAACTGTTAACCTGAAGTTGGACATACCTGGGTTTGAATTGTAGCGCCCCTGCTTCCTAGCGCTAAGCTTCAGATTTACCACCTCTAAAAATGCCTATACTAATTACCTGGAAGGATCCTGTGAAGAGCAAATGAGTCAACTTCTAAGGGCTCTGCAATCTCCAAAGGTTGTCCAAATAGGGGTTCAGTAGACATTTGTTATTGGATCAAAAAACTGCAATACTCCTCCCCCTTAGCTGAGTGGATCTCTTTATGTACATGACACTCCCTCTTCCACTGGCCCATCAGGTTTTTATGTGTATGTGTGTGTATGAAGGACAAATGATATTTATGCATATCAAAGGGGAAGACACTGAGACATTCTGGTATGTGCAAAGTCCTGGATGGCTCAGGCAACTCAGGGCGCAATGCTGGCTCGGTTATTTTTCAATTGTGTGCCCTCAGGCAAGTCTTTCACCTTTCTGAGCGTGTATATGAGATGGGGGATAATCAAACTCACCTCAGAAGATTGATGAGATGAAAACGGACAGTAAATAGCAAAGTCTTTCTAAATCCAAAGACCCGTACAACTACAACTGCAGTGCTGCCGAGAGAGTTGTACTGAAAAAACATGACACAAGGAATTTGGTTAGGGTGAAGGCAGACTGAAGAATGGTAAAATGATTGGACTTTGAAATCAGAGGGCCTTGAGATTCTGTCCATGCTTCAAGGTCATGGGACACAGGCAAGTTGCTTAACTACATTCATCTAAAAGGAAAGAACACCTACACCTCAGTGAATTGTTGAGGATTAAGCCTCTGCTATGTATCTCACATCATGTCCTGCACAAAGTAAGTACCAGAATTACTATGGATAAGGTCCCAACAATTCACCTTCAATATTTCCCTTCAACTCAGGGAAAATATTCCATGCATCTATTTTCCCTAACTTCAGTTTCGTTTTGGAAGCTGTGAACACCTCCTAAGGACAAAGCTCCATTCTAGGCTCCAGGAACCAGGAACTAATGGTCAGAAGCTGGAAGCTCACGGCAGGTAGGACTCTGTATCTCTCCTAGACCTATTGTCACTCACTTGAGCTTAGGACTATGAAGTGAAGCTAAACTCAGGGTCCATGAACCCATGTAGTCCATTGGAAAGGATCTGCATAAAAATGGTCAAATAAGCAAATGTTTTAGTATTGCTTAGTATGGTAAACACTGTTATAGGGCACAGTGTGGCCAAGTCTGTCTGTACTAAACTCCATGGTAAGAGCCACTAGGCTTTCTAAAAGGCTGCATTTCTCAGAAACACATGCACCAAATCACGAAATGGGGATTACCTGCTGCACTACATGGTAAACTTTCACAATGCCAAAGAAAAAATGGAATGCAACAGAACTTTTCATCCCACAAAAGACTCAATATATTTGGCAGCCTCATTTTAGAGTACTCCTTTTTGGTACAGAATCATTTTGCCAAAATGCTTCCGTGATACAGATGCACATGATAAATTGTAAAATGGAATTTCACCCTCTAAAGAACCCCAGAAAAACAAGGTAGTGTAGCACGAACCAACATGCAACTTCTAATTTTCAATATCCCCAAATTGCATAATACTAATAGCTAATATATATACTACATGCCAAGTATTAAGTACTTTGCAATATTATCACAATCTGTTATAACTGCACTATGAGGGAAGTAGAATACTATAATTATCTCATTTTGCAGATGAAGAAGCTGAGGTATAGAGATTAATTTACTCAAACTCATATAGGCTGTTAGGCTCTCAAGTCTAGTTCTTAAGAGTTGATACATGTAGAGCCTTTGGTTAGTGAGCTGCTATTTTTGGAAATGAATTTAACTTTAGAGGTATATTCAAAACGACTGTTTATAATCTGCTCTTATGGACCAACAGGTAAATAGTGAACTATCAGAGTGAGTGGTCAGCGTCATGACAAGGCTAGAGCACATGGAGGGGGAAGATTGGTTCTGGTTTGGGAGGTAGCCAGAGGGTCAAAGAAAGCTTTGCAGCAGTGGCATTTGAGCCAGGCCTTGGAAGATAAAAAAAATTTGTGTCCTATACTTAGTAGGAGCTTGATCAAGACAACAAAAATATTAACAAAACTAATGACCGAGATGATATTAAGAAATATGCCCTGAACAAGATGCACAACACATGGGTGTCAATATTCTTCCTTCATTGCAATACGCACTTTACCCTAGTGTTCTAATTTCCAGTTTGGATGTTTTATCTATGTTTATAACAATAACAAAATAGATTATGGAGACCAAAATCTAATATTCTTTTTTTACGATAAACACCTTTTATTATATTTCAGTGTGCAAAAATACAAATTATCAAAAATAAAATACACAGCACTTTTGCTATGGATCCAGGCAAAGACATGACTAACGAAAGTTCCCTAACAGATGACAGTGAATACTTTGGTGGATTGATTCTGGGAGCTAGAGTAGCCCTGCTCTCATTATACTATGAACCTAAGTTAATCAGCTTTCATAATGATATACACTTAAACTATCAAAACCAAGTAAGGCACAGTATCATTCAAAATTTATAGACAGATGAGCAATAATTCAGAGAAAACAAAATACTCTGCCGAACATGGAATTATACCACATCTGTAACTTAACACTGGCAAAATTTGGAATGATTATAGCATAAAAGACATTGTTTTTCTGAAAAGGGACAGCGAGGTGTGGTATATAGGAAAGTGGCTCAGATTCAAGACTCAAGTTTATTTTTTAAAAAAACTCTTCTGCATTAGATTCTCGGTTTCTTTTTAGGTTTCAAAACGGGGTCTACAATACATTAAAATGACATTAATGAATGTAGCATAAAGATCTTAAAAAGAATCTGATTATACCAGCAATTTGGTGACATATTGGTAGAGCTGTTCTGTAAATGCTTCAGGGGAAAATTTTTCCTTCACCCTGGCTCTTCCAGCCACGCCCATGGTGGCTTTTAAGGAAGGTTCACGGATGAACTTTTCTATCGCTTCTGAGAAGTGTACTGGGTCAGGCTCACACAGAAACCCTGTGACACTGTGGACAATGGACTCCAAGGGTCCACCAGAATTAACAGCAATGACTGGGCACTGCATGTACATGGCTTCCAGAGGGACAATGCCAAAGTGCTCATTGCTTGGTGTGTAAAGCACACATGTGCAGTAGTGGAGGAGGGAGATTTTCTGTTTGTCTGAGAAAGACCTCAAGAAGGTCACATACTGGCCAAGGTCAGACTGTTGGACCATTTTCTTCAATTCCTGATAATGTTCCACATTCTCCTGGACTCTCTTGTCATAACCACCTGCCACGATCAGATGAACCTGCTCCCAATCTTGAGACGTCAATCTTCCACGCAGCTGTATGAGGGCTTCCAGTGCCAAAGTCAGATTTTTCTTCCTTTCGTATCTGTTGATAGAGAGCAGCAGGAATTTTTTCCCCTTGGGGATTAGGTCATCAAGATTTTCAGGAACAACTGAGTCAAAGCTGGTGACATTTAGAGATGGATAGAGGACATCAGGGTCTATATGAGACAGGGACTTGAATGTTTCCTTAAAAACAGCAGCTGTGAACTGGCTGTTGACTAAGATGCAGTCTGCCATGCCTGTGGTGTGTTCCTCTATCCAGTCAACTGGGGCCCTGTACAGCCGTTTAAGAAAAGAATCTCTCTTGGTGAGAAGCAGATCTGGGAAGTGACAGTAAAACAGGATCTTCTTCCGCCGTCTAGCCAGCCTGAACACTGGGATACAAGCGGACACCTAGCCAAAGCAAAAATCAACAGCAGATAAAGTGGTCAACTCAACTTCAACCAAACCAAAAGCACAGACACCCATCCTGTCTGCTAGTCTGTGGGGTCCTCATGGGTAATGTCTGATTCTGTTTTGTTCCCCTAGACTCTCACCCAGTACCATATGCCTGGTGTACAGAAGGCTAGAGATTATTTGCTAGATGTGTGCTAAACATTTAAAGCTTCAGGTCCAGTGGTTTCCTCTTGAATAGTGCTGTCTAATGGAAATAAGATAAAAATCTAGTAATATTAAAAATGTTTTTAAGGGTGAAATTAATTTTAATATATTATTTACCCCAAACATTATCATTTCAAAATGTAATCAACACTAAACAGCATTAATCAGATACTTTATATATACATGTATTTCACATTAAATCTTCAAATCAGTTTTGTATTTTAACTTTAGCACATCTCAGTTTAGCCACATTTCAAGTGCTCAACAGCCACATGTGGCTAGTGGCTATCATATGGTATGGTATAGCTCTAGGATCTTTCTCTTCCTAAAGAACTGAATGATCAACTATAGTAGTTTAGAGCACAAGCTCTAGATTCAAGACTGCTAAGGTTTGAATCTCAGCTCTACTAATTGTGTGGCCGTGATCAAGTAATTTATCCCACTCTGGGTCTTAGTTTCCTCTTCTATAACATGGTGACAATTATAGTTAAAAAAAAAAAAAAACCATATAATTTTTGTGATTATTAAATGCACTGATATATGCAAAACACATGGAGTTTAGCACACAGTATTTGCTCAATAAATATTAAAGCTAGTCATACTGAGCATAAACTAGATGCTGGCATTACTACAGACTTTTTTGTTGGGTAATCTTTACAAGTCATTTTAGTCTCAGCTAACTTAACAACAGAAGAAGGTAAACTTTAGGGATATTGTGCAATTTATTCAAAGCCACTTTATTAAAGCAGCAGACACAGAACTTGAATCCAGGATGCCTATTTCCAAGCCCCAAATTTTTCCTCTACCAACTTTGGTCTCAGATTCCTCATGCCTATCTATTGACACATGCACTGTGTTTGGTATATGTTCATATTACTTACAAAGAAAGCTTCCACATAAGCAAGGATGATCAAAAATAACTCAGGAGTCAGAATTAAAGAAACACAAATACAAATGTGATGTCATTTTCGCCTATCAGTTTGGCAAACGTTAAAATGGTTGATATCCAAGGCAGACAAAAGCATGGAGTATGAGGCTGTATCATACATTGTGGCAGAGTCAAGTGACACAGCCTCTTTGGTAGACAAACTTGGCAGTAGCTATTGATATTTAAAATGAACAACTCTTAGACCCACCCACTTTAGGAATGTCCTCAAAGGACATGTTTGCAGAAGTACAAAAAAAAATTAAAAAGACATAAAAGGATGTTCATTACAACACTGATCTATTCACAACAAACTAGTCACAACATTGGTATCCTTCAAGAAGCCTGTTTAATTATGGCACACTTATAAAAAAAGTGAATTTTCTGCCCACTATGACGAATGAAGAATCTCTAATGTCGACATCTAAGAATGTCCCGGTCGGGCGCGGTGGTTCACACCTGTAATCCCAGTACTTTGGGAGGACGAGGTGGGTGGATCACTTTAGGTTAGGAGTGAGAGACCAGCGTAGCCAACATGGTGAAACCCCATCTCTACTAACGATACAAAAAATTAGCCGGGTGTGGGGCGCGCCTGTAATCCCAGCTACTCTGGAAGGCTGAGGTGGAGGTTGCAGTGAGCCGAGATCGCACCACAGCACTCCAGCCTGGGAGACAGAGACTCCAGCTGAAAAAAAAAAAAAAAAGTCCCAAGTAGAATTTTTTTGCTGAAAAAAAGGAAGATGCCTAAAGTACGTATGTCATAATCCCAATTATGTACCAATAGAAGATATACCTACGAAAAAACACATGCTGGTGTCACCACAACTCCTGGAAAAATACAAGAGAAACTTAACGGTGGCTATCTTCAGGGAGGAGAAAAGGACGGGGCTTTTAGGTTACATCCTTCTATAATACTGGGTTTTTGGTCGAGTAAACGTTACTGTTTAAAGTCATCTTTTTTAGGATGGGAAAAATGAATGAAGGAAAGAGTCAAGAATAGATACAGGGCAGATCCAGGTGGACATTATTTACCAAGATAAAAAGCTTGACCTTTTCTCCAAAAACCAGTGGGGAGCCATGTACAAGTTTTAATAGGGACATGATATATTCAGCTCGGCGTTTTTAACAGAGGACACTGCTGAGGACGGTGTGGCCTGGCTCCGAACACAAGTATAGTGGGATGCAAATAGCCTGAAAGCAGAGTCAATAAAAATAAGGCGTAAGAAGGAAGACAACACACGATTACTCATTAATAAAAGCTGAATGAAGCTGACTTCGAATACCAGCGTTTTTGAAAGTGAGCCCCATGGACTATTTGCATCCCAATCACCCCATGACCCAGTTAAAATGCAGATTTCTGGACTCCACACCCAGGATCCAGGAGGAAAACTTCCAGGAGAGTGGAGCCTTAGCAATCTGCAACTTTAATGGGCCCACACTAAAGTTAGGGAACCACAGGCTCGCTCCCAGTTCTGACTTCTCCAGGTCAGTTCCGATCTTTCCGAACCGCAGACAGGGAAGGTCCTCTCTCAGAGGTCTTGCCCGAAGCCGCCCTCCAAGGCAAGGTCCGCACTCGCGCAGCCGGCCCCGCGGCTGCCTCACCTGGTCGCACACGACCACATCGAACTCCTCGTCAGCGAGGAACAGCACGTAGAGCGCCAGGAAGACCATGCGCACGTAGGAGCAGACGGCGGCGCCGCGGCCGCCCCAACCCAGGCCGCGCGGCAGCCAGTCTCCAGCGCATCGCACCGGCAGCTCGCGGCTCTCGGCGAAGCAGTGGCCCGGATCGTAGTGCGCTGTCCAGATCTTCACGCTACACCCGCGCGCCTGCAGCGCCAGCGCCGCGTCCAGTACCAGCCGCTCGGCGCCGCCCACACCCAGGTCTGGGTGCAGGAACAGCACCGACGGCTTGGGAACTGGGTCCCGTTTCCGGCCCTGCTCCTCCGCCATGGCTCTGGAGCAGCAACTGCATCCCACACCCTGAGGGGGCTTCTGCGCAAGCTCCGCCCCCCCGGCTCCCAGCTGGCCACCGAGGGCCGACCCCGCCCCTCTGCGCGTGCGTCAGTTAGGCCACATCAGCGCAAATTTGGGAGGGCCTAGTAACTGCCTGAGAAAATAGCTTATCTAAACCCTGGTTATATTTTTCCTTAGGTAGGGATTAGGCTCTAGGAAGGACGTTGTGACACAAAAGAAGGAGACTGGAGGTGTCTACTTCCTACAGAGCAGGTAACTAAGTTGTGTGTAGCAGACTATCTACAGGCATATCGTTAGACAACACAGGCGTCCCTGGAGTCAGTGAGGACCTTGCCTGCAAGTCCGGGGGCGGGGCCTGAGCCAGTCTAGCCAGCTGCGGGTCCTACCAGGGCTCCCCAACTTTCCTTCCGTCCGCGTCAGCTCCTTGACACTCTCATCTCCAGCATGGTATGGCGCCCCTTCCTTGATCCCCACCTCTCCCAGGATCTCTGACTCCTCCTTTGCGCCATGCATTTTCTCCGTAGCTCCCTTGCTTCCCCCAGCCTCTGGTGCGGGTGTCTAGGCTAGGGTTTTGGGGCAGGGCTGCCCCGCTCACCCGTCTGTCTGCTTGTTTCCCTCTACAGCCTGGTCCGACCCCCAGTGGCACTAACGTGGGATCCTCAGGGCGCTCTCCCAGCAAAGCGGTGGCTGCCCGGGCGGCAGGATCCACTGTTCGGCAGAGGTAAGGAACCCTGCAGTCCGTTCGCTTGCAGACTCGGAGAAAGGGCACAAGAACTCGCTGGTTTTGGGGAGGAGACCCTCTAGCATATGAAGATTGACAAGGGCAAAATGAGCTTCAAGTGACGTGGCCGTGTGAGTGGTTAAAGGTCTTTGGGGAGGAAGGCGACATTTTCTTCTCGTCGCTCAGTTTAGGGCACCACTCTTAAAAAAGGAAAGTTAACAAACTGGAATAGAGTCAGAGATAACTTTGAGAAAACCGATGTCATTAAACTGGTGTCTCTGGACCTGAGGTTTCCACTCACATTTCCATCTGGAGGCCCCATAAGCAATCTGTCCTACAGATAACTTGTCCTGCACAAAAACTCTCTTTTCAGCTCAGCTCCCTCACTCTCAATTATATCTCCTTACTTCCATATGGCACAGTTGTACACGCATTTACTCAAAGCCAGAAACGTCAGCGTCATCTTGGATTTTTCTTATGCTTTCTCTCTATCCAGTCATATGCCAGACTAAGCTCTTCTTGAAAGTCTTCTCATAAGCTCTTTCCTTCTCCTTTCCTACTGCCCTGCATTTGTGACCTAACCTTTCTCTTCAGGCTGTTTCCTTTCCAATCCATCTTCCACTTTGCTGTTACTCTTCTGTGTAATTTCTGTTACTTTCTCGTTGCTGAACCAAAAAATAAATAAAAATAAAAAAAAACCAGGGGGATACCAAAACTCTCAGTGGTCATTTCAGCCTAACTTTTCTTTGCTGTCCTATGATCCAGCACTTATGAACTCATTATTGTTTTCTGAATTCACTAAGTTTCTCCCTTACCTCAAGGCAAATTTCTATTTATTTTCGCTCAGGGGTTGTTTCCTCTTGAGGCCTTCTGTGACTGTAAGCAGCAGTAGCTACTAGTTTTCCCTTTTGCTCCCATAGCATTTTGTTCATATCATTGTAAGACCGGTGATGTTTCCATGTTTATCTCCTTCATTAGACTTTAACAGAGAACCTGCTCAAGTCATTTCTATCCCCAGCACCCACCATAAGGCATGACAATAAATAATGAAGGAAGGAAGGAATCTAGCAACCAGGTTGTTTTGGGATTTTTGAAGGAACCAATGGGGTTTTATCTAGGGAGGAAAAGATCTTAAGTGCATGCATGGAAGCTTCTTAAGGATGTGAAGAGGGATGTGACTATTCTTGTTAGCTGCAATAGGTAAATCTAAAACTGATGATTTGAACTTACATGAAACATTTCACATCAGAACAAAGACATTCTAATAGAACTGTCAGAAATGTAAAACTGTCCTGAATGCTTGTGAGTTCCCTGTCACTGAGATGTTCAAGAGGAGTGTATCAGGCTGTGATTTAGCTTATATGGGCTTTGAGTGGGGTCCCCTTCCCATGCTGGTTTTAGAGATTCTTTGTGTGAGAATAGAAAACATGTCCTGTGGGTGCAGTTCCCTGGGAATGGATCTGCTTAGTGAGAATTGGTAATACTGTGGCAGGGAAGTTTGGCCATTGGAGAATTTGTAAAGAAATAAAAGAAAAAGCATATATTTATCAAATGTACATGTGATAATGAAATAGCTAATTTAATAGTGAAAATGAAATAACTGATGCACAGGTGAAATGGAGAACTTAAACATTTGAAGACAGATGCAGTTTTTAAAGTTGTGGGTGTTGATATCATCTTTTAGGATTCAGTGTGATAAAGCGAGTGTAGCTAGAGAGACTGTGGTTGTATGTATTGAGAGACCTGACAGTGTTTCCTTCTAGAATTTTAGTAGTGACTAAATATCATTTCATGAGTGTAATGTAATAAGTATTGGTTGTTTGAGAATATCCTTGCTTTATAAGTCTTTGAGAAAACACTGGAAGTTAATGATTCATAATAGTGCTTTGGATTATGTTGTCTGCATATTTGCATTCTCCATGCATGATGAAATAATAGATTACTACCTTGGAGGAGAAATGCTGTTAAATTTAAGGTCAGGCCAGAGTTAGTGTTCTTACTCTCCTAAATGCAGTGTAAAAGGAACTTGCTGTGAGGAACAATAATGCTTTGTAAACTATGAAGGTGTAAAGTGCCACACAGTGTTCTAGCAGGATTAATGGGAATCAGGGATATTAAGATGGTGGAATAGGCTGGGTGCAGTGACTCATGCCTGTAATCCCAGCACTTTGGGAGGCCGAGACGGATGGATCATGAGGTCAGGAGTTGGAGACCAATCTGGCCAAGATGATGAAACCCTATCTCTACTAAAAATACAAAAATTAGCCAGGTGTGGTGGTGGGCACCTATAATCCCAGCTACTTGGGAGGGAGGCTGAGACAGGAGAATCACTTGAACCCGGGAGGCGGAGATTGCAGTGAGCCGAGGTTGTGCCACTGCACTCTAGTCTGGGCGACAGAGCAAGACTCCATCTCAAAAAAAAAAAAAAAGGTGGTAGAATAGCTGCCAATGTATAGACATGAAGGTGTTGAGGTCGACTACATGCCAAATGCTGTTTCAGCTCTAAAGATGGATCTATGAACAAGATAGGCAAGGTTTGTACTCATCAACCTTATATTCCAATATAGGCGATCAAAAGCAAGGAAAATAAGAATGTAATTTCAGGCAATAAGGGCTATGAAGATAAATGAAGCTGGATGGGGATAGAGAGTGGTGGGGATAGGATGAAGGTAGATAGTTGTTTAGGGTGTTCACAGTAGGTGATATCTGAGTAGAGACCTGAAAAAAGCAAGAGAGCAGATCACACAATGGTTGGTGACGAATAAGCATCCTAGCAAAAGGAATGGGTAAATATGAAGATGTTGAGGTCAATGAGCTTGGCTTTGAGGAGCAGACAAAAGTCACCATGTTGGAACAAAGTGTGTAACTGGTTGGTTATGAAAACCATTGTGTTGAGGTATGGAAGGGAGAGGCAGTTATGCAGAAATAAAAGAAAGAAAGGGTAAAATAGCCTCCAAATAGAAATTTGAGAGATTAAAGTGTGCTTTATTAACCTTTATCTAGCCTCCCTTAGGGAATGGGAGGTGTTTAGAGTACACTTTAGTATTAGGGGCCCAGGTTTTCAAATACTCTGCTATGTTCCATGTGCCAGCAGAAATAAGAAATCTTAAGAGAAGCCAGCCTGATTCCTCTGGGGCTCCTATAATTCCAGGAAACTCAAGTCAGGAACTGGAGGTGGGAGATTGTGGGAACAGTAGGAAGTACATGGGTCCAAGTCCTGGCTGAGTCCACGAGTTACTTTAATACATTCACACTGGGTTTGTCTTCTAGCTTAAGTTTTCAATAACAAGGAGGAAGATTTCAGCTGTATACCCCACAGATGAAATGATGTATATATGTGTGTGTGAAACCTTTTCTAAGGCCATGAATTTCTCTGTAAATCCCTGTACAGTTATGTTTTGCCATTTACAAACAGTTTTCCCATAGAAACAGCCACACAATGGAGTTATAAGTCCCAGGCTACCACGTAGCCCATAATTAATGTGTCTGAAATATAATCCTTGTAGTGCAATAGACCCAAATCTTTGTTTGACACTGACTGCTTTCAAAGTTCTAGCATGAACACAGCTCCTCCTGTTGGAACCAGGACTGGACTCTCCCACTCTGTCATGTAGTAGGGCAGGCTCCCTGAGCTGTAGACAGTGCTTCCGCGTTCAGAGTGTGGAGTAAAGACCATGGTTGGGTAAAGTGGGCATGAGGACCAGAATGGAGAGGAGAGCAAGAGGAGATGGTAGGGATAGGGTCTGTTTTTTTCCCTATATGCTCTTCCCTTTTTCAAAAATTGAGAATCAGTAGCCCACAGATACTGGAATGAGATTTTGAGGGAGAGTACATTGGGATTTGATGCTGAATGGTGCAGGCAGCAATGAGACAGGGCTTCTCCTCCTTACTCCCCACTAGGACTTCTGAGTTGTTGATGCATGCGCTGAAGAAGATTGCTTCTGACTTCTTACCACTTGCCCATTACCCTATATTGTACCACTCTAGCATGGGGCAAGATGAGCAGCCGGGGTTGGGGAAGTACTGCATGGAGGGGTAGTTGCTGGGTGGGCTTCCCCGGTGACTGAGATCTTCTCCCAAAGAGGAGAGAAAGGATTCCTTGGGCCTGTTCCTGGTGAGCGGAGTCCTAAGTGCTGCTAAGCTGCTTCTGTCTGCCTGGGCTGCATGTATCACATAGTGGATCTCACAAGCCTTGATCCCCTTGTGAGAGACACGTTTTGGTTTGGTGTTCTCTGTATTTTTTTTTTTTAATATCCTACCTCTCTGTGCAAGAACTGTGGTCACTATATTAAAATAGTGAAAACATATAACAAAGTAATTTTTTGTAAAGTTTATACTCTTATCTTGGGACCTGGATATAATTTAAAGCTTAGTTTTTGTCTCTGCAGTAAATATACTAATTTTAAAATACATCTTTTAAAGTAGCCATTTTAAGATCAGCTTGTATGGATTCAGGGCATTTTAAAACAGGGATTTATTACTTGGCTTCATGAAAAATACATGTGAGGAGAATGAAATGCTTTGTCCACATGAGGTGGCTGGATGTTTTGGGCGTGTGGATGGGCCCCAGGAGTCAGAGCTAGGTTCACATCCCAGCTCAGCCACCTGTTAGGGTCTTAGGTACTTTGCTTGACCTTTTCCGAGACCGATTTGCCTGATTTATAAAATGGAAAAATAGTGTCTGCTTTTCAGGGTTATTGTGTGTATTGGCATCAGGCAGGCACCTAGTTCCCTGTGGGTATCATGATCAAAGGAGTAAAAGCATGAATTTGGGTGGATTCTAGTAAAGAAAGGTTTTTGTTTGTTTGTTTTAACAATGTAATAATGGTAGCATATGTTATAATGCTATTCTAAGAATTTCCAGAAAAGGCCATTTGTAACATTTTCCTCTCTTTCAGGAAAAACGCCAGCTGTGGAACAAGGAGCGCAGGCCGCACGACCTCGGCAGGCACCGGGGGGATGTGGCGATTCTACACGGAAGATTCACCTGGGCTCAAAGTGTAAGTCTTTGGAACAGGCCTTGTGTTTCTGTCTAGTGTCAGCAGGGCAGCAGTGGCAGCGCTCTGTCTCTGTCACCAGTGGCGCTTGCATTGATGAGATTTACTGTACACAACAGCCTCATTTGTGCCAGGCAGGCTGGGTTTGGTTTGCCTGTTTATCAACCGATTAGGCAGTTTAGGACCAGGAATGACATCTCTTCATGGAGTGAGGGAAAGGAAGAGAAGTTCTTCATGGAGCTATGTCAAAATAAATGATGAGAACAGAGAGAACTGGAGGGAAAACTGCTTGATTAGATGAAATTGCTCTTCATTTGGTGTTCTTGCCCCATACTGAGAAATGGGACTAATCATTTGAATAGGAATTGGGTGATTTTTCAAAGTTCTCCTGAAGGCACAAATTGATATTATTACAGCTTGATGGAGGTTTTCCCATTAGGCTGTGTTACCGGGAGTTGCCTGGCCTCCTTGCTTTTGGTGGGTGGTGAGTAGACTCAGGAGGGTGAACATATAATACCACTTTACAAGTTCTTAGGCCTTGGAGTGCTCATTAGGTGATGTGAAATGGGCATCCAGGGACCCCTGTCCCCATGCCTTGCTCAGGGTTTCTGGTATTGTGTGGCAGATCTAATCCCACAGGTTTCTGTTAGGTTTCAGAACACCACTACCTGTAGCTGTTTCCTGACTAAACCCGCTGGATGTGGATATGAAGTAATAACAGTGACTCTCATTTACATAGCACCTGGTACTTTGCAAAGAACTTTCAATGTCTTTTATCTAGTTTGATCTGTCTACCAATCCAGTGAGGTAAGAGATGTTGTTATTTTGTAGATGAGGACCTCAGGTTCAGAGAGGCAAAGTGACATGCTCAAAGACAAACAGCAAGAGGTAGAACCAGACATTCTGGTTAAGTCCTACGGTCTTTCCATATTGTCCACCTGGTTGGGGTGGGGGAGGGGAGAAAACGGAATAATTTGGATTAGTTTTAATTAATTTGACCAGCATCTTGACTTGGATCACAAATTTAATTTACAAAGGCTTCCCTGGAATTCTTGTTTTCTGTTATATTGGAGACTTATATGATAATATAGGAATATCTAGGAAATAATTCTTGGGGTTGGAGATATGTGAGGTGAAGGTATCCTGACTGCCAACCTTTTGGTCTTTGGTAGAGGTCGTTTGAGTATTTCAGAGAGAATTTTTTTTTCTCCTTTAGCAACAGGGTTTTGCTCCATCACCCAGGCTGGAGTGCAGTGGTGTGATCACAGCTCACTGTAGTCTTGCATTTCTGGGCTCAAGTGATCTTTACTCCAAGAGACAAAATTGGATAAATCTGTATTAGTTAATTAGTTCTGAGTAGTTGGGACTACAGGTGTGCACTACCATGCCTGGCTAATTTTTTGTACAGGCAGAATCTTGCTATGTTGCCCAGGCTGGTTTCTAACTCCTGGCCTCAGCCTCTCAAAGTGCTGGGATGATAGGTATGAGACACTGTGCCCAGCCTCAGAGAGAACATTTGAAGCTCCTTGCTCTTCAGGGGACTCGTTTTGAACCCTTCTCAAGTAGGTTGTCTTAATTTTTATGGGTATACAGGTGTATATGGGTTATGTGAGATATTTTAATACAGGCATATGATGGGTAATAATCACATCAGGGTGCATGGGGTATCCATTACCTTAAGGATTTATTCTTTGTGTTATAAACAATCCAACTATACTGTTAGTTATTGTACAATATACATTTAAATTATTTTTTTACTATAGTCACCTTGGTGTGCTAGCAAATACTAGTTCTTACTCAGAAGGTTGTCTTTAAATCTTAATTTGAAAAAAAAAGTTTGGTAATTGGTTCATTTGCACAGAAAGAGTTTAGGAAATTTTTCTTCTTTTTATTTGAGAAGATAAGTAATACATGAAATTAATGTGTCCAAGACATCAAATCATTTCAACTTGTATGTATTTTGTTATGTCTTACTAAAGGATAAGGACTTGTCCTTTCTAAATAAAATTGCAGTGCCATCATCACACCCTCAAAATATCCACAATAATAATTTTAGGATTATTTTAAATGATATAAATAATGTTTCTGGATGAATCTTGAGTGCTGCCCACCTTACCTTACTTTTCCCTTAGACAATCTGTAGTATTGTAGATATAATAATATATTATTACTAAAAGTAAGCATGCTTTCTCTTCTTATTTCTAGTGGCCCTGTTCCAGTATTGGTTATGAGTCTTCTGTTCATCGCTTCTGTATTTATGTTGCACATTTGGGGCAAGTACACTCGTTCGTAGATTCAGTTACATCCATCTGTCATCTGAAGAAGGAGGAAAAAACTTAACATATCTTGGACCAAAAGTATAGTGACTATCTTTTCATGTGAAAAAATTTCTGTAAGCTTGCTGTTTTACAGGGGATTTATCCATAATTGATTTTGAAGAATCTTTTTTTTTCTATGGCTAATAAACTTAAATTCACCCATATACTGAGTCTGATGGTTGATGCCTCACCGCTAGGACCCCTAGTCTTTCTGCCTTTCGATTTGTAAGTAAATATGTAGAAAATATGTCTTGTGAATATTGAGTTTTTTGTTGGATTGACAGTTTCTCACATAACCATGTGGTTATTCAAGTCTAAGATCCTGTAATTGCCCTTGGCTTGCTTTCTTCTAGGTATTTCTATCCTGATGATTGTCCTTTTGGATATTCTGTGATTATCAAGGAGTGTGTCCATGACTCCATCAGCAGATCTATGTCCAAAGGCAGCTGGTACTTAGGAGAACAGTCACACAAGAAACCAGAGATCTTGGATGAAATGTTGGCGCAGGCTGCTTTTTGTCTTTAAGGCCATAGACTATATTTTGCCTCTTCTTTCTTGGTTCTTAATTTTATGAGTGTAAGACCAGGGATTTCCATTCATCTATTTCTTATTGTTAAACCCATGTTGAGATAATTCATTTGATAAATTGGGATTTCTCAAATATAATTTGGTAAGACTTATCTAATCAGAGTGAGACACTAACATTTCTACACTGAGTTGACATAATTCTAACCAAAAATAAAACTGAAGTTTCACTTAGCTTATGCTGCCATACTGGGTATAAAGATTCAGTTTCTGATAGGCCCTAGGACATACTAAGAATGGCTCAAAAGTAGCATACTTTAGCCAGGACTTCAAGCCAGAATTTCTGATAAGAGAGGGCATTCCCTGGGAAAGGTCCGAGTTGTAGAACAGAGTCACAAAATGATAGAGGTGTATTATTAATAGTTAAGAAAAAACATAATTTAAAAAACATCTTTTTCATACATTAAGCCTATTTTTAAGAAAAAGTCTCTGAATAGGTAAGCGGTTTCTTAAGTGTTCTTTAAAATCCTAGCTGTAAAGTACTTTTAGATTCAAACTGTCAAATTTAAATGATGAGAATATGTATCTTTAAAAAAGATTTAGGGAAGTATATTGGTAACTGAGCTCTTGTAAATCCTAACAAATGGCATTTTATTGGGAAAAAATTGATGAGAAACTGGTTTTCTTGGATCCTGTGAGTTGCTTATTACATGAAACAGGTGTCTTCATTTTTGAAATGCAGGGAAAAATGTCTTGATTTCATTTGGAAGGAATTAAATATGGTAGTTTCCATAATGGATTTTTTTCCCTGATACAGAGTTTGATGGTACCAGTTATAGCTAAAAATTATGCCTTTAATTTGGAAAAAAATCTATCCCTCTGTCCAGAGGGGCCTTTTTCTTTGAGGGAGATGCTGCAGCCACATGAGGGAGCTGTTTGGTTGTGAGGGGTGCATTCTCCTTGCTGCACCCATCTGCCTAGCCATAGTCTCTAGTGGACTACTGGCTGAAAGTCACTGAACTTTCTGAACTAGTGATTTATAAGATGCTACTTTCAGTGGCAGAACAAGGAGATGCTTCATTCAGCAGAAGGAAGAGAAGGAAAATTGGGGTTGGGCATAAAGATGTGCAACATCTATTACGTAGCTGCTTTTGGCTCTGATGATATGATGCTTATACATAGCTGAGAATCCTAATGTACAAACTGTTCCTTTTTTTTTTAATGGTAAAATACGCATCATAGAATTTACCATCTTAACCAGTTTTAAGTATATAATTCAGTGATATTACGTATATTCATCTTGTTGTGCAACCATCACAAAACTGAAACTCTACAAATCAAACAATAACTCCTTCTCCATGCCGCTGCCCCTGCCCATGCCCCTGCCCATATGGACCTCATAGAAGTGGGATCACATAGTATTTGTCTTTTTGTGACTGATTTATTTCACCTAGCGTAATGTCCTCAAGATTGATCCATGCTGTAGTATATGTTAGAATTTCCTTTTTTTAAGACTGAACAATAATATGTGTCTATACTACATTTTGTGTTCCATTCTCTTTAAAAGGTATTCCTAGATTGTTGTTTACTGAGCCCTAGGGGAAAGGGATCGTGAGCTATTCATAGTGATGCTGAAAGCCTAACTAATTAAATCTTTACCTTGGCCCAACAAATCATCAGTTTGTCTTGACCATGGTCTATAATTCTAACCATTTCTGATGGATACATAAGACAGCACATGCTGAATAGAAGCTCTAAGTAATTAAAGAAAACTGGAAAAATGAGTTACATTGTAACTGCAGTTTGGGTTGAGCCTGTTAAGCCATTGGGGAAAAAATATGTTAGAGAAAAGGCCCAATGAGTCCCTGAAACTAGTAGGGATTAGAAAGAGTAGGGTCTCTGGGCCCTAATATTACCCTAGACGTGTTCCAGTGAGACTGGATGAGGATAGCATCTGTGCCTGGGAGAAGCTAAATATGTTGCAGCTTCTGTTTTCACACCTGTCCTCGTCAGTTTTTATTCCAGGTGCCAGTGCCCCCACAAGAATTGAAAAGGACATTTTGAGATCATGCAAATGTTGGCATCAAGTTAAAATAGATGAAAATGCCTACAAAGCTGGATTTATTCAACAGAAAATACTGTCAAGCATGTGGATCACCTATGTGCAGAGAGTCATGCTCTTGATTCCCATAAAACTGCCCCTTGGTAGCTCCCGAGCCATCATCCCTCCCTTCGAATGCTGGAGGAGGAGGGCCAGGACCAAGTTTGTTTGATTCTTTAGGTGCACCTTCTAAACTTAGCGCATCTACTTTATTCCATCTTCTGGGATGGAAGTGTTCCCGACGTGGGTTCAACTGCTGGTCCTAAAAAAACCAGTTGTGTGATTTTGGGCAACTCACTTCTCTGGATCTCACTTTTCTTATGCATAAATAAGTATAGGTATGATAATTCCCACCACATAAGAGTTTCCACAAGAGAATGTTGTAAGAATGCTGTGTTAACTAGCTAACGTAGGGGAAGCTAAAGATCACCTCTACCATCTTAGTTCTTCAGTGGGATCTTCAGCTGCCTCTGGAATCAAATTGACACAAGACAAATTAACAGGAGGAAAGCATGCACATTGTATTATAGTCACATTGTATTACACACACATTGTATTACATTGTACATAGGGACCCTCACAAGAGAGTGAAGACCCTAGGAAATAGCCAAAGGAGAAAGGTCTTAGAGGTTTTAGACAAAGAACAATAAATTTGTGAAAAAATGACAGGACAAAGGAATCTGGGATGGGGTCATAAATTCTAGGGAAATCACCAGGAGATATATGGGGTGGAGGGTTGTAGAGATAGTGGAAGATAAGGGTTTCTTCAGTAAGTTTATTTGTACAGATTCATTGCAGCAGCAATTCTCAGGGCCTGATATTTTTTCACCTTGGCATGGGGAAGGCATCCTCCTCAAAGGATCTTTTATGGTTTGTTACATGTAGGAAAGGACAGGTCAGATAACCCTTTCTGCATTTACACTTTCTTAAGTGCTTACGGTTTCCTAAATAATCAGTATATCAAATCGGCATATTTAGGGGTAGACCATCCTTAACTCGTTGACTAACAGTTAACAAGTGCTTCTTTGCAACACTTTTAGAGATAGTTTTTTTTTTTTTAAATTTAATCAGCAATCTAATGAGGAGTTTGCTCTTTGCCCCCTTTTACACAAGAGGAAACTGAAGCTTAAGCCACTCAGCTGGTAAGTGGAAGAGCTGGGATCTTACTGCAGATTTTTGACTTTCTGGAGTCACATGAATGGGATTCTTAAGTATTTGGGGTGAGGGAAGGGTGTCACAATAATAGAGCTTGAAAGGTAGTGCCTTTAAAAATAACAATCCCAGGAATATGCCCCACTATTGTACTCAAAGCCTTAATTAATTTGAGGTTTTAGATTCTACAGAAGGAATTGGTTTTTGTATTTCAGTCCTTTTGAGCTTTGTTTATTCTGTGGAGCTCTTGCAGTTAGAGAAAGCATAGTGTTTAGGCATTTAGCAAACATTTACTGAGCACTGTGTGCCATACCTTTTTATTGGGGTTTTAGAAATGACCTGGCAAAGTCATTAGCTTAAATGGGCTGGGCGTTTGTGTACTAGGATCCTAGTCCTATCTGGGGCTACAAATTAGAAATGGCTACTGTGATTATGGAAAAACCAGTCAGGGAGCCCTCTCTACCTGCCCTGCCATTGGTGAAATCAAATAGGACCACAGTTTAAGAACGAGTATGCTCATGAGGCATGGGCTGTGGTGCCAGGGATTGCAAAACTGGCACTGTCCCCACGAAATCCATACTGTATGATCACTTGCCCAACAGAGGAAAAGCAGAGAATCCCGAGGTGCCCTAACTGGAAGGGCTGAAAGTTCACTGGGTTCTCTCCATTGTATGACAGAGGAGATGGGCTCAGAAAGGGAAGGGGTTTGCCTGAGATTGTGCAGCAGACTTGTAGCAGAACAGAGGCCAGAACCAGGCTTTCCTGTTTCCAGACCAGGGCTTCTTCCCAGTACTGCATTATGAACCCATTTTGAGCCTGTGCATAAGCCCGTCAACCTCTCTAGAGGGTAGGCTCTGGAAGTAGGTAAACTAAGTGGTAGGCTTTAAGTAGTGATCAGTGTTAATCAAAGGGGAAGGGGTGAAGATAGCAAGGCTAGCTAGTAAAAATAAAATGAACTCTGTTAGTAACTTTAGGAGAAAGTCAAGTTCATGATACTTTATAGAGACAAAATAGGGGCGAGCAGCTAGCAGAACCGCAGTGTTTTGTATTTTTGTGACCACAGATGTTAGGTGAGTCGAGAACACCGTGAAATTGACCAAGTAGGGTTAAGGTTTGAGTAAAGGCTAAACTATTGAAATGCTATTCCTGGCCACTTTGGCAACTGGGTCTCTTTCCTGTAGTGTAGGCATTAAAATAAGATAAAACATGCAAATGCACTAAATCGGAATCAAAGGTATAGTCATACATAGTCTGGATTGCTCCATTTTAAGGAGAGGTCTAAAAGTTTATGCCTCAGAAAGCAAATGAAGACATGAGGGGAAGAATTTGAATTACATATATAAAGATTAAATTAGTCCTACAAACATGCCTACTCACTTCTCATTGACTCTGGTCACATGCATCATAGATTATGAATCATGTAGTTGCATGACCCTATTGTCTTTCCTGTTCTACTCAATAATACAGTTGCCCATAAGAAAACAAGCTCATTCTTCCAGTGCTCTATCTAAATTGGTCTGGGTTGTAGAATACAGAGCAATTTGGTGCTTAGATGAGTGGTTCCCAAACTTGAGCATGCATCAGGGGCACCTGGAAGGAATCTGCAGCTGCTACTTTGCAGATTTTGAGAGCACCCAACTGGGAGTCTGCACTCCCTAAAGCAGTAGCCCCAAAGCAGAAATCGCAATGTGGGGCTAGGGTCACTGGGCTTGTAATTTATTCTAGGCCCATCACCCAAACAGGTGTGTTAAAGTTGTCTCCCTTTCTCTTCTTTGAAGTTGTAACCATGGTACTATTTGTTTTGCATTCTCTGCACTGTGTCTGGGGAAGTACACACTTTTCTGTGTGTACTAGTAACCTGCTGGGATGCAGTCACATAGCTGTCAAGCTGGAAGGCCCTGAGACCACAGAGCCCTTCATTCTGTTCTTTTTTACATAGCAGTGCCTCCTTTTATAGAGGATGTTTTAGGCTGTTCTCACACTGCTATAAAGAAATACCTAAGACTGTGATATGGTTTGGGTCTGTGTCCCTGCCCAAATCTCATGTCAAATTGTAACCCCCAGTGTTGGAAGTGGGGCCTGGTTGGAGGTGATTAGATTATGGGGGCAGATTTCCCCTTTTTTGTTTTTGTGATAGTAAATTATCGTGAGATCTGGTTGTTTAAAAGTGTGTAGCACCTCGCCGCTCTCTCTCTTCCTTCTACGGGGGCCATGTAAGAGGTACCTACTTCCCCTTTGCCTTCTGCTATGATTGTAAGTTTCTTGAGGCCTCTCCAGCCATGCTTCCTGTACTGCCTGTGGAACTGTGAGTGAATTAAACTTTCTTTACAAATTAGCCAGTCTCAGGTATTTCTTTATAGCAGTACAAGAATGGACTAATACACTGGGAAATTTATCAAGAAAAGAGGTTGAATTGGCCCACAGTTCTGCAGGCCGTACACGAAGCACAGCACTGGCATCTGCTTCTGGGAAGGCATCTGGAAGGTTACACTCATGGGGGGCCAAGAGGAAGCTTGCATGTCACATGGCAAAAGCAGGAACAAGAGAGAACAAGGGGGGAGGTGCTACACACTTTTAAATGACCAGATCTCACAAGACCTCACTCACTATAGTGAGGACAATTCCAAGAGGGATGGCACTAAACCATTCATGAGAAACCACCACCATGATCCAGTCATCTCCCACCAGGTCCCACCTCCAGCATTGGAGATTGCATTTCAATATGAGATTGTGGCGGGGGGGTGAGAGATTATATAGATAACCAAACTATATCAGAGGACATGCTACCTGAATGAACAAAACATTCTCTTGTCAGGGCTTCTCTTGTCCTTCCCATTTTCCTCTTTGTAGTGTCCCCTTGTAGACTCCTGTACTGAAAGCTTCAGCTCAGGAAGCAGTAAGAGGTGAAAGGCACAAATGTGTAATGAGCGTGCTGGACAAGAATTTCCTTCCTGGCTGGTCCATTAAGTAATGAGGTGGCATTCACCCCTCCCCACCGTCCTGCAGTGGTGTGAAAGGGAGTGTGGTTCTGTGCTCCTCTCCCGGCAGATTCCTCACTGAGGGAGAGCTGCTGCATCCACCAGGCTTGGGTGCGCCTCTGTAAGACTCAAGGGAAGGCATCAGGGAGCCATGAAACGTCTGTATTAATGCTGTGTCCATCCTTTGCACTGCTTGCTTGTGGGTTTGTTACTAAATCAAAATGAAAGCAAGCAGGTGAGTGATGAGTTATTCTCGGCAGTTTCTGAACCTGGTCCAGGCTCGGTAGTCTGACCTAACTCGTGGCTCTATTTTCTTCCTTCCCCTTCTCCCCCTATTCTTCTCCCTTTCCTCTTACTCCTCTTCTATCCAATTTTCTTTCCCTTCTAGCCTCCATTACTCTCTTCTGCTCTTTCAGTTGTTAACTCTAAAACTCAGATATCATATACACAAAGTGATATGCAAAGAAGCACAGTCCTCCAACAAAATTCTGATCTTCACCTTCTTATGGGTTGAATTGTGTCCTCCAAAATTTATATGTTGAAGTCCTAACCCCTAGACCTCAGAATGGGACCTGATTTGCAGACAGGGCCTTTCCAGTGGTCATCAACTTAAATTGATGTCATCATGGGGGGCCCTAATCCAGCATGACCAGTGTCCTCATAACAAGGAGAAATTTGGACACAGATAGCCATGCAGGGAGAACACCATATGAACTTGAAGACAACCATTTACAAGCTAAGGAGGGGCCTGGAACAGCTCTTTCCCTTACAGCCCTCAGAAGAAAGCAAACCTGCCAGCACCTTGACTTTGGACTGCTAGCCTCCACAACTGTGAGAGAATATTTTTCTGTTGTGTAAGCACCTCATTTGTGGTACTTTGTTCTGGCAGCCTTTACAAACACAAATGTGTTCAAGGAGAAGCCAATCCTTAACTCTCAGCAATGCTTCTAAAAGCCGCCTTTCCATCTTCCCAGTTCTTTTACATCTGCAGCTGCTATGCAGTCTCCTGACCTCTGAACTCCAAAACCTCTATACCACTAGCCTGAGTGACTTGTTTTTCTAACATCTCTCCCTGGGTAGCAAGAAATCAACATGTTCTGATTCATTGCTCTCAAAGCAACTGTTTTTTTGAGACAGGGTTTTGCTCTGCCACGTAGGCTGGAGTACAGTGGCATGATGATAGCTCATTGCAGTCCTGAGCTCCTGGGCTCAGCCTCCTGCCTCAGCCTCCTGAGTAGGTGGGGCTACAGGCATGAACTATTTTTTTTTTTTTTTTGTAGAGATAGAGTCTCAAATTCCTGGCCTCAAGTGATCCCCCTGCCTTGACCTCCCAAAGTTCTGGGATTGCAGGTGTGAGCCGCCATGCCTGGTTTAAAGCAATTTTCTGATGACTGATTATGCTTTCCAGATATCTTAGAAAGGTGGTACCCCACATTTGAAACACAAGCATCTTGGCTCACTAGGAGCATATATCCTCCATTGTAAATAAAAAGTTGGCCTCTTTATGCATGAGGCAAGTGCTATTTCTATTTAGATTGGTTAGTCTGGATCTAGTTATCTGTAGTTGTTCGTCTCCAGGTGAACTGAGAAAAGTCCAGTGCTCTGACTTGAGAGGCCAAGAAGAAGACCTTGACTGATGGTAAATTTTTGGCAAGAAATCTGGGAGAAAGGAAAGTGACCATCCTTCTCCCCAGGGCTGCTATGAGAACAAACAGCTCTGCTGGGGGCCGCCTTTTGAGAGAGAGAGAAAGCCAGGCCTCTTAAATTTGTCTTCCACCTCCTACTGACTCTATCTGGATCCAGTTATCTGGGTTTGTTCGTCTCCAGGTGAACTGAGAAAAATCCAGTGTTCTGACTTGAGAAACCAAGAAGAAGACCTTGACTGATGGTAAATTCTTTGGAGAAACGAATCCCAGCTGACTGTACTTTCACTGGTCCAAACTCTATACATGGTGGTGTGAATGCCATCAGCTCTGCTAAGCAAACTGAGATGGTCCTGGACAAATCAGGACTGTTGGTCACCCTACTTAAGTCTACAGCTTTTTAAAAAATACTTCATCGAAGTAGATGCTTCTATTTTCATAAAAGAAAGCTTGTCCCCATTAGGATGTGGGCATAGTTAGACACAAATTGGAAGTGCCAGACACCTGGTCTCTCAAGGAGAACAATTTCCAAATTCCTTTTCTTAGTGCCATGCACTCTGCATCTCCCAGCCCGGTTTGCTTTGTGCTTGGTTCTTTGCTCTTCTCCACCAACCTCTCCCCTCCCCCAGCTCTGCCCACCACATTTTTCAGCATTACTGGTTTTAATTTCCTTTACCATCCCCTTTGCAAAAACTTCTTTCCTGATTTAATTACTATTTCTCTTAATTCAATTTTATGCTCTTGATTGTCGTTAAACTCCTAAAGTTGTTTCTCCAAAGAATTGAATGGCTAGGCCCTGTGCCTGGAGATTAATTGTTGTCATTTTGCTTTTAAGCACAGGTGCTTTCTTACTTCTCCTCAATTATCTTTGGGAGAATGGAAAGTGACCATCCTTTTCCCCAGGGCTGCTCTGAGAACAAACACTGCTGGGGGCTGCCTTTTGAAAGAGAGAGAAAGCCAGTCCTCTAAAATTTGTCTTCTACTTTCTGCTGACTCGAATCACAGCATCTGTGAGTAGCCAGAAACCTCAGGCACCTCAGGCAGGCTCAGGCCATGAACAGGTTGGAGGGCTCTAAAAACAGCAGCCTAGGCTTGAGACAGGATGCCTGTCTGCCAGGAGGGATTTGCACAGTGAAGACGGGGAGCAAGGGCTGGCTCTGGCCTCAAGCATCCTGCTTGGCCAAGGTCCCCCAGAGGAACTAAGCCTGTGACTCAAAAGAAAAAGGGATACTTTTGGTTAGAATTTCCCTTCCCTGGAATGTCCCTCTTGGGGACAAACCTACCCTTGAGCATCTTTCTCACTTTCACAGTACAGTAGCTAAAAGGCTTTGACCTTTGAGTCTCCTCCCCACAGCCCACAAAGTCTTGATTTTGCCAACTCTCTACCCCTGGATCTCCTGTCTTTCTGTACAGATCCTTGACAAACAGTGGCCGGAGGTGGGGAGGAGCGATTTTAGGCTGGAGCTCTGGCAAGCTCCCTTTGTGATGCATTTCTGTAACCCTGTGCCTGTGTGGGTGAAGCACCCCTGAGAGGTAGAAAGCACAGGCTCTGGGGGGACCTCAGACCCTGCCTGGCTCTTAATGAGCCACGTGATCTCCTGGCTCAGCTGCCCCTGAGCCTCAATTCCCTGGTCTGTTGATAATCAGATGTAGAACCATATAAACTTTTATTTTATGTGAGAGTTAGATGAAAGAATTGAAGTATTCAGCACAGTTTCCTGGCACATTAGCCTTAAATAACAAATATTATCAATACTGAGTGGCATTTGATCCTCTATCAGTCATAGAATCTTCAACTTTTAGGACTGAAAAGGAAATGGAAGTCCCTTAGGCCAACCTGCCCTCCCCACTCCTAATTGGATTATGAAATCCTCTATTCAGCCTTTGACTTTACTAGATCTCCTGTGATGGGGAGCTCACAGCTCTTGGGGAATCCCTGCCTTCTTTGGGCCACTTTGCAGATGTCAAGGAGGTGCTCTGCCTGTGTGATGTATTTAAACTGCTTTCCAGTTGCAGGGAACAGGAAGCCTTTCCCTATTCCCTGTTCAGTAATGTAGGCTGCTAGGGAACAAGATAGAACAATCATTTGGAGAATGCTTTTGTAGCTAACTCAGTGATGTACTTGCAGGTAAAGGTTCCAGACTCCAGAGTCTCCCTTTGCCCAGTTCTTGGGAGTCTAGTGCAGCTAAAGACGAGGTACTGCGGATGAAGAGGAACCCAGATAATCCAGGCACATTTTATAGACAAGGCCTCAATGACTCCAAAGGAAACTTTGAAATCACCTTTTTCCCGGGTTCACGAGGACTTGTAAATGATACCATCCATCCCTGCTTATTCATACTTCTTGAATACCATAATAAAGAGATTAGAGCTCACGAGGGGCTTCCTCCCCATTACTCTGGGGCTGCTTGGCTGCATTTATGATGAGAAGGCTCTGGGGTATTTAATAAATTATCTGATATGTCTAATAAAATCCTCCCAGGGCCCTGCTGATGTTACAATAATAGCTTCATGTCACATGCTCGTGTGCTATTGGGCCAGTACCAGAACATATTTGACATTCCCAATATGTCTATTTAATTTTCATTTAAAGGAAATGATTTTCCAGGTTTAAAGCAGCTACCGAGGTACCTAGGTGTGAAGATCTAGAAATGTGCTGTCTTATTTATCAAAATAGTAATGGAGTGATTTAAGGATAATATGGGAATAAGCAACTGCATGCATGGCTCATCTAGTTATAGATCTGTACTGTTCCCCTAAGAACTGCAATTTGTGGAATAATGGCTTCTCATTGTTATGCCACATCTATTTATAAAAAGCTGAGTTTATTCTCAGTGCTTAATAGATTTTTTTTTCTTTGAGACAGAATCTTGCTCTGTTGCCCAGGCTGGAGTGCAGTGGCATGATCTTGATTCACTGCAACCTCCGCCTCCCCGGTTCAAGCAATTCTCACGTCTCAGCTTCCCAAATAGCTGGGATTATAGGCGTGAGCCACCATGCCGAACTTCAGTGCTTAATAGGTTTTATCTTACTTTAATGATATATTTTATATAAGCTTCTGGAAGGTTAGAGCAGGATTGGACCTTAGAACTTAATTTGGCCAATTCCTTCCTGATGGTGATGAAAAAATTGAGACCCAGAGAGGGGAAGGAATTTGCCCAAGATCATGCAGGTAGTAAAGGCAGAACTGGGATTCAAATCTAGATTTTTACACTTAAATGTGCTCTTGCCACCACAATAAGAAGCCCTTAAAATACCGATATGTACCTGGCTTTCATATACACACCTCCACGAGAGGGAGGCAATGTCTACACGTAAACGTGCTTGTGACAAGGGAATTGGCAGTGACACCTGTTGTCATTGGCCCCAGGACCCACATGGCCCATCTGGTTGTTTAGGTGGCTGTTCTCTTTCCTCTCTCCCTGTTCCTCTTGAGTCCAGGTATAACTAAAGCATTATAAATAATAAAATTAAAAAACTTTGACTAAAAAAAAATTTTCTTAGATTGAAAGAGCTGACTTTCAATCTAGCTGTCCCTTCACCTCTCTGGCCCTCAGTTTCCTCATTTGTAGAATGAGCTGACTTCCTCTTATCATCCCAATGCTAACTCAGCACCTGTCCTGTGGATGCAAATGGTATTGGTTCAAACCCACCCCAGTGTGGTGAGACAAGCTTCTCTAGACTTTCTGGGTAGGAAAGCAGGAGGGTATAGATGTTAGTTTTCTTGTCCTCTTTATCTCAGATCCTGTTTATTTTGGATTAATTTCATGGATGGATCAATTTGCTTTCTCACATGTGCTGTTCTTGTCTCACACCACATTGTTGAGGAAATGCAACCCCTTTCCCCTGATTTCCCCTCATAAGCACACAAGGCATTTACACACACGTAGCTGCCATTACGGAAGACTTGAAAAGAGAAGTCTGCATCGCTGTGTTGCTTGCTGCTGCTTCTGTTTAGAGCACCTTTCTGCAGGTTCATCCCAGAAATTCCCCATCCTTCATTTCAAACACAGAATTGCTAAGCTCATCAATTCTCTGTCATTTAGAAACTATATTTTGCCCCAACAGAGACTTACAAAATAATGCCTTTAATGAGGTCTAAGGTTTTTCTCTCAAATAAAAGAAGTCTTGAAGTAGGCATTTGACTTGTCCATTTTGTGCTGCTATGATAGAATACCACAGACTGGTCATGTATAAACAATGGAAATGCATTTTTCGTAGTTCTGGAGGTGGTGAAGTACAAGATCAAGGCACTGGCAGGTTTGGCTCTGTTGTCTGGAAAGACCGCATCTACTATAAGGGCAGGATGCTGCATGCTTACATGGCAGGAGAAGTGAAGGGCAAGCTAGCCGAATCCTGCTGTGTGAAGGCTCTTTTAAAAGGACCTTAATTCCACTAACCAAGAAGAAGCCCTTATAACCTAACCACTTCTAAAAAGCCACACTTCTTAATATATTACATTGACAACACCTGATTTTGAGTTGAGGAGACACATTCAGACCACAGCAGCATTCTAGGGCTGGCATGTTAATGCTACCATCTCACTGACGTCCTTATCTCCTCTTGTGTTTCTGTTTTGCTGTACCAACACGAGTCCACTGTCCTCAGTCAAGGCCACCTCATGCCTGCAGAGTGGCTGCTGCAGCACCAGTTATTACATCCATATTTCAGGTAGAGGAAGAAGGAAGGCCAAAAAGGGACCTGCCAACAGAGTCAGTCACACAATAGCTTCTTCATTCCATTAGCCTGAATGTAGTCACATGACCACTCTTATCTAGAAGGGAGGATAAGAAATTGAATTTTTCAGTGGGGACACATTTCTGCTCACCAAAAGGTCAGGGCCCTGAAGAATAAATTTTGGATCGGCAAATAGCAGTGTTTGCCCCCAGTTCAGCTCTGGATATATCTTTGCATAGCTAATGACACATTTTTAAATTAAAACTAAGAGGCCATGCCATTACTGAAGGGTGGGGAGCTGGAGCAGAAGAAATGTCTCTGTCCTTCATCTACTGTCTTCACTAACAGTCTCTGAAAGTGGAAGGGGCAGCAAAGAAATTTACTTTCCCACTGTTGTGAAATTTGCCACCCTCCTTAGAAGACAGAAGCGGTTACAGTTGCCTTTTATTTTCCTGTTACTATCTATACCCAAGGATTGTTGTGAGAATCAGAATACAGATATGAGAAATCGTGTTGTGAACTATAAAATGCTATTCAATGACAGAAATGATCGTTTGTCATTATTATGAGTGTTGTCATGTCTCCCAAAGCTGCCTGCTCAGTTGAAAAGTGTTTTTCTGATAGGGAGCCAGAGTGAGAACCAAAGAGAAAAGGAGAGAGGGAGAGAGAGAGGAGGGGGAAGACCTGAGAAACAGAGATAGAGAAAGAGAAAGACACAGAGAGAGGAAATTGATAAGAAAGAGTGGAAGGAGAGAGAAGAGAGGGAGAAGGAGAGAGGAGGAGGAAGAGGAGAGACAGAGAAAGGCAGAGAAGGGAAATAGGATGATAAGAAAGGGTGGGAGGAGAAAGGGAGAGAGAGGAAATCGAGTGAGAGGAAGGGGAGAAGGAGAGAGAATGGGAAGGGAGAAAGGGAAGAAGGAAGGGAGGGATGGAAAGAGGGACACAGAGAAGAGGGGAGAAGAGAGAGGAGAAAAGCGAGAAGGGAGGAGCTTGGAGGTCTTTTTTCTGTCAAAAGCAGAACAGAAATATATTGACATAATTGAAATCCATGACTGACCACAAGCATACGTACAACCCTCTGGTAGACAGCTTCAAGGTACTTAGGTTTCTCTGACCATTTAAAAACGTCTTCCTCATTTTCAAAGCAATATGTGCATACTGAAGACTGTGTGAAACATATGAAAAGGCACAGGGGAGTTTTTTTTAACTGCTTTATTGATGTATAACTGACATACAATAAACTGCACATATTTTAAAGTGTATAAATTGATACATTTTAATGAAAGTATACACTGCAAAACCATCATTATAATTGACATATCTATCACCCCCAACAGTTTCCCTGGGATCCTTTGAAAGTTCACCCCCTCCCCCATCCCCGGCACCCACTGGTCTGCTTTCTGCCACTCTAGGTTAGTTTGCATTTTCTGGAATTTTGTACAAATGGAATATAAAATTCCATATATAACGTATCCATTTTTTTGCCTGTTTTTTTTTTTTTTGTTTAGCAGTATATACCATGTTTTTTTTCTTTTTTTTTTTTTTTTTGTATAGCAGTATAACAATGATATAGCCCTAGCAGAACTTGAAATATTCAACATTCAAATAATTCATTAATTAAATTAATTCAGATGTTAATTCACATATTGAGATTAGTTAATATTGTCATATTTGCTTCAGCCTTCCTGCTTGTTTGAGTAACGTGATCAATACAAAAAGTTTTTTAAAATATATATCTTAATGCATTGTAATTACACAAATTAAGTTATAATTACGAAAATCCCTGTGACCACCACTCAGGCCAGGAAAAGGAGCTTTGCAAGCACCCCTAACCTCCCAGTGTTCCCTCCCCAGGTCATCACCAGCCTCCCTTTGGTAAGAATCATTTTCTTGCTCTTTATTTTTTATTTTTTTATTTTATGACTTATGTATGCAGCCCAGTATGATAGAGTGGACTTACCTGTTTGTGAATTTTATTTGAATGAAATCACACTGTATGTCTTCATGACTTACATTTTTTGCTGTTTGTGAGATTCACCCCTGTCGTACCATGTAGCTATGTTTTGTTCATTTTAATAGCTATAGAATATTCCCTTGTATAAGTATACTGCAGTGTGGCATAGCTCACTCTGGAGAGAGAGCTTTTAAATGCAATGGATACAGTTTGGCCTTTCATTGACACTTGTAGCCATCAGACAGTGCTTACAGGATAGAAACAACCAAAACATCTACTCCTCCCCTGGATGCCAGGACCCCCACACTACCCTACCCCCGTGTCCACAAAAAGTTGATACTGTAAATATTTACATATGTCAATCATAAATATTTATAGGAATATCTTCTGCCCTGGTATAGTATTCTCTTTGAAGAAGCAGGCACACAATTGATTTTTTTCAAAAATCACAAACTTTTTTTTTTTAGCATCATGTTGATCTGAACACAGCTAGTTAAAGTCTTTGCAATCTCTGAGGGAAAAAGGAAAAAGAGAGGTTGGGCTTTCCCTTTCAAGAGACTGCTCTTCCACTTCCCCTCTTTTTCTCAGGCTCTCAGTCCAGAGGGTCCTACATGCCATTATTCATATTCTTCTTTAACAGATGCTCTCACAGCATAAGAAATCACAACCTAGCTCTGTTTTTTCATATATAAGAAGCATTATAATAAAAGTAATTTAAGTCAGTGCTTGCTGTCTGACTTTTATTTTTCAAAAGGGTTCAATGCATTATTCAGATGTCAAGAATAATGATTTTGACCTTGGCCTGTTGGGCAGGTGGACCATACTGTCTTTCTCCAGCCCTTTCTTAAGAAACTCTGTGAATTCTATAATACCTTCAGTATCTGCTGGGATTGTGGCGTACAGGCACCTTCTCACATGGTGAATAATTGGATTGTCATTCAGTGAAGTAGAGAAATAATTTTAATCCCAGTTGTACAGATGAGATAACCGGAGCATAAAGAATGTGGGCTTTTCAAGGCACAAAGTCAGTTTCCATTTCTCAGTCTAGGTAAATATGAATCCCACATTTCCATGTTGCCTGTTTTTTTTTGTTTACATTCGGGCACACTGGGACTACTCTTTGGGTATTTGGGGGCAAGTGAAAACATCACGAAGAGAGAAGAGCCTTTCGAATCTTAGAGGAGTCAATAAGAAAATGGGCTTTTCAGGAGGTGGGAAGAAGAGGCAGAGTTGGGAAAGCAGGCTCTTCTTCTGTGAGCAGGGATATATATTTGTTTTTCAATCAGTATGCCACTGGGTCCCTTTGCCCTCTGCCTTTCACACTTTCACAGCTCTTTCCTTCATATTCCAATCCTGTGGTATTTGTTTCTTCATTCTTTTGACGTTCAGTAGTCATCATTCTCTTACAAAGGAGGACTTTCTCTCTCCTATACTTATTTATGTTTTCATTTATTAATTTATGTGACTAGAGTCTCATGGAGTCTGATTTTTTCCATGGGTTTTGATGATCATTGGAAACCCCTTTATGCTAGCTCTTGTGACTTTTTGGCATGTTCCCATGATTCTTTGAGCATGTTCTTACTTTGGGGTACAAAAATAGTGCTGACCTCATTGTGTACTTTTACTGCCTCAGCCTCAAATTCATAGTACTTTAGAAAAGGTAGTTGAAAGTTTGAAGGCTTGAGCCATAGTAGAAGTCAGAGGGGAACATAATTTTCTCCTAAAGATAAGACTCTTCTTGGCCTTCAAATGCAGGGATTAAGAGGACAATGCCCCCTTGATTATATGTGCCTACAGTTCAGCCCAGGATAAACAAATCTGTTTGTCTTAAACCCCTTACGATGCCAGTTTTATGGAAGATAATTTTAAACTGAGCTTCAGATGATACCAAATGGGAAATGGAAAATCACATTCACAGGATGAGGTCATGCATAGAATGGGCTGCCTTCATTTCTGACAGTGACTCCTGTCCATGGAAAGGCTCTATGGAATGGCTGCCTTCATTTCCAGTAGTGACCCCTGCCCATGGAAATGGGGTCTATGAAATGGACTGACTTCATTTCTAATGGTGTCCACGGCCCCCTGAGAAGCCTGTCCTTCCAAGGAACCTGCAGAGTAGGGTAGCCCTGAGTGGGGTGGCAGAGCAGGAAGCCATAGTGATCTCAAGAATTCAGGGTCTAGAGCCTTGTGTCGCCCTAGTGTGGGCAGGGTGACCTCACTGTGTTTTCCTGTACTCACAGGTGCAGCCAGAACCTACTCAAAGACCTGACAGTTTTGATCATGGCTCCTTTTCTTTTCTATTAAAAATGGTTTTAATTAGGAGAGATTTCAAGCTTACAGAAAATTAAGAAGAATAATGTCATATGCACAAATATACCCACCACTGGACTGAAGAAATGTTAACACTTAGATCCTTTCAGATCTAAGATCCTTTCAGAAAGAAAGTAAAACTACAAATAAAGTTGAAGCCCAAATGCATCTCCATTCCCCTCTCTCTCTTCCCAGAAGTAATTCTCAAGTTATAAAGCAACTTCTATGTCCCAATTATTTCTGTGTTTTTACAAGACTAAACACAAATGTATGGTATTGTCTTGTGCTTAAAGAAATTTCATAAGCAGTATCATACTGCTTGTATCCTTTTTCAGTTTGCTTTTTGTTTTACCTAACATTACATTAGTATCAACCATATTACTAATGCAGATATAGTTATTCATTTTTCCTGCTATATACTATTTTTTGTATAATATTACTACACTGACATGATATGATATTACTCTTTTTAGTTTTAAATGCTGTATATATTATCTTGGATTTTCTTTGAAGATAACATTATTTAGAAATAATGATAGTTTTGTTTTTCACTTTCTATCCCTAAAGTTCTTATTTGTATTTCTAGTACAATGTTGAATAGGAGTTGAATTCAGGGTTATTTCCTTATTCTTGATTTTTAAGGAGATCGTAATATTTGTATTTTTAGATATGATACTTGTGCAGGTTTTTTGGCAGATACCTTCTTATCAGGTTAAGAAGGTTACCTGCTATTACTAGTTTGTCAAATATATTGCAAAAACTATTTACCAATATCCATTTATGACTGACTTCATTAAGTTTCTTTTTCTGCATCTATTGATTGACTATGTAATTTTCTCCATTTAATTTCTTAATTTAGTTAGTTACATCGATAGATTCCTAGTGTTAAAGCATCCCATTTTTTAAGGAAAAGAAAAGATAAAGGATGATACTTTCTCTTTTCCTTAATCATGGTGCATTTCTTTTTATACACTGCTTAACTATGTCTGTTTTCTGGCTGTTTTTTCTACGTATCTATTTTTAAATGTTTGTGTATGTTTTTGAGGTGGGTGGTTTGTACATCTTCCCCTCATATTATCCTTGTCTGGTTGTGTTATCGACACTATGTTAGCTTTACAAAACAAATGGAAGAATTTCATTTTTATTTATTGCATGGAAGAATTTATGCATAATTAGAATTATCTATTCTATGAAAGTTTAGAGGATCCACCTGTAAAATCTATCTGGGACCTATAATTTCTCTGTGGGAAAAATGTAAAACAATTAATTCAAGTTCTTCCTCAGTTATAACCCTAATTGGGTCTTCTATTTCTTCTCAAATTAGTATTGGCAAATGTGTTACCTAAATCAGGGGTCGATAAACTATGGCCTGTGAACCAAATGGCAGCCACTGTCTGTTTTTGTAAGTAAAGTTTTACTGGAGGCCAGCCATATTCATTTATGTTCACATTGTGTAGGACTGCTTTCCTGCTACAGTGCCAGAGTTGAGAGTTGAGGAGTTGTGGCAGAGGCAGTATGATCTGAAAAACTTAAAACATTTACTATCTGATCCTTTATTTAAAAAAGTTTGTTGGCTGGGCAGGTGGCTCAGACCTGTAATCACAGCACTTTGGGAGGCCGAGGTGGGTGGATCACTTCAGGTCAGGAGTTCAAGACCTGCCTGGCCAACATGGTGAAACCCTGTCTCTACTAAAAATACAAAAATTAGCTGCGTGTGGTGGCAGGCACCTGTAATCGTAATCCCAACTACTCGGGAGGCTGAGGCAGGAGATTCTCTCTAACCCAGGAGGCAGAGGTTGCAGTGAGCCAAGATCACGCCACTGGACTTCAACCTGGGTGACAGAGCAAGACTCCATCTCAAAAAAAAAAAAGAAAAAAAGAAAAAAAGAAGTTTGTCAGTCTCTAACCTGGATTAAAGACATTGGCTGTAATGAAGACAACCCCCAGGGCAGTTCTGGAAGGCAATGGGTAATGAGGGCAGGACTGCATTATCTTATGGCTGGCCTGCTTACCTAGGACACGAGTGATTTTGCTTTCATGGTGGTGAAACTCCAACATCAAGTTAAAGATGTGCTTGGTAATGCAGTGAATCATTTGGCAAATTGACATTTCTGGCAAATTGACTTTTGACAATCTAATTTTTAACAAATTCTTCTTGAGGATACATATTTTTGTACTTGGCTCACTTCCTCTGGAAAAACCAAGTGGTGCTTTGAGTAGAATAGCACACCAGTTTTAGCTAAGAGGCAGCTAATTTTACTCAAAGACGTGTATTTATTTGGTATATTTTTTTTAACCCTGAGGTTAGGTAGGGAAGGATTTGCTTTCATTTTCTTCCCTCCATCCATAGTTTGCAAAGTCCCTTTTACTGCTCCCTCTACTCCTAAGAGGAAGAAAACTTGGGCCCTGGAAGGCAGGCAGAAGGGTTAAGAACCAAGGGAACTTTCTCTCTCTCAGCAGAATCAAAGTTTCCAGGGGAATCCCTCCTGCCTTCAGTGGATCACCCCTTGGGGCAAGTAGCTGAGTCACTCACTGCAGCGCTGGGATGGCGACCACAAGGGGTGACCACAGGGCTGGTTGGCCGGGCCGTCTGGAAGGTGGTTTCCCTCTTGGAGTCTGTCTAGAGGTGGTATTATGCTCTGTATGTCTCCTGGTGCCACTCACCCGTTCCCCATTCTCCTCCTAGTTTGATTGTTCTAAGCCACAGCTGTGGCCATGCCATTCCCCCAGAGCCCACGCGGCATCCAAACTCCCTAGCAGGGCGTTCGGGTAACTGTTCCAGTCTGCTGTGCCACCCTGTGTGTCTTACACAATGGGGATGCCTTTGTTGCTTCCAGAGAACACCAGTCACTTTTGTATCTCTGTGCTTTTGCATAAGCTATTTCTCTTGTCTGGATTTTTCTCCCCAATCTGGACTGCTTGGAACACTCCCTCCTTATTCTTTTCTTTAAAAAAAAGTATTTATTTTAAAAAATCGTGATAAAATTTACATAACATCAAATTTAACATTTGAATCATTTTTGAGTGTTCAGTTCAGTGGCATTACGTACATTCACATCTTTAGAGGCAACCGTCACCACTATCCATCCACAGGACTTATCTTTCAAACTAAAGCCGCTACCCACTAACCCCCAGTCCTCCATCTCTTCCTACCCCTTGGCAACTACCATTCTACTTTCTATCTCTATGAATTTGACTACCTTAAGTTACTTGTGTGAGTGGAATCTTACGGTATTTGTCTTTTTGTGACTTTTTCACTTAGCAAGTCTTAGAGGTTCATCCATGCTGTTGTATGTGTCAGAACTTCCTTCTTTTTAAAAGCTTAATAATATTTCTTTGTATGTAAATACCACGTTTCACTTATCCATCCAGGCATCGATGGACACTCAGGTTGATTCCATCTCTGTTTGCTATTGTGACTTAATTTGTGGCCTAACATATGTTCTATACTAGAGAATGTCCCTTGTGCACATAAAAAGAATGTGTATTCTGTTGTCGAGTGGAGTGTTCTGTGTATGTCTGTTAGATCTAGTTGTTTTCTTGGGTTATTCAGACCCTTTAGTTCCTTACCTGTTTTCTCTCTGGTTGTTCTATCTATTACTGAGGGTGGGATATTGAAGTCTCCAACTGGTATTGTAGAAACTGTCTATTTATGTCTTCCATTGTGTCCATTTTGGGCTCATGTATTGGTCTATTATTAGGTTTGTAAATGTTCCTCTTCATTCTTACAGACTCTCTTCAAATGCTGCCTTCTTTGATGCCCCCATCCTTGCCTCTTTCAGCCCTAGTCACTCTCCTCTGTACTTGTACACACTTCTGTGACCACTTTCTGCTTTAGTGAATAATTTACTGGCTATCTTTCCAGTTAGTCTCAGAGGACACAGAATTTTGTCTTATGTATGCTTGCACCTCCAGAATCTGGCACAGTTTTTGGCTCACAGTAAGTGTCCAGTGCATGTTTGTTGACTAGGCCTTTGTTATGGAATGCAATTGTGTTACTCTTGTTCTTCCTGGGGTAAAAATAATTATAGTTGGAAATCCTCAGCATATCCTTGCCATAAGGATAAGGTAAACATGCTTATGGCCTCCAAGGTGCTTGTTCTTCTCCCTCATTTGATCCTTGTCACAACCTATGAGGGAGTTTGGCTTACAGTTTCATTTTACAGATAAGAAAACTGAGACTCAGAGAGGCTGAGTGTCTTGCCAAAGATGAAAATGGTAAGAGGCAGAGCTGGGACTTGAACCAAGGCTAGTCTGGTTCCTAACCAGGACTTTTTCTCTGTGCCCACTGCCCTTGTAAGCTCTGTCTGTGACTACCCTGGCTGGGATCATGATCTCTGTACATGGGTAAGATTGAAACTGGGATGACTAGGAGCTGAGCTCTTTGCCTCTTTCCTTTTGGAGAATTTCAGGTTTGCCTCTGGAGGTGCTATAAGGAGTTCCAAGTGAATCTGAGAGAAACACATTACTCTATCCACTGCAGGATGACAAACACTGAGTAACTCGCTCAATGTGGCACAGGTAGGAGTTGGGGCTCCAATCTGAGCTTCCTGACTCTGGGCATAATGTACTTACCATTTGGTCTGACGTGTCTGGGCTGTGTTGGGTTACTTCTGCCCAAGAAGGAGCTTTCCTTATTTTGATTTAAAATCTGCCCCTCATGTCTACCCTGCCGTTTCCTAACTCTGTCCTCTGGAGCCCTACAAGGTAAATCTGCTCTCTCCACTCCTGACAACCCTCCAGGGATGTGGCAACATTGACAGCATTCCCCTGAGTTTCTTCTCAGGCTGAATGGCCCCAGTGTTTTCAAGCTTCTCAGCTGCTTTTCTAGGGACTTGAAGTTCAGGCCCCTCCCTATTGGGCCACCTCCTCCAGATGTTCTCCCATTTGCACATCAGTTGGGGCTAAGTGACAGGGAGGCACACACCTCACAGGGCATCACCAGGCTTGCAGGGAGAAGGACTCCAGAGGGCTCTGATTGTGGCTTCTTTGAATGGATGCATAACTGGCTGTCAGGAGGAGGTTGGGGGGCAGAAGGAGCAGGAGGAGACAACAGTGAGATGGAATAGAAATTGAGAGGCAGGTTTACTGTGGGTCTGCTTCTCTCCAGTGCATGCTTCCTGGGAGGCTCTGGTTCAGATCAGCCCACCTGGCCCTGTGCTGATCACAGAGTGAGCCACTTGGGGGGAGAGTGTTGGACATTTGCAGACCGTTCCCCTTACATGGTTGGACATGGTGGTTTGCAGAGTCCATATCTTGGTCCTCTGGTTTCCTGGAATTCTGTTTGTAGCCCTTTTACCTCCTGCTCTAAGGGTCTTCTAAAACTGGCCAGCTTTGCCAGCCCCTTGGTTGGTCTTGAAAGAGCAAGGGGAAAACAAGAACAAGGAATGGCTAGCGAGGCTCCAATAGGGCCTTTGGGTTTATTTTCATGTAAGTTGATGATAATAATTGCACTACCTTATAGGATTACTGAAAGTATTTAAAAAGGTGATGAGTAAGTGCTTTGTGTAATGTGGCTCTGTAGAGGGCAGCTGCTCTTGGCCAGGCGTGGTGGCTCACACCTATAATCCAACACTTTTGGAGGCCAAGCCAGGAAGATCACTGGAGGTCAGGAGTTTGAGAGCAACTTGGCCGACATAGTGAAAACCCATGTTTGTATTTGTAAAAATCCAAAAAAACAAAAAAAAAAATTAGCTGAGTGTGGTGGCGCATTCCTGTAATCCCAGCTGCTGGGGAGTCTGAGGCATGAGAATGGCTTGAACCAGGGAGGTGGAAATTGCAGTGAGCTGAGATTGTGCCACTGCCCTCCAGCTGGGAGGACAGAACAAGACTCTGTCTCAAAAAAAAAAAAAAAAAAAAAGGCAGCTGCTCTTATTACCCATCCTGCTAGGGGCACCCGGAGGCTCCTAGAGATGTCCTCCTCATAGCACTTTGGGCTTCTGAGTGAGGTGTGTCACTCTACGCTTTGAAAGCCTTTTGTGGGGTAAGAGCTGGATCAGACAGCGGGACTGGATTTCAGCCCTGCTCTAACTTGCTGTGAGACCTTGGCAAGTGCTTTCCACTCCGCGCCTCCATTTTCTCTCCTGTGCCATGAGGAGTGTGGGTGAGAAGATCTTTGGGGTCCTTCATGCCCTGAAGCTGGGGGACCTGGGCCATGGCAGGGTGTTACTTTCTGATGCCTTGACTCTTTCTGTGGGGAAGAGCATCTCCGACAACTCCACCTGGTGCTGAATTGGTCTGCTGGTTTTCTAGACAGGCCTCACTAGCCAGCACCTGCTGGAAGTGGGTCTGGAACTGGGAGTTCTTAGGTCAAGACTGCCTGTTCCCATTTGCCTGAGGACAGGAGCTGGCACTGCTGCCTCCAAGCTACATGCCCTGATGACACCCCCAGGAAAGGACACTGCCTGGATTGCTCTCAGGTTCTCTCCCTGCCTTTCCCAGGCAGCCTGAGCCCTGCCCTCAAGTCATGGGGAGAGTTCAGCATGTCCTTCTATGGCACGTGGCAAGACAACAGTAAAATCCAAGCCTCCGGGAAGGCAGGTGATCCTCACCAACTAGCCAGGCCTGACTCAGAGCCTCACCTGCCAGCCCTCAAGCCAGCTGTCCTCTGAGTTACTACACAGAAATCATTCTGTGAAGGATGGCTCAGGTGGCAGGAAAGGTCCCCTTACCACTCCAAGCAGTGAGCATGTCCCTGGCTCTGGAGCCAAGGAGAGGAATGCAATATCAGCCTGGCACCAAATGGCCTGAAAGAACAGCTGACTCTCAGTGGGGAAAGCTGAGATGAGGTCCCAAGCTGAAGGCTGGCCATCAGCCTCAGGACAGGGATTGCTGACGGTCTGACCCAGCGCCAGGGAGAGAGCTGGCTCAGACTCCTGAGGCCTAGCCCCTAATCCCACCCTTCACCAGACTGCGTGTGACCTTCACTCAGCTCCTGTCCCTCCTCTGATCCTTGGCTTCCCCATCTGGGCCAAATGTGATGGTGTTTTGGGAACAAATTTTTATGGATTCATTACTTAAAATTTGGGGGATCTATTTTTTCAGCCTTCAATGGAAGTGTTACTGTGAAGGGTAAGGTGTATTTCATCTGTCTGCTGGATTCCACATCCTCCCTTTTCATCACAGCCCCCAATTCCTCACCACTTCTTAAGCTGAGCTAGTACCTACACCCTCTTTTTCTAGAGGGAAAATCACCTTCATTCTGGATTTTAGGAAATGATACGCTGGACTTTTCAGGCTGTAGTTGAAAGAGGTTTGGATTAACCAAGGAGATCTTATTCCTGGTTTCAGTTCTACCAGTGGAGTCTTGAGCTCTTGCCTCTCCTTGACTCAGTTTCCCTCAGAAGTGTGAGCTGTTTGAGCCAGGTGATCTTGAAACTTCCTTCCAGTTTTGATTCAGGGTCTCTAGTTTTCCCTTGGAAGCTTAAGCCCCGCCCCCCACCCCCTCCATAGCCCATGTCACACTAATGGGTTAAATGAGAACAGTTGAGGAGTGAAACAACTTTGCTATAGACCAGCTCGGAAGGACAATGAAATTCTCCACTTCTCTTACGGAAAACTGTTAGAAAAATGCAGCCCCTGCTCCACTTGTGAAAAATAAAAAATTTAAAATAGGGTGTTTAATGTCATCTCTCACCCACAGTGGGGGATTTTACAAGTGGCCATAAGCACATTCCCCTCCCCCAACACGCAGCAGGGGAGGAGATGGTGTTGAGTAAGCAGGCGCTTTTGGAAAATGCGTGTCCCCAAATGAAAGTCAGGCAGAAAACGGGGCCAGGCCTTGCTGGGGTTACCTTCTCAGTGGAGCCATGATTTATTTCCCACGGGTCTCGGGACTGCAGGAGGGGATTCCAGAGGCTTCATGTGAGCGGCGAGCACCCAGTATCCTGGGGCTGCCTGGCAGTAGGGCGACCTCGCCCAGTGCCTGTCGACACCGTCTGCTGATTGGGAGTTGGCTGCGGCCACCCAGGCCCTTGTGGCCTCCGGGTCATGTGAGAGACTTGGCAGGAGCCAGTGCTCACGGATCTGGTATTCGGGTAAGAATCTGTGCTGCAGAGCTGTCAGCGTGACTGTGTCAGCGGGTTCACCTGCCTGTGCCAGAGGAAGGGCCACACGCCAGGCAGCCTTCTGGGCCATCCTGTCACCCTGCTCTGCGGCTGACAGAGTCACCTGCAGTCACATCACTCAGCCCTGCTGCTGACAGCTGGGATGTGCCTCTGAACAGCCTGCATGCAGGGTGCTCCTGGAGGAACGCTGCACTCCTGCTGCCGACCAGCTGGGCTCTGCACAGTGAGCAGGAAAGAAGGAGGAAGAGCTTTCTGGATGTTGAATCTCATGGGAAGATCCATAGAAAAATTGAGTAGTACAAAGTAAACCAGAAGCCTAGACTAGATCAAAGATTCCTGTGTGCCTGACTGCAGACCCGTGGTGACTGAAGAATGCTATCATTCACAGCAAAAAGTGGAAAAAGACAGCCAGGAGAATATAAGCCTAATGTAACTTAAGGAAATGTTCTTTAGATTTAGATAAAGAATGTTTTTGCAACTTTTTAATGTTGATTCTTTCTCCCTATAAAACAATGGTGATATTAGACGGTAGTTGGTTTTTGAAATGTACCCACCTGATAACCCTATGTACATCCTTTGTAATTGAAAACAGTATTTTTCCTGATTTATAAATTCCAAAAATCTGGGAACCATTGGACTCTCAGAGGACTCGTGGAGAGGGACAGGAGAAAGGGCAGAAGGCAAGGTTAGAGGGTGGAAGGCCTTGCTCCAGAAGCTCTGTGGCAGCAGGGAACCACGCTATGTGGCACGTGGGTCAGTGAACTTTTTCTACGAAGGGCTTGGTAGTAAATATGTGAGACTTTTGGACTGTGCTGCCTTTGTCACAGCTATTTATGCCCTCTTGGTATGAAAACCTCCATCAACAATGATATGTAAATAAATATGTAAATGAACAGGCATAACTGGGTTCCAATAAAACTTTATTATGTATTTATTTAGTTTTGAGGCAGCATCTTGCACTGTCACCCAGGCAGGAGTGCAGTGCTGCCATCACGGCTCACTGCAGCCTCAGCCTCCTGGGCTCAAACACTCCTCTCCCCTCATGTTTTAATTATTTATTTTTTTATTTTTCGAGATGAAGTCTCACTATGTTGCCTAGGCTGGCCTTGAACTCCTGGGCTCAAGTGATCCTCCCACCTCACCCTCCAGAAGTGCTGGGATTACAGGCATGAGCCACTGGGCCTGGCAATAAAACTTTATTTATAAAAACAGCTGGTGGGCCTGATTGGGCCTAGGGGTTGTTGTTGGTTGACACCAGTCTAGTGCAACGCCTAGCATCTAGTGGGTGTTCAGTAAGTATCGAATTGATATGAATGGTTTAGCGGGCCAAGAGGAGGCACTGGAGGCATGTGAGATAGGGTTTAGAAAGATGACTGTGGTAGACTGTGTAAGATGGATGGGGGAGGCATGAGACAGAGCCAAGGTGCTGGGTAAGGAGTTGTTACAATAGTCCACGCCTGGGTGGTAAGGGCTCAGCCTGCAGCAGGGCAGGAGAGAAGAAGTGAAGGTGTGGAAGGGGCTGAGCCTGTGTGATGGGGATACATTTAAAGGAAGAAGGAGAAGCCACACGTGGCTGGAATTGATGCCCCATCCCTCAGCCTTTGTTTTCCATGCCCCAAACCATGCTTGTAGACCTCAGAGACCTATTCTGTCTTCAGAAGACGGGTTCTTCCAAACCAGAATCCTGGCTTTCAAGATGGTTTTTGCCATGGATTTCAATAACCCAGAAGTTGATTCTTTGCTTCCTGTTTATATTTTAGCTGTGCCAGCTTTGCACAGAGGCAAGTCCTGAATGCCTTAGCTTCCTGATTTTGTTTTAGTAGGACAAAGGCTGTGTGTTAAAAAAATTTGAGAATAACTTCATAGTTATAAAAATATTTTCCTGGCTGGGCATGGCGGCTCATGCCTGTGACAGGAGAAACGGCAGGAGGGTAAGCACTTTGGGAGGCTGAGGTGGGTGGATCACAGATGAGGAGTTCAAGACCAGCCTGGCCAATATGGGAAAACTAGTCTTTACTAAAAAAAAAAACCAAAAAACAAAAATTAGCCAGGTGTGGTGGTGGGTGCCTGTAGTCCCAACTACTTGGGAGGCTGAGGCAGGAGAAGCGCTTGAACCCAGGAAGCAGAAGTTGCAGCGAGCAGAGATCGCGCCTCTGCACTCCAGCCTGGGTGACAGAGTGAGACTCTGTGACTCCGTGTCAAAAAAAAAAAAATTCCAAATTTCTTGCCATATTTAGTTCTAATAAGAGGCATGAAGGCCTAGAAAGGCTGCTGTTCTTGGCAGAGGCACGACGAATTGGCTTTGGACATCTGCAGTGACGGGAGGACGTTCAGTTGAGACGTCCAGTAGCACTCAGAATTGCCACTCAAGTTTATGTGAGCAATGAGTCTGGCAGGGGAGTCTGGAGTGAGCTTGGAGAGTAGAGGAACTCTCTCACGGTGAGAAGAGCCAGAAAAGCTGAAGTTTAACCTTTAAGAAATGCCAGTGCTATGGGCAGAAAGCAGAAGTCAAAGCAGTGGAGCAGCCCAGAAATGGGCAGTGCATCAAGATTGGGTCATGTTAATGATACCAAGGAAAGAGACATGCTCCAGGGGAGGGGCTTGGTTAGAAGCATCAAGGCCTATGGTTCCTTTGGTTCACTAATTCTAATTCCTTCAGCAAGTGTTTAGAACTTCCTTCTCTGAATCTGGCCATATTTTAGGAGGTCGAGATATAAAATCAAACACAGGCCGGGTACGGTGGCTCATGCCTATAATCCCAGCACTTTGGGAGGCCAAGGCGGTTGGATCACCTAAGGTCGGGAGTTTGAGACCAGCCTGGCCAGCATGGTGAAGCCTCGTCTCCACTAAAAATACAAAAATTAGCTAGGCATGGTGGTGCGTGCCTGTAATCCCAGCTACTTGGGAGGCTGAGGCAGCAGAATTGCTTGAACCCTGGAGGCAGAGGTTGCAGTGAGCCGAGATCATCACACCACTGCAGTCCAGCCTGGGAGACAGAGTGAGATTCCGTCTCAAAAGAAAAGAAGAAAATAAAATAAAAAAACACAACCTCTGCCTTAGAAGCACTTAATCAAGTGACAAAAAGTAATGCAGATGCAGCTGGGGGTCATGGCAAGGCCTCTCACAGAGTCTGACGGCAGTGTCCCTCTCCCACCATCAGGAAGGAGCTACAGGGCGACGCAGTTCTGTGCCCCACAAAGGTGTTCAGAGACGTTTTAGAGGTACCGGGGTTCCCTTCATCAAGATTGTTCAAGGGTTGCTAGATGACCATCTAATGGAAATATTAGAAAGGGGATAGAAGCCTGTCAGTTATGACCTTTCTTCAAATCCTGAGAATGAACCATAAATATTCTGGTTCCACTTCTCGTTCTCTAGGAAGATTCTGACAGCTGTGATCATGACTTCTGCTTGAAGGGTGTGGTTCTAGGAGTGGAAGGATATTGGGAACAGCCCCGTGCAGTGGGAAGGACACTGAGGCCATGGGCGGAGTCTTGTGTTCTAGTTGCAGCCCTGCTGTTGGCCCGTTGTGAGACCCTGCACAAATCCTTCCCCTCTCTGGGCCTTCATGTCTCCTTCTGTACCATGGGAGTGAAACTGGATGTTCTCTGTGGTCTGTTCCAGTGCTTCTCATGCTGCCTCTCGGGAAGGACCATTTTTGGGGTTATATCTTTATTGAGATATAGTTCACATCCCATACAATTCACCCGTTTAAAATGTACAATTAAATGGTTTTAATATATTCGTAGAATTTTACAACCATCACCATGATCAATTATGGAACATTTTCATCATCCCCAAAAGAAATCCCTCAACATCAACACTTTTTTCCATCAACACCTTCACCATCCCCAAAAGACGCCCTTTTCCACCAACACCTAATCCCTTTGTCTCCCTGCTTGCCCTAGGATACTTTCTGTCTCTATAGATTACCCTATTCTGGACCTTTCATATACATGGAATCATATAATATGCATTTTAGGTATTGTCTTCTTTCATTTGGAACATTTCCAAGGCTCACCATGTTGTAGCATGTGTTGATACTTCACTCCCTCCTATTGCTGAATGCTGAGTAACATTTTAGTGTATAGAAGTAACACATGTTAAGGCTGGGCATGGTGGCTCACACCTGTAATCCAAGCACTTTGGAGGCCAAGACGGGCGGATCACCTGAGGTCGGGAGTTTAAGACCAGCCTGACCAACATGGTGAAACCCTGTCTTTAAAAAAAAAAAAGAAAGAAAGGAAAAGAAATAACACACTTTATTTATTCATTTGTTGATTGATGGACAATAGGTTGTTTCTACATTTTGGCTATTATGAGCAAAACTGCTCTAAGCATTGGTGTGTTAAGTCTTTGATGTGGCGGTATGTTTTCAATTCTCTTGGGAATAGACCTAGGAATGCAATGGCGGGATGATTAATTACTCCTCTGATCTTACATCCTGCCCCACCCCTCCACACTCCCTGTGCTCCAGTCACAGGGGGCGCCACCTACCTGTACTTCCAGTTCCTCAGCCCATGCTTTCGGAACTCTGCAATTTTGCCCACACTACTGTTTCCCCTGAGATGTTCTTCCCTTCCATCATTTGGGGTCCAAATCTCTTGTGTCAATGAAGGCCCAGCTGAGCCTTGTGTCATTTCCTCGGCAAAACCTTCCTCCAGTGCTTACTCTTGTGAAAGCCATACAATCCCATGTGCCTCTTTCATAACACTAAGCATTTTCTACCTTGGATTGCAGTTATTTTCTGCCCAGGTCTTCTTATTGCCTCTTCTAGACTTCTTAGCTTTGTCTGGTTTTTAGATTTACTTTTTTTTTTGAGACAGACTCTCATTCTGTCACCTAGGCCTGAGTGCTCACTGCAACCTCCGCCTCCTGGGTTCAAGTGATTCTCCTGCCTCAGTCTCCTGAGTAGCTGGGATTACAGGTGCACACCACCATGCCCAGCTAATTTTTGTATTTTTAGTAAAGACAGTGTTTCACCATGTTGGTCAGGCTGGTCTTGAACTGCTGACCTCATGATCCACCCGCCTCTGCCTCCCAAAGTGCTGGGATTACAGGCGTAAGCCACTGCACCCGGCAGATTTCCATTTTTTTTTTCCCCCTAAGGTGGAGTTTTGCTCTTGCTGCCCAGGCCAGAGTGCAGTTGTGTGATCTCTGTTCACTGCAACCTCCGCCTCCCAAGTTCAAGCGATTCTCCTGCCTCAGCCTCCAGAGTAGCTGGGATTACAGGCGCCCACCAGCATGAACAGATGATTTTTTGTATTTTTAGTACAGATGGGGTTTCACCATATTGGCCAGGCTGGTCTTGAACTCCTGACCTCAGGTGATCTGCCCACCTCGGCCTCCCAAAGTGCTGGGATTACAGGCATGAGCCACTGTGCCTGGCCTTAGATTTACTTTTATATTCCAAGTGCTTTGCACATAGCAGACCCTTTATAAATGTTTGAATAGTCAGCATTTGATGCGCTTTGTTATTGAATTATTTTAAGACAGTTAGTACCTTTACACTATAATGGCTATCAGCTTTGGGGCAGCCCTGTGTGTCTTCTCAGAGTGAAATCTCATTCTCTGGGCAGCATTTGAGGATAAGCTGAGCTGCCTTCTGTTCCTCTAGCCCATTTCCCTGGTCTCTAGTCTGATACAGGCATCTCAGCCTCTTCCTCATGTTTCCAGCTAAAATCTAACAAATTACTCTGAAAAACAAGGTTATGTGTTTTGGATCCTGCCTTCTTCGAGCATTGCTTATGACTTTGAAATTTATAAACAGACAGCTGTCTTCCCAGATGACCTACCAAATCATATTTCCCTAGAATATGAGCTCAATTAGATGTTTAAAGCATCAGATAGTGCCATGGACTAGATGACTTCCTGCCCTGTGCAAGGTAGGAGGTGGCCTTGACAAATGGTCATCTGGTGTTAGGCTGAACATTTCCAATAACAAATAAATACCTTGCTCCCAAGGCTGCTTGATGAGTGGGCAAGGTTTTCTTTACATTGGACTGAGCTCTTCCATCCTGCACTGTGCCCAGCTTGGCCCCTGGGGCACCTCAGTCCATCTCTACTGTCTCGTTCCAGCATAGTCCTTCAAGTTTTGAAAACAAGACTGGGGCTTCTGTGTCTGTTCTTACGCAGCCAGAAAGGCCCCAGTTCTCAACACTTAATAACAAATAGTAAAAATTATAAATAACAGTTAATACTTCTGAGTAAGAAAAATACCATAATAGTACAATACAAAGTCACAATATTAAAATGATGACCTTTAATATCTAATTGTCAAGCATTTAGCATGTGCTGGGCATTGTGCCAAGCCCTTAATGTGAATTCACTCTTTCCACTCTCACAACTGTACGAGGTGAGGGCTGTCATCTTTCCCATTGGACTGATAAGGAAATGGAGACTGAGAAAGAAGTAACGATGAAAGTTACATCGCTACTGGTGGAGGTGGGTTTTGAGTGCAGGCATATCTTCTTCTTGAGTTCAAGGTCAACCTTCTAGGCACACAGCCTCACTAATGGTCCCTGCCATGTGAATGTGGCCTTTCCCAGGGAGCTGGATGCAGGTGGCTGGCCTTGCTTTTCCATGGTTCAGTGGAAGGCGCACGGGACCGAGAGTCAGGAGTCATAGGTTCCAGTGTGGACACTCCTAGCCTAGGATGTGAATCTGCACAAAGTCCCTTTCTTGCTTAAATCTCACTAACATAATTCATAAAATAAGCAGGCTAAACTGCCTGTGAAGTTGCTCTTGGCTGTGATTTGGACATTCCAGTCTTCCCTGAGTGCTCTACACTCTTTCACACCTCTGGGCCTTTGAGCTTCCAGTCTTATTGCCTGGAGGTTTTTCCATCTTTTACTGCTGGACTTATTTTTAATAATGACTCATCTTTGAAGAGCTGATTGGAATAGCACATTCTCTGTGTGGCCTTCCCTGAACTCCAGTTAGGGGCAGCCTTGCCCCTCTGTGTTTCCTGAACCCTTGCACAGGTCTCTGCTCTAGGGCCTGTGATTGTCTCCCGAGATGGACAGTGAACCTCTCAAGGGCAGAGACTTGTTTGTTCCCCACAGTGAGCTCAACACTTAGCACGGTGCTAGCCACGTGGGTCCTCCTCTCTTCAAGGACTCTTAGGACTACTGGAGTGGTTATGACGCCATTCATCCTTACACCTGCTAGGTGGCGCTGCAGCCCACGAGAATGGAGCCCTCTGGTCTGCAAAACCACAGGTGCCTCCAGTGGGGGCTACAGACCATACTGAGAGATACCGGGAAAAGTAGAAGTTTTCGTTTTCTGCTTATCGTTTCCGTTTTGACTGCTGCTATGGAACAATGTATCCTTCCCATTCCTTGAGGCCTAGGAAGGTGGAGGTCTCTCCTTCCTTCCTCTGCTGCCTCCTAGCAGGAGAATTTAGACTATTCCTTTCCTGTTTGGACTGTTCCAGGTTTACTTATTGCATGATCTGCTGATTTTTGTCACGAGTTACCCTCACCTACTCTAAAAAAGAGGAAACATACAGTTCAGCAATTCATGGCAATATTGCTGACAAAGTGAACTCCCATCTCTGTTCCCTTTTACTGTTGGCTAACATTTCATTTTTCTGCAACTTCTTTCACTCTTTTTGGCATCTAACAGCAGCCCGCGCGTCTTCCCTCTAGCAGAAGGAAAGCAGTATGGTATCGTAATCGTGGTGAAGGGCACTGGAGCTGTTCTGTCTGGATTTGAATCGTGTCGTTGCTACTTACTGGCTCTGTGACTTTGAGCAAATTTCTTAACCTCTTGGTGACTCAGTTTCTTCATTTGTAAAATGCAAATAGTAATAGTAACTACCTAAAAAGGTGTGATGAAGATTAAATAAGCTCTTGGTGCTTTACCTTAAAAAGAGCCAAAAACACACACTACAAATGCTTATTATAGAACATACAATAGGAATTCATGAATTTTGTGTTTAATGTACCCTGTATGTTAGGTCATGAGCCCTAAAAGGGTCACATTGGGTCTGTATTGTTCACTGTTGTATCCTCAGCCCTCACAAGAGTGCCTGGAGTAAGATAGAGGCCTCACTCAAATTTTTGGAAGAACTGAAATCTGTCCTATTTCTCTTGTATAATAAAAATGAACCAAAATTATGATATATAATTGTTTACCCACTTAAATGGGCTAGGATTTAAAATTAATAATACCTAGTGTTGCCTGGGGCATAAAATGGTTGCTTTCATTTATTGCTGGTCTATTATAAAATGGTAGAACTTTTTTGGAAGGCAATTTAACAATATGTGGAAAGAGCCTGAAAAAAATGACTCAGTAACTCAACTGTTAATTTTTTTTCTTTTCTTTTCTTTTTTTAATTTTAGATAGAGTCTTGCTCTGTCAGCCAGGCTGGAGGGCAATGGCCTGATCTCGGCTCACTGCAACCTCTGCCTCCTAGGTTCAAGCGATTCTCCTACCTCAGCCTCCTGAGTAGTTGGGATTACAGGCACTACCATCATGCCTGGCTGATTTTTGTATTTTTGTAGAGATGAGGTTTCACCAGGCTGGTCTCGAACTCCAGGTGATCCGCCTGCCTTGGCCTCCCAAAGTGCTAGGATTACAGGCATGAGCCACTGAGCCCAGCAATTTATTTTTATGTGAGTGCTCAGACATGCATGAAGTTTTAAGTACAAGGGTGTTCAACACAGCAATATTTGTTCTATAAAAATCACTAACAATTGAAGAGAAGCACTGAAATAGTTAAATAAATGATGACATGCCCATATCATGGAATGTTATACAACCATTAAGTCATCTCTTCTGTGGAATAGTTAATGATGTGGGAAAATATTCCTGATACAAGCTTAAGTGATAAAAAGTAATTTACAAAACTGAGCATACAGAATGAGCACGCTGCTTAAGTTCTCTAGTCTCAATTTCCTTATCTGTAAAATTAAGATAATGATACTGCCTATCTCATGGGATTGTCACAAGGTTTAAAATAACTATTTTCAAAGGTTTAAATAAACTATTTTATTGGTTCTGGGCATGCAAATAAGGACTCAACACTTATTATCTACTGTCATAAAATGCATATCCGGAAAATAAGACTGGAAGTAAATACAGCAGAGTGTTAATGGTGGTTGATCTCAGATGGTAAGATTACAATGGTTTTAATTTTCTTTTTATAAAGCAAAGTATGTGTAAAGCAGCTAATGTGTGCTAGACCATATAGGTTCTCAATAAATGTTAGCTAGCCTGATAGTACTTTTCCTTCTTTCTATCTTTTTTACTCTCTCTCTTTTGTTTGACACGAGGTCTCACTTTGTCACCCAGGCTGGACTGCAGTGGTGCAGTCATGGCTTACTGCAGCCTTGACCTCCCAGGCTCAGATGATCTTTTTTCCTCAGTCTCCTGAGTAGTTGGGACCATAAGCATGTGCCACCATGCCTGGATAATTTTTAATTTTTATTTTCTGTAGAGACAAGGTCTCGCTATGTTTTCCAGGCTGGTCTCAAACTCCTGGGCTAAAGTGATCCTCTTGCCTTGGCCTCCCAAAGTAGTGCTGGGATTACAGGTGTTCGCCACCATGCCTGGCTTCTGTCTTTAATTTTTAATAATGAACATATATATATTTATTTATATATATAAACTATTTAATATAGCAATAATATTAGTTCTTTGAATTTTTTAATTAATTAGAAACCCCAACATAACATGCAATCTATGCTAGGGCTCGTGACAACCATTCAAGGCTTCTCTGGCAAGGTAGACTGACTGTGGGTCTTTCTTTTTCAGCTGGGAGCCCAGTATAACCAATTCAATTCTGTTTGCATCATCTTCTTTTAAGGACTCCCTCAAATATTCCTTCCCTATGGCGAATCCTAAGTCATTTTTAAAAATAACATGTTCCTTTTATGACTCAGTAGTTTTCTGTCTTGGCCTTTCTTTCTCAGACTTTCCTTTTTCACAACAAATTCCATGACTGTCTTAACTGCCTTCCCCTAATTTTATCCCACATCACTCTCCTTTCCCATCCAAAACAAATAACAATTCATCTCTCCCCTGCAAATGAAGTCAAGATTGTTGATAAGCATCAGTTTTACCTCTTTTAAGTCCAAATAAAAATGAAGTGTATGAGTAAGTTGGGATTACAAACCAGAGAGGAAAGGATGACTAACCTGATGAAAGATATTGGGAAATTTGGCCAACTATTTTGGGGAGAAAAAAAAAAGTGAGATTCTTACGGCATACTACGCAACAAAATAAATTCCAGATGCATTAAAAAATTATATCTAGGAAAACATGAAGAAAATATTGGTGAGTATCTCATCTCAGGGTAGGGAAAACCTTCCTAAGGACTTACAGTATGCAACGGTATATGTGTCTAAATAAACATAAAATCTCCTCTAAATAAAGTCCAAAAAAAGGGAAGACAAAAATATTTGCAAGACTTAACGACAAAGATAGATATGCTTAAGCTAGAAAAGGGCTTTACAAATCAATAAGAAAATTTGAGTAAGTCATTAAAAAATGAGCAAAGATAAGCAAAGTTAAAAGATAAGTGATCGAGCAGGAGAAAATTTTTATGGCCCAGAAAACAGATTAAGCATTAATAAAGCCAGTGACATAAAAGGTTTCTCCAAAGCAATATGAAGAGACAAATAACAGAAAAACCAACAGAGACTGTGAAAAGGCAAGTCACTGAAGAAGAAATAAATACGGCCAACAAAGATTTAAAATACGCTCCACTTCCTCAATGGCCAGGGAAATGCAATTCTTTTATTTTTAATCTATTTTCCACCTAACAAATTGGCAAAAATTAAAGCGTCAAAAATAACCAGAGTGTTGGTGGATATGAGGGAAGCAGGAGAGCCCTCTTTTTCTCATTGGTGAGGATAAATAAATTGGTAAGGTCTTTTGGAAGGCAATTTGGCAGTAAATTTTAAAAATATTCATCCCCTTTGGCTGTACAATTCTGCTTCAAAAATATAGTCTTGGAAATACTCAAACATATGCACAGAGATGTGTGTAGAAGGTGCTCATTGTGAAAAAGCTGAGGGAAAAGGTATTCACATTTGCCGGGGAACACTGACAGAAAGTGTGCATGAGAATTTTCACTGTGGTTTTGGAAGGACTTGAAACTATCTCAGCTGTCCAATAAGAGCAGATTACTTAAATGAATAACGTGCGCCCACTTAATGAAATATCAGGCAGCCTGTAAAGTGAATGAGGTACATTTGCATGTACAGAAGGGAAGGATGTTGGTAACAATAAAAATTAATGATGTTCATGATCATTACTTTACAAAACAGCTTGCAGGACTTTAGGTGACGTCTGAACCCATTTGTGTAAACAAAAATACAACTCCTGCCGTCAAGCTGTGTGCTTCTGCTGGGGTCGGCTGGGGTCGGCTGGGGTCAGCAGAAGCTCTGCTAATGGCACTGCAGCTTGACAGCATCCTCTGTTTTTAAAACATCACAGTCGGGGGACAGCTCTTGTTAAGTAAACATTCTCTCTTTTGTCTGCTGGGCAGACTTGGGACTTCTTAGCTTTGTTAACATGAGTTCAGGTAAGACATGACCCAATTATGAATTCTGAAGGCTTCTTCTTAGAAAAGGATGGGATGGCCACTGTCTCTGTGAGCATTAAAAGGGACAAATCAGTAGAAGTTCCCAGACTTGTCTTGGCTCAGTGGTAGGAATTCTTCTTCCACAATTACAGTGGATCATAAGTAGGCTAGGCAGGAGGGCCCTCTGGATCCTAAGGAAGGGGGAAGAATGACAGAAGATGGGAGCCTGAGAGCTGTTTGGCAGCCCTGTCTCTCAAGGTCATCTCCCTCATGTGAACTTGAAATCCACTTCTTTGAGCTTCTGTCTTAGGTTCCTATTTCTGCCCTTAGGGTCAGGCTCCTCTTTGGAAAGAGAACCCTTTAGAAATTCAAATATAGTGTCCTGTCCGCTCCTGTGTCAGCCTCATAAATTAGGAAATCCTTGTCACTTCAGGAGTTCAAATAGAGGCTGCAGTGCCATTGTTTACTGAAGCTGATGAGGAGACCTCCCCATGGATGAGAGACTCAACGGGGTTACCCCACTAACCCACGGTCTCTTAGAATCCCCTTAGAGTCTATGAACCTAAGGTTTACTGGTGCAGGGCTGTGTCTTCATTATCCACTTGTTCCTGTGACCTTTTTCTGTGTGTTGCATGAAAGGTCTCAGCAAATGTGAATAGAGTGGGTATCTCTAAATGAACAGGCTGTGGAAAAATGGATCAGAATCCCCAAGTAGGAGAGAGAGAGAGAGCTTCAATGGCTTCATGGTGCTTGACCGTGCAGGGCGGTCATTCTTCTGAGTGAAGGGCCCCATGGAGATACCTTTCCCTCTTCTGCGTTGTGATGAGAATAGCTCTGACTCTACAGGGAGGGGGTGGGCAGCGTGGGAGAGGGTAACGACCAGTACTCACGGGTTTTGTTAGGAATCAGATGGCTGGGTGGCCATGTGGGCAAGGACTGAGGACCAGAGGAACCTGCCCAGTGGTTCTTTCCTGAGGACAAAGAAGGCTGATTGATGGATGATTAACACAAATTCTTGATGTCTTATCTTCCATTTGGATTTCCTTCAGACATTCAGAAGATGAGGCTGGAGAATGTTCTGGTGAAGTGTACCAAAACGCAGGTTTCTGCATTTTCTTGCTTTAAAATATCTGAATTTCATTTCTCTGAATATATATATTTGTTCAGGTATAATAACTTTTGTAGATGTTGGTTATATTTTCATAGAATTGAATAATTTTGATATGGGAGGAGCAGATAATACCTATGTAAAGGAAATGGTAAAATTGTAATTCTTTCTTTTTTTTTTTTTTTTTTTTTTTTGAGACAGAGTCTGTGGCCCAGGCTGTTCCCCAGGCTAGAATGCAGTGGCATGATCTTGGCTCACTGCAACCTCTGCCCCTGGGGTTCAAGTGATTCTCCCTTCCTCAGCCTCCTAAGTTGCTGGTACTACAGAAATGTGCCACCATGTCTGGCTAGGTTTTGTATTTTCTTAGTATAGACAGGGTTTCTCCATGTTGGCCAGGCTGGTCTCGAAGTCCTAACCTCAAGTGATCCACCCACCTCGGCCTCCCAAAGAGCTGGGATTACAGGCATGAGCCATCACACTTGGCCCATAAAATTGTAATTCTATACAGTTGACCCAGTGCTACAAATAAAACACAAAAAACCAGCCATGTACTTGTATGAAGTGTTCTGGTTGAAACTCACCCAGAGAATTTTGAAACTCTTAGGAAGATATCCCTTCCTTTGTTCTTTGGACCCATTCCATTATTCCTTCTAAGGACCTCTCAGTAGTCCTTTATCTCCTGTACATGAAACTTTTCTGTCTCAACTGGATAATCACGTTGACATATAGCCATGGCAAACCCCTTTCCATTCAGGAAGGCATCAGTGGATTCCATTTACACCAGTACTGCCCATCTCTCTCCTTTTATAGCTAAATGCCTTTCCAGAGCTGTCTACATCTGCTGCACCATTTTCTCACTTCCCCCTCAGTCCTCAACCCCTTTCACTCCAACTTCTGGCCCCACTACTCTACCAAAATCATTCTTAATAAGTCACCAATCATCTCCACCTCAGTGCATTCCATAGACATTCCTCCGCTCATCTTCCCTGACTCCTCAACAGTCCCTGACACTACTGACAACTTCGTCTTTCCTGAGACCCTCCTTGAAAGGCTTCTGTTGTGTCACTCTCCTGGTTCTTCCCCCACCTCTCTGGCTGCCAAGTAATTCCTCATCTACCTATGCTTTCAGTGCTGGTATTTCTCAAGTTTTCATCTGAGACTCCTTTTTTCCTTTTTATTTCACAGTTTTCCTCAACGATTACAGCTATCAATTTTTGGAACCATAACTTTAAATTTTGTGTCCCCAGCCCGATGTCTCTTCTGAGCTCTGGATCTGAGTATCCAACTGGCCATTTGCCTTTCCTTGGATGTTTCAGTGCCTCCTCAAAGTCATCTGTTCAAGAATGAACTCATGACCTTCCCCCACCCAGCCCACGCCTGTTCCTGATTGAATGTACCACCATCCGTATACTTTGAGGAGTCAGAAAACTAGGCCTCATCCTTGACACCTCCCTCTTGTCACTAACCTGTGAATAGCCCTTGAACATACCCACTTCTCTTCATCTCTACTGCATCTAAATATGTAAAACAAAAGGGGCTGAGTTGAAAGGGAATGAGGTCACCACTGGTGGTGGTGTCCAAACAGAGACTGGTTGGCCTCTTGGTATGGGTGATACAGCAGGGACTAGATGCCAAGATGGCTTCGAGTGCTCACTCATCCTCTATCGCCTGCCTGAGCTGTGGGGCGAGAGTTCACCCTTCCTTTCTCTGACATCACCCCTTTCTCCTGCCTATGCAGGCAGTGCTCCCTCCATGAGGCCTACAAAGCTCTTAGAGGCCATGAGGTCAATATATAATGAAAGTCCCTTTTAGAAAAGGCCTGAGTTACCCTGAGCTACAAGGATCACCAAAGATCATCTAGTTCAGATGGGAAAGCTGAGGACCAGGGAGCAGGAAACAGACTTGCCCAGGTTAAACAGTGAACCAATGGCAGAGCAGGGACTAGGACCCAGCCTCCTGCCTCCTTTGAATGCTTTTATCTTCCCATGATTCCCTGCTGCTCTTCATTAGCACACCTGTTTCATTTAGGGCTGGGGAGTAATAATTTGCACCAGAGTCCATCAGATGGTAAATCACATTGCTCAAGTGGAAAGGGTGTTTCAGTGTTGCTCTGGCTAAGGTATTGAAGACAAAGAGTTATTTGTTAGGAACACAAACAAGGAGACCAGGGGCCAAGTAACAATCTGGAACAAAGTCCTGGTGGATGCATACCTGAGGACCATAACCATGCTTTTAGACCTATTTCAGAGGTGAAATCAAACCCAAAAACAACAACGAAAACCTCAGTGTTGGTCAGCTGGGATTTTTTGACTTGAATAACTGTCAGTTCTACCAGCTAATGGTTAGAGTTGGTTGAAAGGGGGCCAAAAGTGTTATTTATAATATTCAGTTTTATAGTAGATAAAGACAACAAGTATAAACCAAGTGAACTGGGTATGAAATAGTTATATAATAAGACTGTCTGATAGTTTATAGGCCTAACCTCTAACTCTGTGGTCCCAGGGTTGCAACACCCCTTTAATCTTCTCTGCAGCATTTATAAAAATGTTTCATAATAAAAGATCTTAAGAAAAAGTATAGAGATAGAAAATAAGGTGGTTTAGAAGTGGAGAGAATTTTTCAAGACTGAACTGGATCCAGAGAGGTTCCTCCATCAACAAAGAGATTGAGTTTTGAAAAATTGTTCAACTTACTTGTTGCTAAGTCTAAAATGGCCCTCTACCAGTTATTAATGAGTGCACACACTGCTGTAAAGTTACAGATTATGAGATCTAAAGTACTAAATGGCATTTTTTGACTTATACATATGTCATTATTTTCTCATGACATTCCATTTTAAAATGATTCCTGATTTTATTTCCCTCATAACAATAGCAAATAGTTATGTTTTGAGGCCAGTATCTCAGATGGTGGGCAGAGTGGGAATTAGTTTCATTTGATTCATTTTTTCATATCTATAGCGTTTCATATTTTCCTTCCTAACATCATGGAGGTTTAGGAAGTCCGTTGACTCTAGGGCCTGACGCTCTGGGTTTCCCCCAACCATATCAGGGCTTCTGTATCCCACCACCTCCAGATTCTGCATTATATATACTACAGTGATTTGTGCTATAGCTAGAATAGTGGTAAGGAAACAAGGAATGAAGAAAGTGGAGATTGCCTCTTGGGGTGATAAGGTGGGGGCAATATTAGAAGCTACAAGTTGCAGGGTATGTGGCTTGAAAAAGCATACTCAATATAATAACATAATTTGATATCTGGCAAACACAAACTAGCTAATAGATTCTTAGTAAAAACTGCAGGAACTTAAGACAGTCAAATCTCTATGATTGATGGGGGTCACACAAAAATATAGTAAAAAGGCATTCTAAATTAGCCGTAGGCCTAGCTGAGATGATGGCCACAAATATCTGAATCTCTCAGAACAATTGAGGACAACAGAAGGATAAATAAAACCAAGTAAAATACATGACTTTAGCAGAACCAGGAGAAAGAGAATGCCCCAATTTTCATTTGATCCACAAGTAGATAAAGAAATACCAAATTCCAACAAGTTGTCTTTTGTGCTTTCTCCAGTAGCCCCATGAAGAACAAGAACAGTAGGGGAAATGCAAGGCAGAACAGAAAAGAGAAGAGGTGGCAGGCTTATGATTGATCTAAAGCCACTGCCAGAAAGAAAAATATCTACCCTGAGTTGGACACTATCAAAGAGTCCTAGTAGATCAGGACACTGCTCTAAGGAAGGGATTTAAAAATTCATGCTATTTGAGGTGGCAGTCTTCAAAAGGCATTGCTTCTGAGGGAAGAGAATATGAAAAGGTAGGGAAGGGCGCTTTTCGGGGATTTGGTAGTGAAGGGGAAAAGAAAGAAAAGGGGAAACTTTAGAGTCTTGCAATGTAAGAGATAACCAAAAATTTGGAGGACAGACAATTCCTTCCTCAACCTAAAAGAAAATAAAACACACACAAATAAAAAGCCATCCTTTAAAAAAAACTACACATTGATACATGCACATAAAAGGGCACTGTTGAATTAGAAATCAAACAGCATTTATTGAATTTAGACAAGAAAGTTAGAAGACAAAATCATTCAAAAATCAAGACTATAAGGCACCTAAGAGAGAATAGATTAAATTAAAATTTTGATGGGGGAAACTGAAGAAATGTAGGAACAGAACGAAAAGAATAAAAACAAGATAGCATGAGGAGCAAAAAGGGTCAGAGAGAAAGTGTTTGAAATGGCAGACAGACAGGCAAAGAACAATCAGTGTACATATAATTGGAGTCCCGAAAGCCAACAAAATGATGGAACAGAATGAATATTTAAAACTGCAATTCAAGAAAACTTTCTGGAAATAAAAGAAAACCAGAATCTATATATTGAGAGGGTCCATAAGGTACATGGGGAAGTTTACCCATAAGGTCAGCTTCATAACATATTCTGTTAACTGTGAGATTTTAAAGATAAATAGAAATCCTTTAGGCCACCAAACAAAAGATCAAATGACTCATAAGGGCTCAATAATTATAAACGAAATTGTTATGCGGCAATAGATAACTAATACATATGGGTACATACACACTGCAAAATAAGAAGTCCAACTCCCTTAGCATCAGTGGGTTAAAAATAAAGGGCAAGTATGTATTGAGAATCTCTGAATAATATTAAAGTGCAATTACACTCTGATCTCATTAAAAAGAAAGTGAATTTTTGTGCAAATTGTGTTTTCCTGTAACAGAACATGAGATCATTTTCATAAAAATGAAAATGTTTTATGAAATAGCCCCTTTAAGCACAAAGAATAATTTTTTAAAATATTGCACCAAGAGTGGAGACACTCTCATCAAATATCGCATTTGCAATACTGCCAAAAATTACTTGGAGATAAAATACGAGGAAACATTTTTTTCTGTTTAGTTCTATAGTCAAGTGTCAGATTGATGTGTTAGTTGAAGATATCAGGCTTCAAGTTTTGCAAAAGAGCCAATCATTGCTCATTTTACTTTTAGTCGTAACAAATCCGCAGAGGACAGGGACTGAGCACAGCCATTTAGTTATGCATGATATATGGTTAGAGATATATTGGAATAGAAAAGTGCTGCTTTCCAAAGCCTTGGATACCATCATTGAAGTTGATGATGTCTTTGATGCTGTGCCAAAATTATTTAAAGTCAATGAACTGGATGGGAAAAATATATTTATAGTGTGTCCTGGTGGTGATCCAGCAATGCTTGGTCTGAAATTAGGACTTTTTAGAGGGAAAGTTTTAAAATTTCATCTAATTTTAGGATATATGATGACCTTACCTCATAAATCATAAGCAATTAATGAGAGGATTTCAACCTTGCTATCAAGAGGGTAATTTTTATTTAAGAAAACTGGATAAAAGCATGATTGTATGCTTTACTCTGTGAAAAATTAAATATAGATAACAAAGGTCTTCTGTTCTATGTGAGGTTCATTGACTGTCAAAGGGAAATTTGCTTGGAGGGTCTTGTTGCCTGATTTTTGAAATACCAGAGAAAAGACCAACTGTCAATTTTAAAAGTGATCAGACTTCTAGTGGCGTTTGGCATATTTATTTATGAAATATATTTGAAACTTTCAATACATTGAAACTGAAATTTGAAGTGTATAAGCCAAATTATACTCCATTATGTTATACTCCAGGCATTTATACCATCATTTCCTCCAAAGATACTGCAGTGGTTTCTGAGGTATCCATTACTCCCCAGGGAAGAATCTCTCTGGTCTGAGAAATGGAATTTCCAAAACAAAGTATTTAGCATAGACCTTAGACGTTCTCTGGAATCTCCTTCCCCTTAATCTAATTACAGTCTGGAAATGATGCATTTACAAGTGGGAAGAGACTGGTAGTGGAGGTGTGATGCATCCCAAAAGGTAATGATTTACCAGATATAAAATCCTAAGTCAGTGGTTTTCAGCGTTTTTGTATTCATGCTAAATATTTGAATATTAGAAATTTATACACAACACACAAAGCACTCCCCAAACATTTTGACTGTCAGACTCTTTTTTTCAGAAACATTATGTAAGACCAGTGTTCTGTCAAACATACTTTAAGAGATGCTTTTCTAGATCACAATGAGCTAATACATAGAGAGCTTAAAATAAAAATAATGTGACCCAAGAATTAAACTTAGTTGAGATATCCACGTGTGAAGCAATTAAAAAAATAAAAATAGAATACAATATAAATAAAAACTGAAATAAAAGGTCTTGAAAAGTATACCATTGCTAGGGTCTGAATGTTGGTGTCCCTACAAAAGTCATGTGTTGAAATCTAACCCCAAAAATGATGGCATAAGAGGTGGGGCCTTTGGAGGTGATTAGGTCATGAGAGCTCCACCCTCATGAATGGGATAAATGTCCTTATGAAAGGTCTTGAGGGAATCTTGTCTGCCACTTCCACCTTGTGAAGACACAACAAGAAGGCATTATCTATGAGGAATAGTCCCTCACCAGACACTAAAATCTGCTGGTGTCTTGATCTCAAACTTCCTGCCTCTAGAATTGTGAAAAATACATTTATGCTATTTATAAATTACTCAGTCTTTTTTTTTTTTTTGAGACAGAGTTTCGCTCTTGTTACCCGGGCTGGAGTGCAATGGCATGATCTCGGCTCACCGCAACCTCCGCCTCCTGGGTTCAGGCAATTCTCCTGCCTCAGCCTCCTGAGTAGTTGGGATTGCAGGCAAGCACCACCATGCCCAGTTAATTTTTTGTATTTTTAGTCGAGACGGGGTTTCACCATGTTGACCAGGATGGTCTCGATCTCTTGACCTCGTGATCCACCCGCCTCGGCCTCCCAAAGTGCTGGGATTACAGGCGTGAGCCACCGCACCCGGCCAAATTACCCATATCTTCAGATATTTTAAATATCTTAAGATATTTTGTTATAGCAGCTCAAATAGACTAAGAAAACCTTACACATACTTCCTCCTCTGAGATAATTATTCAAAAATATTCCTTTTAGTGCTACTTATATTTGGAACAATAATAAATTTATAATTCTAAATAATTGTGGATACAAAAGTAAATAATTAGTCACAGGTAAATGCAATATTATACCTTCTTAAGATAATGCTGAAAGTATTCAATTCAATTCAATGGTAGAGAGTAAATAGTTAAAGTTAAAAGCAGTAATTTGTAAATTAGGAAACAGAAAATCTAAGAGCTGATTTCTTTAAAATAGACAAATCTCTGGTGAGTTTAATCCATTAAAGGAGAAAAAAATGTAAACACAAACATATAAAAATACCAGCATACGAGTATATTCAACATCATTACCTTGGCATTTTCATTTTGCTATAGACATTTTAATTTCTTCCCCTGTCTCCTTTCTTCTTTCATTCCATCTTCTGTCTATCTTTCTTCCCCAAAAAGATCAACAGAAATAACCTAATGTGTATCTTTGCATACATTTCTCTGTGTACATGTAATCCTATACAAAGACATATACTCATATATAGAAATTTTTGGTTTCTTTTTTCTAAAGTTGGATCCTTTTTTTTCTGAGATGGAGTCTTGCTCTGTCACCCAGGCTAGAGTGCAGTGACATGATCTCAGCTCACTGCAACCTCCACTTTCCAGGTTTAAGTGATTCTCTTTCCTTAGCCTCCCAAGTAGCTGGGTTTACAGGTGCACACCACCATGCCTGGCTAATTTTTTGGATTTTGAGTTGAGACAGATTTTCACCATGTTAGCCAGGCTGGTCTCAAACTCCTGACCTCAAGTGATCCACCCACCTCAACCTCCCAATGTGCTGGGATTGCAGGTGTGAGCCACAGCACCCGACCAAAAGCTGGATTCTTATTAAAGATATTTTTCTACAAATTCATTTTTTCTGTCACTTGACAATACATCTTGGTCAATCCTTCAGGTCAATGGACACAAAAGTCGTTCTTTTTAATGTTTACCCACTTTTAGTTTCCCCCACTACAAATAATGCTGCACAAAACTTCCTTGTATTATATTATGTGGCTCTATAGAAAATATTTCTATAATTAGCATTGCTGGGTTGAAGTATATCTATATTTTAAATTTGAACAGATATTGGCAGATGGCTTTCCAAGAGGGTTGTGGTAATTAACATTCCCACCAGCACTGTATAAACGTGACTGTTTCCCCACATCTTCACCAGCAACTGGCATTCTTTTTTAAAAATTTTCCAATTTTATCAGTGAAAAACTGGTGTCTTATTATTGCTTTATTTTGCATTTTGTTGACTATTTTTTAGGTTGAGCATTGTTTTTGTGTTTGTTGGTCATTTGGAATTCTTCTTCCATGTACTGTATATCATATCCCTACCCATATGCCACTTTTCTCTTTTTTATGGTTTTATTATCCAGGAGCAGCTCTTTCACTATTGTAAACATTTACGCTTTATATATTATGTATTTTTTAATTTACCCAGTCTCTCATTTCCTTTAGGTTCACACAAATTTTTAGTTTTTATGTGGTAAAATATGCCCATATTTCCCTTCATATAATCTGAATACCCTGTCTTGACTCACAGGATGTCCCCTCCCCTAAAGGTTACATCATTATTTTACTAGCCTTTCTATTTGTTGTTTAATTTTTTTTTATCACTAAGTCTTTAATATATATGGAACTTATTTTTATATGATTGAACTATATTTTATTTTATTTTTGATGGTTAATCAATTCTGCCATCATTTTATTAAATAATTGATTCTTATCCCCAACAGAATTGAAATATCTTAATTATATACCAACTTCCCATAGATGCTTGTTTCAGTTTCTGGATTCCTATACTCTGTTTCACTGATCTATTTTCTTTTTCTTTGACAAACATCTGATAAGCCATGTTACTTCTCATATACTTTGCTTTTCATAATTTTCTAATATTTGGGTTTCTCTATAATTTTTTATAGAAATGGAATCTAGCTCTGTTATTCAGGCTGGAGTGCAGTAGTGCAATCATGGTTCATTGTAACCTCAAACTCCTAAACTCAAACAATCCTCTGGCCTCAGCCTCCCAAGTAGCTGAGACCACAGGTGTACACTGCCATTCCTGGCGAATTTTTAACATTGTTTTTGGAATGACAGGGTCTTGCTATGTTTCCTAGGCTGGTTTTAAATTCCTGGCATCAAGTGATCTTCCCACCCTGGCCTCCCAAAGTGCTGGGATTACAGTCATGAACCACCATGCTTGGCCCTCTATAAATTTTTAAAAAGCTTGAATCTAGTTCTAAAATGGAAATTATGTTATATTTATATATTTACATAGGGAGAAATTTCATTTTGTGATCCTGTTTTCCTGTTTTCTTTTCTTCTTTTTTTTAAATGGGATCTTGCTGTTGCCCAGGCTGGAGTGCAGTGGTATGATCACACCGTGCTGCAGCCTTGAACTTCCGGGTTCAAGTAATCTTTCCATCTCAGCCTCAAGCCTAAGTTTTCTATCCATGAATATTGTATCCTTTTATTTGCTCAATTATTGTGATATGTTCTTAAATAGGATTCTACGGTTTTCTTCACATAGATCTAGTTCTGTTCTGACAACATATTTTACATTTGTAGTTGTTTTTACTAAGGATTTGATGTTTCCCACAATTTCTTTTCTAACTGGTTACTACTAGCAAATGGAAAATATGTTAATTTTCATATATTTATCTTCAATCAAGCCACTTTACCAAATTCTCTAATTAATTATAGAAGTTATTTACAAGAGTCTCGGGTTAAAATGGTTATAATTGTATGATTTGTAAATAGATTTAATGCTTTTTTTCAATATTCACTCTGATGATTTAATTTTTTTGCCTTATATTAGCTAGATTCTTCAAAGAAGGAGGATAAAAAGGTGGCAGAAGGCACCCGTGTATTGCTCCTGATTTGGATGGATGCAATGTTTACTGTGTAGATTTTAGGTAAATAGCCTCCTACTATTTGTTTTCTACTTAGAACTTTATTTTCCATTGGGAAAGTATAAAATAGCATTATTTTTGGTAAATATCTTCCTAGCATCTAGCTTAATCACCTGTTTTTCTTTTTAAATTTGTAGATATTTGATTGTAAATTAGATTTTCTGAAATTTTGTATAAATGTTTAAATATATATTTATAAGGGTGTTTGAAAATTCTATATTAAATATTATATTTTTAAAAATCTAGGTTGTGTTACCATTATAAAACGATTTAGGGAGCTTTTCTTTTTTACTGAGTGGAACAATTTAAATAGCATTAGGGTTATATATTATTTAAAGGTTAGAGAGAGCTCAGCTATACCATCTGGTTCTGATGCCTTTTAAAAATAGAAATTTTAATAACCTTTCTAATGTTATCTAAAGTCTTGGTCCATACAAGATTTTTTTTTTTTTAAACTTATTCTTGGGTCTGCTTTTGTCATTTTTATTTGGCAGGAATTTATCAATCCCTTTAGATTTTCAAATTTATTTTTATACAATCACATATACTATTGTTTTACAATTGATATCTCTGTCTTTATCTCCTTTCTCAGTCTTCCTGCATGTATTTTTTGCTGTTGCTATTTTTCTTAATCAAGCTAGTGAGCATTTGATCTGTTGGTGTCTTTTAAAAATACAGATTTTTACTCATAAAGATGGCAACAATAGAACTACAAGAGGAAGGGGGACAAGGGTTGAAAAACTAACTCTTGGGTACTGTGCTCACTACCTGGGTGACAGGATCAATCATACCTTAAACCTCAGCATCATGCATTATACCCGAATAACAAACATGCACATATACCCCTTGAATCTAAAATAGAAGTTGAAATTATTTTAAGAAAGCCAAAGGGAAATCCCTGAGCTGAAAAATACAAAATATATTCTTTTAAAAAGAAAAATGCCTAGCCTAGTGATTTTTTTAAAAAACCCAAACTTTGAATTTATTTATGCTTTCTACTCTTTTATTCTATTATTTTTCATTTTTATCTTTATCAATTCATTCCACAAACTTTTTTACTATTTTGTTTTCCCTTTTTTTAGTTGCTTAAGATTCTTACTCATTTTAAGTCATCATTTTTTTTTTTTTTTTAAAGAAGGCATTTTCCAGGTGTGAGGGTGATCTGGCTTCGACATCTGTCATTGATTGCCAGGGTTGTTTGGTTGATCTGGCTGGTTAGGCAGGTGTCCCCTTCTCCCCTCACCACTCTGTGTGCCTCCCTCTGAAAGCTGCACACTCGGTCCAAGAGGATGACCATCCCCAACAGAAGAGGACTGGTCTTCAGTCAAGGGCATATGAGTAGCTGCACTTCTCTGATAGAACCTCCAAACAGGCTCTGAAAAAAATGATGGCATTTTCTAATGTCAACTAATAATGTGGAGAGAGTACTGGAATTAAATCATCATTTTGCAAAAATTATAATAAAACTGGTCAGGCAGGGATCATCAATGGATATTAATTGCACTGAGAACTGTGTGTAGTCACAGTAGAGAAATTGGACAACAAATAGTCCTGCATGTAGTCACAGTAGAGAAATTTGACAACACTGATCAGTGATTCAAATTAATGCTACCAATGAAGGACAGAAAAACAACATGTGCCTCCAGGTAGAACACACTCAGAAGCATTTTTTATGTGGTACTCTGGTTGAGAATGTGAAACCTAATCTTGAGGGACCATTAAACAAACACCAACTTCTGATTGATTTTTATAAATGTTTCAGTGCTCAAAAGGCAAATGTAGTTTTTATATCTGTAGAACTGCAAATTCCCTGTGTATTAATGTGAGCCGTTGGTGTATATTTCCTTTGTAATATTTGGACCTTAAATCCATTTTGTGTGACATGCTATTGCAACCTTTGCTTTCATTTTGTTTGAATTTTCTTGGTATCCCTTTATTTTAACTCTTTTCTGATCTTTTAAAGTGTATTTCTTGGTTTTTAAATTCAGTATATTGTACTTCAATAAAGGAATTCAGATTATCTGCATTTAGGAGAGTAAATATCCTTCCATGTAATTTTATGTTTCTCTGTGTTTTACTTTGTTATTGCTTCCTCTTTTTCCCTTAATTAATTAATTTGCTAGCTTGAGTCAGTTGTCATTTATTCCCTTCTTTTTTCCCCTTGCTAATCTAGAAGTATTTCTCTGCTATTCAATTCTGCGAGAGGTTACCTTTTTAGCTCTAAGAATCATCATTGAACATATATTATCTCTTATGTCTGATTATGACAGTAATTATCACTTGCTCCCAACAAATTGTTTATTTACCTATTCCTCTCTACTAAGAGCAAAATGAAAGGAAACCATTAGAAATGCTTTATTTCTTTACTCTCAAACTTTTCCTTATTTTTCTTTCCCAGGTTTTGCTCAAAGAGTTTAAAACATTTAGTTTAGGCTATTGTTTTAGTCAGGTTGTCCAGGGATACAGAACCAAGAGAATCTATGAAATGGGATTTATTAGGGGAATGGGCTCACATGATGACGAAGTAGAGAAGTCTCCCAGTAGGCCATCTGCAAGTTGGAGAACCAGAGAAGCTCATAGCCTGGCTCAGTTCAATTCCAGAAGCCTTAGATCCAGGGAAGTTCCCAGTATGAGGGATGGAGGAGGCTGCTGGTTCAAGTCCCAGAGTCTCAAAGCCAAAGAACCTGGAGTCTAATGCCCAAAGGCAAGAGGAGAGAGATGTTTGCTCCAGCTGCAGAAGGTACGTTGGGGGGTGAGGGGTGGAGGGAAGGGTAGGGTAGGATGGGGCGGTGGGGGATAGAGAGAGAGAGTTCTCTTTCTTCCATCTTCTGTTACAACTGGGCTCACAGGGCGAGTCTTCCTTTCAATGACTCACACACCGGAAACACCTCCCCAGACACCCTCAGGAACAATGCCTTACCAGCCATCTAGGGATCCAATCACACTGGTACCTAAAATTAACCATCATAGCCTGTACTAGGGTTAGCTTTTCTCTTTTCCCTATTCTAAAACTTCTTATTTAAAACTTAAAGTAAAATTCCCATTTGTATTATTCATATATGCATACATGCATGCACGTATATAATATAAAAAATATAAATAGTACCTGTATATATGTAATATAATATTATATTGTGATATAATAATAATATAATAATACAATAATTAATATACACAGGTAATATTAATACAATATTAATCTAATACAATATTGATACTGTAAATATATACAGGTACTATTAGGAACATTTAACAGCCAGTATGGACAGGAACCCACCTATCGGAATAAATGCCTGCTGTGACAAAGCATTCTTGTCAGTGTAGCTTACCAGTGTTTCCACTCTACTTAATCTTCCTGCTTGAACGGTTGTTTTGGTTAGTGTACTTTCTCAAGTATGTTCCACAGCAAGGTAGATGGGTGACACACCCTAAGAATCCTTGCATATCTGCAAATGTTTTAATTTTTCCATGTAGGTGTTATTTTAGCTCGCTGTATTGCAGTTGAAAAGTTGGGTGCTAGTCTGTTTCTGTTTTCTTTTTTTTTTTTTATCTAATTTCTTCTTTCTGTTGATTGTAAGCAAAAAAACAGTGATTAAACAGTGGTGAAATTGGGATTTGGGACTTTTTGAAAAACTAGGCTATGTCAAGGTTTCTAGGTCTCACTTTAATTAGTACATTCTGAGACTAAAAAAAGCTCTCCTAATATTGAGATCAGTCTTTCTTTAGATAAAAAATCCTTTATCATTTGTTTAGTTTTTATGGTAATTTCATCTACTTTCTTCTCTTCTCAAATGCTTATTTTGCAGCTTAGGTCTTCAAGCACTTTACATCTTTCCCTTCATGATTTTCATCTTTTTACATTTGTTGCTCTGTTGTACAGGCTACCAAGTCCGTTTTCAGCAGTGACTATCTTCTCTTTCAGCTTATGTATTAAAAGTTTTGATGAGAATGCTGTATTGTTTGTACCTGAAAAGTGCTTTTTATTTATTTATTTACTGATTTATTTTTGAGACAGAGTGTTGCTCTGTTGCCCAGGCTGGAGCACAGTGGCATGGCTCATGGTAACCTCTGCCTCTCAGGCTCAAGTGACCCTCCCACCTCAGCCTCCTCAGTAGCTGGGACTAGAGGCGTGAGCCACTGTGCTGGCTAATTTTTGTGTTTTTAGTAGAGATGGGCTTTCACCATGTTGGTCAGGCTAGTCTTGAACTCCTGGCCTCAAGTGATCCGCCCTCCTCAGCCTCCCAAAGCACTGGGATTACAGGTGTGAGACCTAGAAGGTGCTTTTTATTCTCCAATCGGATCTCCTTTAGAACATCTCTTAGGTTGCTGTTTAATAGTCTCACCTGAGTCTTCTGACATCCTGCTCCAGTGGGTCCCCTGCTTGTTGAACTCCGCTGTGTCTCCTTTGTTCTGTTATTGAGTGTTGGCTGAAAGAGATGTTCTTTTCCTTAACCTGCTCGTGATTTTGTCAGATCAACTGTTGGGTAAGTCACTGGGATATTTCCAGTGTCAGCAGGGCTTAGGCAATTCTAGTCTTAAGGGACAATGGTGAACAAAACAGCCACGGTCACTCTTCTAAGCAGAGGGAGCAAGCCTCTTCCCACAGGTCCAAGGAGCAGCCTCTTGTCACATCAGGGACTAAGAGTAGTTACCTTACTCCTGTTCCCCTGCAGGTTCTCTGAGGCCAGAAGAGTCTGGCTGGCCCTCCCAGGACCACACATGAGCAGCCTCCTCCAGGCACACAAGCTGTCCTCTACCTGGACAGATATTATTTTACAGGATTTAAGAAAGTCATTGAAACGTCAAGCATCACCCCAAAGGAAAAGGGAAGGAGGGAGAAAGGAGTAAAGGAAAGCCACCAAAAGTACTGCTTGACTAGGGAAGACTATAGATGCTACGTCTGTGTATGTGTGTGTGTGTGGGGATGTGTGTGTGTGTGTGTGTGTGTACGTGTGTGTATATGTATGTGTGAGTCTGTGTGGGGATGTATGTGTGTGTGGGGGGGATGTGTGTGTGTGTGTGNTGTGTGTGTGTGTGTGTACGTGCGTGTATATGTATGTGTGAGTCTGTGTGGGGATGTATGTGTGTATGTGGGGGGGATGTGTGTGTGTGGGGATGTGTGTGTGTGTGTGTGTACGTGTGGGTATATGTATGTGTGAGTCTGTGTGGGGGGATGTGTGTGTGTGGGGAGGAATGTGTGTATGTGGGGGGGAATGTGTGTGTGTGTGTGTGGTGTCTATAGCAGCTATAGTGTAATGTCTAAGTCATACAAAGTTCTGATGTGAGCCCGGCTCATTCCTGCCTTCCATTAACTGAAGTCATTTGCTTCTTGACTGGTTGGGTCTTCTTTAGGCTCCGAGATCAATAGTTTCACAAGACAGCTAATTAGCCCACATTCAGAAGCTCAAGAGCTTCCTCAGGTCCTGCACCTGACAAACTGACTTCTACTGTGACCTGGCCTTGAGCCTATCCCTCCCTCCATTCTGCCAGGCTTGGCCTCGTTTTCCTCTTCATACAACTTGGGGTTCAGTCAGAGAAGCAGAGTCACTTGGTGAGATAGACATAGTAAGGGGTTGGCTATAGACATTTCACCTGATGTAACTGCAGGGACTGGTCTATGCAAGGCTGTTCCTTCTGTGTCTAGTGCTGAGGCCTGAAGTCAGCACCAGATACAGAAGTGGGGAAGAAATGATGGACAGGAAGTAGGGAACTGAGGATAAACTGGATCAGCTGGAACCCAGGGGATGAGCTGGAATCCACACTGGTATCTCATTTCCCCCAAAACTCCAACTTTGATGAGGTGGATGATTTAAAGAAGTTGTGCATTTTCTTAGGGAGCAAAAGCAAAATGCTGGACTGGCCCAGGAATCAGGGGAACTGGAGGGAGAGCATCTGCAGGAGGATGGGCTTAGGGGAGGCTGCAGGTCCCAATGCTGACCCATACCACCCAGAAGATATGTGATTGTGTATGAGGGCTTGTGCCCTTCCCTGGCCTCTGAGCATGACAAGAATGTGGCTGTTGCTGCCTTTCCTTGTTCTGAATTTCTTTTAAAAGGTACTTCTGGCCAAAGCTGACCTGGCACAACCCAGAGAAGGGAATTCTAAGAAATACAACTCCAGCTTCACTAAATTCACATTGTAAAGCCCCCACACCCTGTGAGGCTGCTGTCTCATCACTGACTCTGGACCGTGGGCTACCTGATGGCTTGTAGCTCACCTGTGTCTTCTCACTTTGTCCCAGTGCCTGTGCAGGTCAATGAAAGCACCTTCCCTGTGTGTACCAGGCACTCCCAGCTTGGCCCTTCCAGAACTTCTGGAACTTCGCTCCACCCCTTCATGGTCTGGATTTCAGAAACCAGATCTGATTCCAGCTGAAAGTCGAGGGAGTTTATGGAAAAATCTATGTGGAGGCTTTCCTCTTCTGTTCTGCATTCATGGAAAGCTTTAGGAAGCTGAAGCTGTGTGTGAGAAGGCTTCTCTGAGATTCTGTGGAGTTCAAGGCTCAGGAATCCATACTTGGGAAAATGAAGTTAATACAGATGCAGTATTCACCTGGTTCAGGAAATCCTCCTTTCCTCTCAGCCCCAATAAGAGGGGTAGTATTGGACATTCTTGATGTTTCGGGAGGCCGGGCATCACAGACAGCCAGGTCCAAACCTTTCATTGTTCTTCTAGAGACATTGAGAATAGCAGCCTCATTAGGCGCAATGGCTGGAAGCAGACTGTCTAGCTTCACATCAGGGCCTGACGACGTATTAGGGTATGTGACTTTGGGCACATTACTTACCATCTCTATCCTTGATTTTTTCATATGTAAAATAGGGGAAAACAGTAGTACCTACCTTAGACTATTATGCCTATTAACTGACAAGTGGGCTAAGTGTCTGGCACCTCATAAATGCTCAATAAAATGTTTTGCTATATATAGACAATTTCCTCACAGCCAGAGCCCTCTAACTGAAGGAAGCAGGCTATGGAGACTCCCTCCAGTTCTGGGTGGTTCTTCTTCACAACTATCCCTGAATCCCATAGCTGGTTGTTGGCCACCTCTCTCTGACATGTACATCACTCTGCCTTGCACTGGAGTTAGCTGCTGGCCTGTCTGTCTTCTCACTAAGCTGGCTGTGTTAGTCAGGGTTCTCTAGAGGGACAGAACTAATTATCTACGTCTACATCTATATCTATCTCTATCTTTCTATCTATCTATATATAAAGGGGAGCTTATGAAGCATTAACTCACACAGTCACAAGGTCCCACAACAGGCCGTCTGCAAGTGAGGAGCAAGGGGAGCCAGTCCGAGTCCCAAAACTGTAGAATTTGAGTCTGATGTTCGAGGGCAGGAAATATCTAGCACAGGAGAAGGATGTAGGCTGGGAGGCTAAGCCAGTCTAACCTTTTCGTGTTTTTCTACCTGCTTCATATTCCAGCTGCTCTGGCAGCTGATTAGATGGTGCCCACCCAGATTAAGGGTGAGTCTGCCTTTCCCAGCCCGCTGACTCAAATGTTAATCTCCTTTGGCAACACCCTTACAGACACACCCAGGAGCAATACTTTGTATCCTTCAATCTAATCAAGTTGACACTTAGTATTAACCATCACACTGGGGTTTCACTGAGCATCACAAAGAGCTGGGTCTACTTCATCCTTTGCCAGTACACAGCCTAGCGCACACTAGGCCTGCAGAAAAGCTTTGAGGGGAACCAACATCTTCAATTCCCAGAACTTCTGATTTGCAAAGACTTGGAGGTTGTCTAAGCCAATTGCCCAGCCAATTTTAGGCATTCCTCTTTAGACCATTTTTGCCGATGGTCTTCTAGTCTCTGCTAACATATTCCCAGTTGTGGGAGACTCACTGTTACTCAGGGCAGTTTATTCTCTTTTTCTAAACCACCCTATTTTTAGAGCTTTCTAATTTTAGTCAAAAGAATTAATTTTTTCACCATTTGCATCAAGTTTTGGCTGGAGGCTGCAAAATCATGCAGAGAGAGAGTTGGTAAATAAGAATTGTTCCGGGTTTATGGATGACATCATGAAACAGTAAAAAGGGTGACAGAGCACATAGTATAACTTTTATAAGCTTTGCTCAACTAGTCAGAAACAGGTCCTCAGAAATATCTATCCATTTCTGCTTCTATTGTTTATTGGGAAAATTCTTATATGGTTGTTACTTACAAAGCCAGACAGAAGTTTATGGAGAGTTTGAAGGTAGAAGTTTATAGAAGGCTTGATGTGTTTGTCTGCATGCTAATCTCCTAAAAGTCCTCATTCTGGTCCACGATTTTGGACAGTGGAGTAGCTGTAGTTCTTAGACTGCATCTGAGAGTCCCCAAAAGAAAGGGGTTAGCTTTCCATCTCCTAAGAGATGGTTTTGCTGCCTTTGGGGAAGGGATGGTAGGATGTTAGGATAGGTGCCTCCCAATAATCCAGAATGCTATCTGGAGTTTAGCCAGAACATGAGCCCCCTTGGATTCATTTGGAATTCCTTCAGATAGCCATTCCCTAATGCTTACTCTATGCAAGACTTTCTCTCAAGGTGCTCACAAGTGGTTGAAAGTGAACAAAGACACATTGATAATGACTCTGGTTGCAGCCAGAAAGTTCTTAGAGCCTCCTTCTCCAAGCAATCTGTATTGGGGTGAGGCTTTCCAGGAGACTTCAGAGAACCCCTCCTCTAAACCCTTCTTCAAGAGCAAGTAGGTGAGATTTGGGAGAGATTGCTGTGTAACAGGAAAAAACAGCCGAAATGAGAATCTGGTTCCCTGAGGGAGATGTCCACTTGCTGCTGCCTCAGTGTTCTTTTGTAAAGTAAAGAATCTCTAACATACATGCTGGCTCTAACATGCTGAACATTTAAAACTAAAAAACAGTCACAATCCCTGCCCCCCAATTGCATAGAGCCTCATAGTTTCTATCCTGCCTTCATTTGAATCTAATCCTCATAGTCCCCCAAGAACTAGACAGGACGAGGACCTAGATTTCCATTCTGTGGATAAAGAAACTGAGGCTCAGCATGTGTCCAAGGTCGCACAGCAGGGGAGTGGCTGAGCCTGGAGTTCAGGTCCTTTCCCACCCACCGCGATTGTTTTGGGAACTTCAGGCTCTGACAATCCATAATTATATAGTCAGCCTTGAAACGTAAAACATCTAAGGGGGTGGGGGGACGGTGACTATCTAGATGGGGAACGTAGCTTTTATGTGGAAGATAACTCAGTACAAAAGCATTTGTATGGAACAAGAGGAGGAAGTGAGATCGTGATCTTTTGTCAGTTTATTAAACTCAGATTTATCGCTGACTTCTTGACCAAAAACATAGCTGTTAGCAGTCTATAACGAAGCAGAAATATGGGTTTTCAGTGAATCTGAGAAAAAAAAAAAGAGAAGAAATGTTAATGATCTGTCGCTTGGAATAAATCTTAGTGGTCACATAAACTAGGATGACAGGAGTTTATATTGTCCCTCAACACTTGAATGACTAATGTGGCTAGAGTGCGAACCACAGAAATTATTCCTCTTAAAAAGCCAGCACCTGTTTGCAGGCTCTTGGAACTGTTTGATGAAGTCAGAAAAGGTTGCCTTGATGTCCCCAGTCAGGCTCTTGGTAGACGGCACCAAGCTTGAGACAGAGGTGGTGTTTCAACCCTGTCCTAAGACGCTTAACTTGGCTGGTCTCGGAGGCTCTTGAGGTTCTGAGTTGGTTGGGGGAGGACCTCCAAGAGACTAGAGAAGATCTTCTGGGAGACATTGATGAAAAGGGCAGGGGCAGCCAGAAAGGGTCTCAGATGGCCTCGGGTGGACGTCCATCTGAACAGGTCCCCGATTCCACCACACACTGGGATCCTGGATTCCGTAGCATCAGAATTACTAGGTCAGAGCTAGAATAGCTCTCCAGAGATTTGTTTGCTCAACACCTCCATTTTTTCAGATGAGAAGACTGAGATACACAGCATGGAAATAAATAGCTCAAACACACAGGATACGAGAGTGGTAGGTGCAGGAGAGCTCAGACATCCAAACTCCTGGGTACCACACAGCCCCTATTAGTGTGACAGTCGTCCTTCCTTATTCGAGTGTGAGTGAGTACAACCTTGCACCCTATTGATATCCAACAGATATGCCATGTTTAGTGCTGGGAATGTACAATGCCCACCCCAAACAATCCCACTAAGATACTTCCTGTGAAAATCATTACCCATCCTATAAACCTCTTTCATTGGTATAGCGAGTTACCATCTACATCGTGTTTTCATGTATGAGATTCTTGCTAAATAAGTAGATTTTAGCTGCTCTTGCCACACACACACACACACACACACACAATGGGTAACGATGTGAGATGATGGGTATGATAATTTGCTTCACGTTCTCTTTATGTGATCCTCACAACCACACTGGAAAGGCATACAGAATGGCCACTTTTATTGCTTTTGCACAGACGGAGAAACTGAGATTCAAGGAGTAAGATTCTCCTGAAGAATCCATGTGTCTTTCAGCGAAATTTTGAATGTATTGTAATGAAGTACTGTTGGCGGGTTAAGTTAATGGATTAGTCAACACCATTGCTGGCCACCATTAAGAACACAGAAACCCTCAGCTCTGATTTTGTATCCCCCAGCTCTGACGCTGAAACATTGCTGTCTATTAGGGAAAGAAGAGGTCCTCAAAACCCCCTGACCTCATTTGGAATGGCCCGGGACTATGTTTGCTTTCCAGAGCCCACAGAACCAGTTCCTGGAGGTTTAAGTTAATGAAAGCCAGCTTTTTCTATAAACAGTTCACCTAAAATGTAATCTCTTTTTGAGGGTTTCTAGATCTGATTTGGGTGTCCTATTTTTTTTTTCCCTGTCAGTTAAAAACACACTGTAACTGTTTTAAAACCTATTCATCTAAGAGAAAACTTCTGGCTAAATTTTATGCTTCTATTCTTTTACCAAATTTACGGCATTTTATGAAGAGGGATTTCTTATCTGTGTAGGGTGTCTTTTCTATTAAAAGGCATAAAACTACCCTTTCCCCAAAATGATATGTATGTGGCAATAAATACCTGCACTAAAAATGTGAATTCTAGCCAAGTGTTATGCATGGACACACCAGATCCTGTCTTTGTAATTATGATGATATGTATTGATGTTGGGTATTATTTATCTCTTGCTCCATAATTGGCTATTAATTTATGAACTAAAATATGAGGGCTATATACCACGTAACCCAGAATGAAATGCTGCAGGTTTGATTCATTGTGACCTGATAATGGGTGTTAGGGGTTATCCAAGTGATACACAGAGGACATGGGAAGAAGCTGGAGGGTTGGAAGGCTTTGAACTTTGGCAAATACTGGATGTGTGGAGGGGTTTTAGGGGCCTCGCATTTAGGCCCATTGAGAGCTTAAAGTATCTTTATAGTGATGACTTTAGCAGTCATTTCATTCATTAATTCCACCATTTATTATTTTTATTTCTTGAGACAATGCCTCACTTTGTCACCAAGGTTGGAGTGCAGGGGCTTAATCACAGCTTACTGCAGCTTCGATCTCCTGGGCTTAAGTGATCCTCCTGCCTCAGCCTCCTGAGTAGCTAAGACTACAGGTGTACACCACCATGCTGGCGTAATTTTGTATTTTTAGTAGAGATGGGTTTTCCCCATGTTGCCCAGGCTCATTTCCCCATTTCAAACATATCATGGCACACCCACTGTGTGCCAGGCACTGGTCTTGGCTCTGGGACACAAATTGTGAGCATAAACAGATATGCTCCTTCACCTCCTAGAGCCTATTCTCTTATGAGGGAGACACACCTTAAGACCACCATACATTTGTGTCCTTCTCTCTTTTCTTCTTATTTATAGAATATTGATATTGTGTGGGTTGACAAGATGCCCAGCTAAACAACTACATTTCCCAGACTTCCTTGCAGCTGAGGGTAGCCATATGGCATGTTCTGGTCAAAGAGACATAACTGGAAACCTGTTGGTTATTTCAGGGAAGTTGCTTTCCTGATATGGGTGGCTGACCCTCCCATGTTGTTGCTTCCTTTTTTTCCTCTTTCCTTGGGGAATGTGAATGTGCAGCTAGAAGTGAGTAGTTATTTTGCAACTATGAGGTAGCCATGTATAATTGCTACGTGAGAAAAAATAAGCACCTACAGATGTGGTTAAACACCTGCATACAACTGATGCAGTTCCTACTGGTACGCTCACATGTATTGGATGTGAGATCATGAGACCAGAATTCTCTGGAGGGGTGGCAGGAGCCTGGAAAGGTGATCTCAGTAGTGGCCAACTACCAGGACTTGAGAAGGGTGTCTGCAGGGGTTAAATAAGATCTAGTCTCCTATGCTTCAAGGGCTACCCCAATGTAACAGCATGTTGGAGTGAGTTGTAAATATTCTTTCTATCTACCACCTGGTTGTACACATACACACACATACACACACACACACACGCACACACACACTGTAGACACTGCTCACTTCACAAAGTTGTTAGGAGCTAGAGATGAGAGAGTGTGGGTGAAAGTCTCTTGTGAAAAGGAAGGTGCTGCGCAGAAGCCAATTACTTTTCTTTTCATACGAAATAGTCTGAAATTAAAGACAGACAGGAAGCATAATATGTATGTACGTATCATATTATACATAATGAAAGCCTAAGGAAAGGTGGATATTTTCTTTTAATTTGGATATGAGGTCTCACTCTGTCACCCAGGCTGGAGTGCAGAGGCACAATCACAGTTCACTGCAGCCTCAAACTCCTGGGCTCAAGAGATCCTTCCTCTTCAGCCTCCCAAATAGCTGGGACTACAGGGTGCTAAGCTGGCTCCTGAAGGATGATGCAGAAGGTGCTGGTTACAAAGGGCTGTGTAAAGAGGGCACATAGACGGCGTGCCCAGCATAGCAAAGTCCTGGAAGCAGGAAAATGCTGGGAACTCACGCAGCAAAGAACCAAGCCAGGACCCAAAGACTCATATTTTAAGTAATGGATTGGAAAGTAGATTACTGCTCAGTGTAAATGACCAATGGCTGGGTATAAGGGTGTGTGTGTGTGTGTGTGTGTGTGCGCGTGCGTGTGTGTGTCTGTTGAGGGTAATGTGGGGGGAGAGAGAAGCACTGGGTATAGTTTTCTCCAACAGCCAGCTAAGCTGAAGGGATGTAGAGCCTATGATTGAATTTTTCAAAGCAGTATTTGTAAGGCTTCGGGGCCCAGAGCTAGAAGTGACTCTGCAGCACAAGCCTGGAATAAATCCAGGCTCAGGATCGCCTTTCCTTTCCTTCCCAGAGCCGCCCACTGACTGACATGCACAAACTGGAGTTCTTCCGTGGCAGGGCCACGGAGAAACGGCTCCTGGGTAATTAGACAATTAGCTCCTTGCACTCTTCCTGCAGGAACAAATCCGGGCCCCCATGGCATCTGTCCCCTCCTGTTCCTCCAGCTGGCCTCCTTGCCACGCGCACACCCTCCCCGGAACCAGGCCCGGCTGCCTGCGCTGCCCCCCCCACCCATGCCCACTTCCGCCACCAGAAGGGGTGCGGGGAGGCTGGGCGGGAGGGGAGGACCCAAGGCTCCCGGGGGCGGGGTGACTGCCACCCCAGCACGCGTGCCCCTGAACTTGTCTTCAAAGTTCTCCTACTGGGTTGGCAGCCCCCTCTTGAAAGCTGCTCTGTAGCCGAGGCAGCATATGGACTGTTGACAGAGCAGCTGCTGGGGAAGAAGACGCTGAAAGGAAGCCTCGAGGGATAAACAGGAGAAACCCATGTCACCACGTGGCGCCCCTGGCGCGCGTGTCAATGCGCCAGCTCGTTCACTCTCATCTCCTTCCGGGGGCGAGGAAGGTGGTTTTGGACTACTGTGCTCGATTGTCTGCTCTTAAAATAATGATCATGATCATCATCATCATCCTAATGAGAATGGGTATGACAGTGATAGCTAACAGTTGACGAGCACTTATACGTGCCAGCCAGCTCTCCAAACGACTACAGGCGCGTTATTCTATTTACTCCTTCAAACCGCCCTCCGAGGAAAGAACTGTTATTGTTCCCATTTTGTAGATGAAAAAACCAAGGCCAGAGAACTTAAGGATTTTATGCTAGTCACATGGCCAGTAAGTGACCCAGGTCTTGTGCCAAAGCCTTCACTCGTAATCATTGTTGTGACTTCCTATCAGAAGCATTTTGAGTGTCAGGCCACTGTAGTATGAGTGATAATTAAGGTGCGTAGTGTTGTCGTGTGATTTTCAAAGCCATGAGGGCATTCATTCTCTCATTTGAGCTCCAGAGGGTAGGGGCAGGTGAGAGTCACCTCTGTACTCCCAGCCTCGAGAACTGGGTCTGGCATAGAAGCATACAGTAAGTTAGAGGAATAATACATGAACAAATCAATCAACCCTGGGAAAGTGCTTTCACACCCATTTTGCAGATGAGAAAACAGGCTCTTCAGAGAGTTTTGCCTGAAACCACATAATAATAAACTTGGCTGAGTGGAGATTTGAACTCTGATCTTCAGACCACAGGTCCTGTCCTCCCTCTTCCCTATCTGGAATGTATGAGGAGAAGTGGGGAGAAGTCTGGGTTGGGGGTGGGGCAGGGAAAGAACATAAAGCCATGAGTGTAGTTTACTTCAAAGTTGCTTGCTGACGACTTAATAAATCCCCAGGGTAGGGAGCTTGGAGAGTATTGTTTCAAATAACATCTAGATTGAGCAAAAAGATGTTAATTTTTTTTCCTGTCCCTAGCCCTGTCTGCAGCCTGACCCCTCACTGGCCCCAGGAAGCTGAGGGTCTGTCAAATGCCACTTCCCCAGGTGGATGTCATCCCAGTTGGGGATCTGGACCTTCCAGACATAAAGGCAGAAAGGAAAAGTCCATTCATCACATTGAAAGCTGATACCTGACAGAGATTCAATCCCATCTCAATGCTGGAAACTTGGAGATAACTGAAGTGGATTAATTTTCTCAGATACCAGAGAAAAAATTCCTGAATATCAAAGGTAGGATCAGAAACTGCATGAATGGCTCTACAAGGAAGCTCCACTTCAGGGCATGGCAAATCAGGGCCTGGCTATCGACAGTCTCTTGTTACCAGAACATGATTCTGGAAGATTCTTCAAATGCATGTTGCACACAAATATGTCAAACGTGAATTTACTATGCCATATGGCACAGAGAAAATACTATGTCCAAACTCTGCTTCTTTTTAAGTTGAGAATGGACTGGAAACCTGGGGAAGGTCAAGTTCCTAAGGATGCGATGGGCTTTGCTGAGCAGAGGAATATGGGCAGGATGCAAACTGGATTAGCCAAGAGAAAGCCAAATTATTAACATTTTGTGGGGTTGAACCTAAGAATTTCTGAGTCCTGCAGAGTTCATGGACATAGGGACAAGAACAGAAGAAGTCTGACGCCTCTGAATTGCAAACCTTTTTAAAGGTCCACTGAGACAAGAGGCTCTTCTTCTCCAACTCTCATCTAATTGGTGAGGCACAAGGGTATCCTTAATGGAGTTTGTATGTAAAGAGAAAAACCAGATTTCTGGGCCCTTCTGACTACCCCTAATAGTTCTCCCCAACCTCATCTGACAACGCTTCTGCCTCTGGGTGTTTGCTTATGCTGTTCCTGGTGCCTGGAATACATATTCCTCTTTTCTGCTCACCAAACTTTTATTTATGCTTAGAAGTATAAATCAAGTCACACTCCTTGTGTGTGAAGCCTTCCTTGGACACTCCTGGCAGACTTGGTGGTTATCTGCTTGGGACTCCCACTTTGCACATTCTTCTATTTGTCACATTCTAGTATTTGTTTTGCTGTTTGTTTGTTTGAAGAGTCTGTTTCCCACAGGCAGAAAGGACAGGCTTCCTATTCCCTTCCAGAGGTCCCAGGGCCAGGTAGATCCTGGTGTTTGTTAGCAGCTCCTTTTTGAAAGAACAAGAAGGTATGATGTCTGACCTGTTGACAAAGCCAGGATGGTTTTACTTTGCATTATTCATTTTGAGGAAATTTCCAAGGGGACTTTGAGGGACCAATGGGGAAGAACTTGGAGGACTCCTGAGATGCAGACTCCTGGGACTTTCCCTGTCCCTGAGTTGTGGGCAAAGGATATGAACAGACACTTTACAAAAGAAGACATACATGAGGCCAACAAACATGAAAAAATGCTCATCATCACTGGGCATTAGAGAAATGCAAATCAAAACTACATTGAGATACCATCTCACGCTAGTTAGAATGGCGATCATTAAAAAATCTGGAGACAACGGATGCTGGAGAGGATGTGGAGAAATAGGAACACTTTTACGCTGTTGGTGGGAGTGTAAATTAGTTCAACCATTGTGGAAGACAGTGTGGTGATTCCTCAAGGACCTAGAAATAGAAATTCCATTTGATCCAGCAATCCCATTACTGGGTATATATCCAAAGGATTATAAATCCTTCTACTATAAGGACACGTGCACACGAATGTTCATTGCAGCACAGTTTACAATAGCAAAGACCTGGAACCAACCCAAATGCCCATCGATGATAGACTGGACAGGGAAAATGTGGCACATATACATCATGGAATATTATGCAGCCATCAAAAACGATGAGTTCGTGTCCTTTGTAGGGACATGGATGAACCTGGAAACCATCATTCTCAGCAAACTGACACAAGAGCAGAAAATCAAACACCACATGTTCTCAGTCACGGGCGGGTGTTGAGCAATGAGAACACATGGACACAGGGAGGAGAACATCACACACTGGGGTCTGTTGGGGGGAAATAGGGGAGGGACAGCGGGGGGTGGGGAGTTGGGGAGAGATAGCATGGGGAGAAATGCCAAATATAGAATATAGGTGATGGGGAGGAAGGCAGCGAATCACACTGCCATGTGTGTACCTATGCAACAATCTTGCATGTTCTTCACATGTACCCCAAAACCTAAAACGCAATTTAAAAAAAAGAAAGAAAATATGCACTTAGAAAGATATCCGCCCAAGTCAAACCTGTGTCCCAGGGAAAGGGAGGGCTAGGTGGAGACAGCAGAGCTCATCCCCAAAGCCCTCCACAAGGCCCTTTGGCACCATGATTGCTCCCTCTTTGGTCCTTCCAAGCCTTGTTGATGTCATTATAATCCCTGTTATTCAAATTGCTCCAGAGGAATGCATGCCAGTCCATTCTGGCTTCTTAGTCATTTTACTCATCAGTGCAGGATCCAGAGTGAATCATTCAGTTTCAGGTTCCTTCACTTGTGGATAACAAAGTTGCTAACTTCATAGGATGGCTAGAAGGATTAAAGAAGAGGTTATTTATTTACCCATGTATTTATTTACACAATGTAAGTTGCAGTATAACGAACATAGACTGAAGTGCATGAATCTTAACTATAAGCTCAATGATTTTTTTTTTTTTTACGTACATGTGCAGCTGGTAGTCACCACCCAGATCAAGAAAGAGAGTTAAATGAGATTTTAAAAGCTGACAGAAGCTTATAAACTGTAAAGTGCTGAAGAAATGTTGGTTTTGAGTATTACCAGGAGGTGGAGCCTCTTTCCCATTAAATTCCTCTCCTGTAACTTTTGGTTTCTAGAAATCATTAACACCAGTTGCAACACCCTAGCAAATTATTGGTGGTGCCACGACCTTGATACCCCAGCCATGCAGAGTGGAGACACAGAGCCATCCATTGCTGTTGATCTCCACATTATCAGCATGACTTTTTTGAATCATGTTAGCCCCTGCACCCTCCCTTCAGGCAGCAGGATGTCCTCACAAAACAGGGCCATTGACAACACAGTTGTGCAATTTCAATTCAGTACAATTTGATTCAAAAAGATGTGCCCTTTATGCTGGCCCTGGACAGAGAAGGAGAGAAGAAACTTTCTTGGCTGGGCCCTCCAAGGGGGTTTGGAGACTGTGAGGCTGTGGCCAGTTTAGTACGTACCTGTGAAGCGAAGTCCGCAGAGGCAAGAGCTGTGACTGTCACCCCTCTCTCCCATGGGACTCTCTACTAGAGGGCTTCCAGACCTTCTCTCTAGTGCTGGCGTCTCCTCTGGGCTTTAGCCAACTTCTCCACTTTAACTGCGAGATTTCTCCCCTGGCTATTCTATGTCCCTTAGAACTTAGTGATTTCCTAAGAAACCCATCTTTTTACCTGGCTTCCTCCTCCTGGCTTCCATCTTTCTCCATTCTGGCATCACTAACTCCCAATCATCCACTCTAAGCCATGTCCGAGGGTCAATTTTGCATTGGCCATGGTTCTTCCTTCTGAACTTTCTCTCTCATTACCTCCACTGTCACCTTGGCAAGCCCTCATTCTGCCAGAGCCTCCTAACTGGCTCTCTGCCACAGCTGGAGTCCGCTCCCTCACTTCCCTGACAAATGTTACTCACCCTTCCAGACCAAGGAAAATGCCTCTGCCTCCCAGAAGTACTCCTCCATTCCTTCAGTTACATGTTATTTACCTTTTCAGACTGGTGGCTACAGCCAGCCTTCTCACACTTTCTAAGTTTCTCACTCTATCTCCCTGTCTGTGGTGTTAGCGCAGCATTTGGCCCTGGGCGTTGGTGAATGAATGGATGGATGCTGTGTTCATGGCTAGACACGTAAGTAAAGGCAAAGCCATTGAGCTATTAATCATACTTTCAGGGACCCAAGCCTCTTTTAAAAGGCCAGAATATACTAATTCAAGTGGAGGCTTTGAAGGTCTTCCTTCATCCTCTCCATCCCTGACCCTTGGACCTGACAGAAAAGGACAGACACCTGACACCTCACACTGCTCAGTGCATGAAATGCTGAATCTAGAGAAACTTTGTCATAATTACCTACTTACTTGAAAGTACAAACTACGTAATTTGCCTTTAAGTGATCTTAAATTAATATAAATAATGAAGTATGCTCAGAATACTCAAGTACTGGTACATCAAATTGAACACAATTAAAATTAAGACAGATTTATTAGTATTGTGACTATTATTGATTAAAATGGTAATGATAAATAAGGAGAAATGTTAAGTACAACAGGGAATTGGTAATATTTCTTCAAAGTAATCATTTTGCTGTGACTACCCAATTATTAGTACATTTAATGTGTTATTCAGTGCAATTAATTACCCACTTTGCTTCTGGGAAGGCACTAGGAAAAAATTGCTTTCTGCCTGGAGTGGGAAAGCCACTGCTTCCGGAGCCTCCGGTTAGATGAAGACCACACTCTTTGCAGATGTGGCTTTCAGCAGCTCTGATAGAAGATGCACATGCCCTTGGAGAAAAAGGGACACAACAGATATAGCAGGTTCTCAGTCTCAGAGTCACTTGCTTTTGTAACCATGTGAGATGATGGTAAGTGGGCTGGAGGATGGAATCAGATAACCTGGCTTGACTCTTGCCTGGGTCACCTAGTTGTGTGACCTGAGTTTAGTTGCAGCACCTCCCAGTGGATCATTTTCGTCCTCTGTAGAATGGGAATAATACATCCTGCCCCTAGAAATCGCTGTGAAGAGGATCTGTCAGCGGTGCAGTTGTGCTGGGCTACAGCAATTATATGTCAAGAGCCTCAGGTCTTCCCCCAGGCTCACTCTGATTTGGAGATTTGCTTCTGGCTCCCGTAAACCACCTCTGGGAGTCACCTCTGGCAGTGTGCCACAGGTCTGCGACATCTAAATGCAAGGTGAATGAGGAAGGTTGCAAATCTGCTCTCTACCCCCACTGTCAGAGGTATTTGAACCAGAGCAACTTCATCTTGAATAGGAGCTGGGTAAAATAAGGCTGAGACCTCCTGGGCTGCTTTCCTAGGAGGTTAGGCCTTCTTAGTCACAGGATGAGATAGAAGGCCAGCAGAAGATACAGGTCACGAGATCTTGCTGATAAAATAGATTAGGGTAAAGAAGCTGGCCAAAACCCACCAAAACCAAGATGGCAATGAAAGTGACCTCTGCTTGTCCTCACTACTAATTATACACTAATTATAATGCATTAGCATGCTAAAAGACACTCCCACCAGCGCCATGACAGTTTACAAATGCCATGGCAATGTTAGGAAGTCACCCATATGGTCTAAAAGGGGGAGGAACCCTCAGTTCCCGGAATCGCCCACACCTTTCCTGGAAAACTCATGAATAATCCACCCCTTATTTAGCATATAATCAAGAAGTAACTATAAGCATAATCAGTCGAACAGCCCATGCCACTGCTCTGCCTATGGAGTAGCCATTCTTTTATTCCTTTGCTTTTTAAAACTTGCTTTCACTTTACGCTGTGGACTTGCCCCAAATTGTTTCTTGAGTGAGGTCCAAGAACCCTCTGTTGGGGTCTGGATCAGGACCTCTTTCCTGCAACACCAACTCCATCTCACATCCCCTGATCCAGGTAATAGGCTCCACTAGCCTCTTCTTCTCTGAGAATGTTAGATGGGACAGATGATGAGATAACAGCTGCTGGACACTCTTACAAAGCTCTTGCCTATTTGTTTTCTTGTCTGTACAACCATTCTGCTAGGTCAAGCAGGTTTTATTAACCTCATTTTACAAACAAGGACACTAGGGTCTAGACAATAGGGTCTAGAGAGGAAAAGCGACTCTCTCAAGGTCACAGAGTTAAGAAGCGGTAGCTTGTGTATTTGAACGTGAATCCTCTCACCCCAGGAACCAGGCTCCTTTTCCCTTTAGTTTTTTTATATTATTGCCACATTTCCTTATCCTTGGAGCCCTCCAGCTCCCAACTCTCCCCTATGCCAAGGTTCACTGTATTGTCTCATAAAGCTAATTGCTAGTTTTTACATAAAGGCTTTATTTTATGAGCTCTAAATTGCCCAAATTAGATTTTATTAAGCTCACACGTATGATTTTCCTTGTTTTTATTAAAATTAAGTTCACTCATTTGCCATTTGCAAGGGAGTTTGAAATTAGATTGCTTCGTATCCACGGAAACACAGGGAGAATCTTCTATGTGATCAGACTTTTATCCACAGAATGGAAAAAAGAAAGGCAGCTGGTAATTAGGTGCGTAATTCATAGGCAAGCTCTGGAGCTCAGCGGCCAGGTTCCTCCGCTTTGTGGCTGAGCCATTACGACAGCTCTTCCGGCCTTTCCTTGTGCTGAGGAGGAGCAGGAAGGATGGGGACGTGGGAGGAGCTGGTGTCAGTCCTAGCTCTGCCCCTCCCTCATTCTGTAGTTTTGGGAAAGGCATGTCTTTTATTCTGGGCCTCAGTTTTCCCATCTGTAAAATGGGGAATTAAGGAAGTTAGGCATGGCAAAAATATTTTATCCCATATTTTATTTCTGATTCCTGGTAGCCAATGGCTGTAACACTGTGATGGGAAGGCTTTTCAGGTCATACCTGAACTCAGCAGAAAATTGCATCTTGATTCACTCACTCATTGAGCAACTACTAATTGAGCAACTGCTGAGTACCCCAGTACTCTTCTAGGCACTGGGGAGTAGGTGAACAACTTAGAAGAGGCTCAGTTTTCAGGATACAACAAACATGAAAAATCTAGGCTGGGCACGGTGGCTCACACTTGTAATCCCAGCACTTTGGGAGGCCGAGGTGGGAGAATTGCTTGAGCCCAGGAGTTCAAGACCAGCCTGAGTAACATAGTGAGACCCCATCTCATAAACAACAACGAAAACAACCCATCTCTGCTCCTTTTGGAATCTCCACCTGGTTCAGCCTGCCTGCCTCCATTCCTACCTCCACCACGCCCATCAGGGTGACCCAGAAGTCCTACAGGGTGTCCACCTCTGGCCCTTGGGCCTTCAGTAGTCACTCCTACACGAGTGGGCCCAGTGCCTGCATCAGTTCCTTGAGTTTCTCCCAGCTGGGCAGCAGCAGCTTCTAGGGTGGCCTGGGTGGAGGCTATGGTGGGGCCAGTGGCATGGGAGGCATCACCACCATCATAGTCGACCAGAGCCTGCTGAGCCCCCTTAACCTGGAGGTGGACCCCAGCATCCAAGCCGCACACAACCAGGAGAAGGAGCAGATCAAGGAGTCTCAACAAGTTTGCCTCCTTCGTCAGAAAAGTACGGTTCCTGGAGCAGCAGCACAAGATGCTAGAGACCACGTGGAGCCTCCTGCAGTAGCAGAAGATGGCTCAGAGCAACATGGACATCTCAGAGAGTTACGCTGACAACCTTAGGGGGCAGCTGGAGACTCTGGGCCAGGAGAAGCTGAAGCTGGAGGCGGAGCTTGGCCACATGCAGGGGCTGGTGGAGGACTTCAAGAACAAGTACTAGTATGAGATCAGTAAGCAGACGGGATGGAGAATGAAGTTGTCCTATCAAGAAGGATGTGGATGAAGCTTACATGAACAAGGTAGAGAGCTGAAGTCTCACCTGCAAGGGTTGACTGATGAGATCAACTTCCTCAGGCAGCTGTATGAAGAGGAGACGCAGGAGCTGCAGTCCCAGATCTCAGACACGTCTATGTTGCTGTCCATGTTCAACAGCGGCTCGCTGAGGTCAAGGCGCAGCCTGAGGAGATCGCCAACTGCAGCCGGGCTGAGGCTGAGAGCATGCATCAGATCAAGTATGAGGAGCTGCAGACGCTAGCTGGGAAGCACGGGGATGACCTGCGGCACACAAAGACAGATCTCTGAGATGAACGGAATATTAGCTGGCTCCAGGCTGAGATTGAGGGCCTCAATGGCCAGAGGGTTTCCCTGGAGGTTGCCATCTCAGATGCCGAGCAGCGCGGGGAGCTGGCCATTTAGGATGCCAACACCAAGCTGTCCGAGCTGGAGGCGGGCAGAACTTGAGTATCCATACGAAGACAACCAGCGGCTATGCAGGTGGTCTGAGCCCAGCCTGTGGGGGCCTTACAGAAGCCTCAGCTATGGCCTGGGCTCCAGCTTTGGCTCTGGTGCACAGGCTCCAGCTCCTTCAGCTGCACCAGCTCCATCAGGGCAGTGGTTGTGAAGAAGGTCAAGACCCGTGAGGGGAAGCTGGAGTCCCAGTCCTCTGATGTCCTGTCCAGGTGATCAGCTGCAGCAGCCTCTCCCAGTCTGCCCTTCTTAAGGCTCCCCCAGAGCCCAGGAGGAAGTTTGCTGTGCAAGGGAGCGCAGGGAGCAGGAAACCCACCTGAGGCTCAGCCACCTGCATAGCTGGTGGTCGGCTGAGGTCGGCCTCAACCCACCCATGGGGGAGTTAATCGCCTGGGCACCCCTCTTGCCCATGCCTCCAGCCACAAAACAGTTCAATTGCTTTTTTTTTTTTGTCCAAAATAAAACCTCAGCTAGCTCTGAAAAAAAACTGCACAATTTTATACTTGAATTTGTATAAAATTCAAATATATATTTATGCATAGATGACATAGAAGATACATTAAAATGTATCTAAGACATAAATATATATGATATGTAAGTATGAAATATATTAGTAAATATAGAAATATAATTTATATTTGTATTTATACTTATATAATATAAAAAGCAACCATATAAATATAATGTATGTTTGAATTTATAGAAAATGTAATCTATTAATGCTTAACGTTAGGGTAGTATTACTCTGAGGGGAAGCGTAGTGATTAGATGGAGACACAAAACGGCCTGGGGTTCTGGTAATATTCTGATTCTTGATCTGGGTGATGGTTCTGTGAGGTATTCACTTTGTGAAAAGTCATTAAACTGTGCTCTTTTTGATTTTTGCACTTTTCCATATGTATGGTTCACTTTGATTTTAAGAAAATTTGCCTAAATGTAAGTCATTGGATATAGGGATAAAGATATTTATTACAGCATCATATGTATGGTGAAAAAGAGAAACTGTCTAACACTCCAATAACGAAAAATATGTAAATAAAATATGGTAATGATACCATCTTTAAAATGATGTTTTCAAGGGACTTTTAACTGTGTAGGGGGAATTTTAATATTACACAGTTAGTTGAATAAAATATGTGTATAAAATCTGGGCTTGGTGGGCTGGGTATGTTGGCTCGTGCCTATAATCCCAGCACTTTGGGAGATCAAGGCCAGTGGATTGCTTGAGCCCAGGAGTTGAAGACCAGCCTGAGCAACATGACAAGATCTGTCTACAAAAAATATGAAATTAGCCAGCATGGTAGCATGCACCTGTAGACCCAACTACTCAGGAGGTTGAGGCAGGAAGAGTGCTTGAGCCCAGAGGTCAAGGCTGTGGTGAGCCGTGATGGCACCACTGAGCTCTAGCCTGGGCAGCAGAGACCCTGTCTCAAAAGCCAACCAACCAACCAAACCAAGCAAAAAGAATTTGAGCTTGGGCTAACTGAGCTACTTCCTTAGCCCTAGAGGCTGGAGGAGAGGCTGAGTGTGGCATCATCCTCCTCTGATTATAGGCTTCCTCTCACAGCCTCTGCCATGGGGATGCAGGTAAGTCAACAGAGTCCCCCCTCCTCTGCCAAAGGAAATGATTTAAAGGTCTGCTCCATATCTGCTTTTCCTATTGTAAACCAGAAAACCCCAAAGTGGACTTAATGGACCCCTCCTCTTGACCAAGGGGATTCCAAAGAAACCTGAAAAACTAGTTCAGGCCATGATGGGAAGTGGGTCAGACATGCCTCATTATACTCTCCTCCCTTTGGAATTCAGGAACAACTGACCAGCATTAATATTAAAACAAGATCTTAAGACCAACAAAACAGACTCTTCGTAACAATAAGACACCAACTTCCAACCTGACTGGTGTAACGTCACATGATAGATAGCAGGCCCTTAAAGTATCAAATTATTTTACCCCAAAATATATTTATTTGATATATTTTGAAAGGGCCCTGCAAAACCATCTCTTGTGGGAGAAATGTACGTCCTGTAGAGATTCTTTTCCCTTTCCAGGTCTTTTTCTGATCCTGAAGAGATTAGCTGAGAATCTAGCACCTGTTAACGGTGCCATCTATTGGCTTTAAGGGAGGCTGCCTTTGAGATTTCATCTATATTATAAGAACCTTGGTCTCCACAACCCCGTATCTTTACCTAGACACTCCTTTCTACTGATTCCAGGTCTTGAGATAATAACCCAATTCTTTCAACCAACTGCCAATCAGAAGATCTTTGAATCCATCAGTGACTTGTAAGCCCCTGCTTCTGGTCGTCCTGCCTTTCCCGATTGAACTAGTGTGTAGTATATCTCACATGAACCGATTGATGTCTTTTGTCTCCCTGAAATGTATAAAACAAAACTGTAACCCAATCACCTTGGGCACATGTTCTTAGGACCTGTTGAGGCTGTGTCATGGGTCATGGTCCTCACATTTGGCTCAAAATAAATCTCTTCAAATATTTTACAGAGTTTGGCTATTTTTCTTATATTACCTTCAAGGAAAGTGAAGCAGATCCCATTTCATGACCCTGATTGTCCTTGTTCTCATCTCTCAAAGAGCACCATCATCCTTTAAACACTTCCTTTCACATCTCCACCATCCTGGGAGCCCCACCCATGGGGCTCTTTCTCCTGAGTCACTTGCCTTTTCTCAGCAGTGCTTGGCTCCGTCTAAGTTAACAGATCTGGATAGTTCTCATCACCTCTCTCCCAAAGCTTAGCATCAGTCCAATGAAAGTCATGGGGAAGAAGAGGAATATTTTCCTACCCGTGCTGTGGTTTATAAGCCACCTGCCCACAAAGTTGTAGGTACTTCATGTTGTTATTCAGAGTTATGCTAGTAATTCCTACATTCCCCTCTCCATTCTGCCGCCCACCTTACCCCAGACCAGTCACGTTGGACTTAATATTAACTGCTCTCTTAATTACAGAAAAACCTGGGAGAGGCTTTATAATCACCAAGTGTAAGAGCCTGATTGCTTATGCCCCCATGCAAGCTGCCTTCCTCTTCCTTCAAGGATCTAAATGGGGATGGGGGGATGTTTTCCAGATTTTCTAGTATGAGTTTTTACAACTTTTATAATCAGAAAAAATATTAAATAATGTTGTCTCTATGAGTCATATAATGTTAGTGTGCTGTGCCTGCAGATCACATGGGGACCTTGTCAAAACGTAGGCTCTGATTCTGCAGGGCTGGGGGCCTGGGATTCTGCATTTCAAACATCCCAGGAAATGCTGATGCTGCTGGTGCAGACAGTGCTTTGAGAAGGGCGGGTACAGGTGTGATATCTCCCTGCACTTCACCTCCCTCCCCACTCCCACATTTCATAGATCTTCACAGTTCACTGGGCATTTTGTGCCATGAGGATTGAGTAAGAAGAGTTTCAAGGAGGTTGGAATCTATACATGTTTTGTTGGGCTCAACATGCAGCACTTTGGTGGTTACTTCTTTAGAGAACAGGTTCCCAAATTTGACCTCTTTTACACCCCAAACAGACATAATCATTTGAACCCACAGAAAGGGACTTAGGAATCAAGAGGAAAGACTCTGGCCTCAGCTATACCAGTGACTCGGTTCCCCTACCCCCATGCAATTGATGGGATTTTGTGTAAATTGTTGGTAAAGATAATGATTTTCATGGTCTTACGAAAGGATTGTTATGGAGTTAGAAAGCGCCCAGTCATCAAGTCTTCACCAAAGGCTGAAATGTCTCTTACTGGGGTGTCGTAAAGGGGATTTGAACATCAAAGGGGAATGTGGCTAAAAGACCTAGAATATCCTGAGTATTATGAGTCAAAGATAGTTTTACTTTCCAGTTCTATTACAAATCAAAAAATCATATTATGTCTTCTTAGATAAGTGGGAAACTATTGAAGCTACATTAGTGAACAATATTTTCATTATTTGAAATCACAGAATCAAGCAGTGCTAGGGTAGAAAGGCCAACTCAAGGCCTCTAGTTCTGGCAGCTTTTAGGAGATGCTCTGTAGTTTTGGTGCTGTGGTCAGAGAAGTCTCCCAAACTCAAAGGAGTCTTCCTGAGAGATGGTTGTGGTAATCTGGTCTCCAAACAAACACTTGATTGACAGGAATAAGTTGCCTCCCCTACCTTTAGGTAGGTCTGACTGTTTGGAATTCTCTCAGGTTACTGGAAATCTGACTCCCTGTGATCTTTGCCCAATGTCGCAAGGTTTAAACTAGGTGTTTCCAAATTTCCCTGCTGACAATATCACTTAGGATGCTTACTTAGAATCCAGACCAACTCCAACTTACACAAAACAGATGCTCGTGTCCCTCATGGATATTTCGATTCAATGGGGCTGAGATGAGGCTAGGATTTTCTTTTTTAATAGCCATTCTAACCCCTTCAGGCATATGGGCATATTAAATCAGTGAATAAGGCATTTAGGCACAAAGGTTCATTCCTGTGACTCCAGAGAAAAACCCATTACTGAAAGTGGCAGATATACAGGCTGGCTGACTTCTTTATTTGATATTTACCATATGAGCTGCTAGGTCATATTTTTTTTCAACTAAACATAAATATGAGATACACACACACACACACACACACACAGAGTTTTAAAATGCCTCTTATGATTTAAAATGTCCTTATGATTGCGAGAAAGATAAGCGAAGCTGTTTTAAGGTAGATACAACTTAGGATAAACAAAGGATAAAGGAAGAAAATGTTAAACTATAAAAAAGACCTCACAAATATAGTTGTGATTAACAGCAGCAAAATTGAAGTCGATGTCCAATACTGAGGTTGGCCTAATTGGACTGACTTTCATTTTAAATGTTTGCCCAAACTAGGAAGAACTACGAAGATACGCACATATCCTTCAATGCAATATTTTTCCTCCTAGAATTTTAGAGTAAATAAATCATTCAATAGAAAATAAAGGCCTATTCACAAAGATCCTTATAGAGGCATTATTCACAATTTCACTAAAAGTATGAAAAAATTCAATATCCAACAATAGCATGTTAAATAAACTGAGTTATCACTATGGAATAAAATATGCAGCTACTAAAATGACTTAAAAAAATCTATGTTAGTTGGAACAAATGCTTATGACATTCAATGTAGTGCAGTGGAAAAAAATTAATCCATTTACATTTTTTTTGGTATATGGCTGAGAGTTGAGAACAAGGAAAAGGTACACTTTTGTTAAAAATTATTTGCTTAATAAAATATATATTTAAAATAATACCATGAATACAATATTATATATACAAAGCCAATAGAAAATTCTATTTAGAAGTAGAGCATTAGGCCTTTGACAAACATCCATTGAAATCAAGGCCTCCCTCTTTCACAGGACCCTAACATCTTTGAGGTGTTGAGGGAAGGCTCTAGAGTCAGCTGGTTTAACCCTCTAAGCACTGGAAGGATGCTATTTTAGCAACCTTGACGTTTAATACCCTGGGACCTCTTTGACTTCCATACTGGTAAGCAAACTGGGAAATCTTCCTCAAAGTTCACCGCTACCTTTGGGAGAGATCCAGTGTGGTGGGTGGTGGGTACAGGCAGATGGTCAAAAGCGCAACTAGGAAAGCCAGACTTCCCATCCCAAATTGTTTGTTCAGACCAGAATTCTTTTGTTCAGAGCAGATTGGCACCAACTTCTCAAAATTTGCATCGGAGAACAAAGATTCATGTTTGAGTTAAAACAGTGAGAATAGCACAGCTTGCTTCTTAAAAGTTCCTCCTGCCCCCACTCCCACCCACTCAAATTCTCTATTTCTGATCGTTCAGGGGCAGGGAAACCCATGAGTCTGATTAGGAACAATTTCCTGGACTAGAGGCAAAGGCCTCTGAGTCAGGGCCTCCTGAGAAAAGGAATTATCTCCAGGGGGAGACTTTGAGAGAGCTGGTCTGGGGAATGCTACAAGGGCATTAGGTGTCCTCATTTCTGGGTTAGAGTAAAGTTCCTGAGCATCAAATTTACCAGGTTAGGATATGGATAAATGAGATATTGCCAATTATTTTGGCATGAGCTGGATTTATGTATAAAGAGCAGATGCTTCAGAGTCAGAAAGCTCACACTCAATCTTGGCTCTGCCTATTATTAGCTATGGGATTTGGGTCAATCACATCCCTTTTCTGGACCTTAGTTTCCTTACTTATGAAATGGGATAACAATTTGTCTTGTACAACTCACAGGGATGTTGTGAAAATCATTTAAATACTAGATTGGAAGTACTTGATAACTGCAAAAGATTGTGCATGCTAGTTATTTGAATAATTAATACTGGAAACAGTGATATTGCAATTTTGAATTTATTTTGGGATCTTAAGTATTGATTCCCATAGGCTTGTACTTATTTAAGAAATAATGAATAGAGTGCCATGTCTTGAGGTTGTATTACAAGTTGAATTTTTTTCCATCTAGGCTACAGGAGGGTGGGGGGGCAGGGCAGGTAAATGGAGGGGTGTCAAGCCAGGCAAAGTATGTAAGGAAGACCTACCTTCAGAAAGCCTGCCCAGACACCTCAGCCCTTGTTTGTTCGAAATCACTGACTTGTCTACAAAGAGGAAGTGTGCAGGCCAATGTCATAAATGATAGGAGGGAATCTTGAAGTCTTTTGCAAGAATGATGAATCACAGGTATCTGGGATGGGATCAGTATACTGTAATTTACTTAACTATTCCCTTCCTTATTGACAATAAGCTAGAAGATTTTAATTTTTTTACCGCCACACACAAAACTGTGATGAAATTCTGTATACATGTACAAGATGTTGTGTGGGACACACAAACAAGTATTTCTTTTGGAAAAAGTCCCAGAAGTAGAAGTGCTGGGCCAATTGATATATGCATTTTAAAATTTGATGGACATTTTCATGTGGGCTTCATCAGTTAGCTTCACACGTTTACACACAGAGTAGACCTTGAGAATGTCTCTTTCTTCACATTTTCACCAACACTTGACATCTATCTTTTTATTTTTTACCAAATAATTCTTTTCTCTCACTAATTGTGATATGCAGATTTGCATGCCCACTGTATGTAGATTTTCTGTGTACTGCCTGTTTATTTCCTTTTCAAATTTTTCTGAGGTTTGTCTTTTTCCTTTGTTAGAAACTCTTTATGTGCTCCACATATTAATCATTTACCTGTTAAGTATGTTGCAAGTATTGTTTCTCAGGCTTTTAAACCTGCCTTATGGCGTATTTAACTTAAAGAATTTTATAATTTTTATGAGGTTAAATTTGGGAAACCTTTCCTTCCTTCCTTCCTTCCTTCCTCCCTCCCTCACTCCCTCCCTTCTCCTTTTTTTCTCTCTCTTTCATTCATTTCTTCCTTTCTTTCTCTCTCTTTCTCTCTTTCCCTCCCTCCCTTCTTTTCTTCCTTCCTTCCTTCCTCCCACCCTCCCTCCCTTCTCCTTTCTTTCTCTCTCTCTTTTTCTTTCTTTCCTTCTCTCTTTCTTTCTTTCCTTTTTTCCTTTCTTTCTTTCTCTCTTTCTCTTCCTCACTCCCTCCCTTCTTTTCTTCCTTCCTTCCTTCCTCCCTCCCTCCCTTCTCCTTTCTTTCTCTCTCTCTTTCTCTTTCTTTCCTTTTCCCTTTCTTTCCCTTTTTCCTTCCTTTCTTTCTCTCTCTTTCTTTCTCTCCCTCCCTTCTTTTCTTCCTTCCTTCCTTTCTTCTTCTTTCTGACAGAGTCTTGCTCTGTAGCTCAGGCTGTAGTGCAGTCACACAATCTCAGCTCAGTGCAAACTCCACCTCCCAGGTGCAAACCATTCTCCTGCCTCAGCCTCGCAAGCAGCTGGGACTACAGACACACACCACCATGATCGGCTAATTTCTGTATTTCTAATGGAGTTGGGGTTTTACCATGTTGGCCAAGCTGGTCTCAAACTCCTGACCTCAAGTGATCCTCCCACCTCGGTCTCCCAAAGTGCTGGGATTACAGGCATGAGCCACTGTGCCCAGCTGGGAAACGTTTCTTTTATAGTTCTTGGATTTTTTTCTTGTTTGGAAGACCTTGTTTTCTTCGCCATTGTTTTCTTCTAATATAAGTTTTATTACTTCATGTATTTAGGTTCACGTCATTAAGTACATAAGTATTTTTTAGTTATCTTTAAATAGATCTTGTACATTTTAAGAATCATACTTATTTTCTAGATTTTTTGTTGTAAATAAAATCCTTTAAAATTATTATTAGATTAATTAATGCCAGTATATAGGAAAGCTATTGAATAAATTATATTGATGTATTTATCCCTAGTTTTAAAAATATTTTTATTCTAATAGCTTTTAGTTGTTTCTCTTGAATTTTTTTTAAGTGGGCAATCATATTATCTGCACAGAGCAAAAGTTTGTTTTTCTCTTTTCAATCTTTATGTCTCTAATTTCCTGATCTTTTGATCCCCCAGGACACTAATGATTAGTACCAATGACAGCAATCAATTCTGTCCTGCACTTGTCTTTAGTGGGAATACTTCTAAGAATTCCCCATTAAGTATTTAATTGCTGAAGGTTTCTGATAGATGGCCATTTTTTATATTGAGGAACTTGTACTCTATTTCTAGTCAGAAATAGATTCTAAGAAATTAATTCTGAATGTTGAACTTTATTGAACGCTTTTTGTATTTATTGAGGTGATTAATATTTCTTAATCTCAGCACAGAGGTGCTGAATTGCAAGATGAATTTCTCTAACGTGGAAATGTCTTTCGTCCCTGGGCTAAGCTCTCCTTGGAAAAAAACATGCATTCTTTAATATACTCTTGAATTTTATTTGCTAAGATTTATAATTTAGGATGTTTGCATCTATGTTTGCAAGTGACAGTTGGCCACCACTCCCTGATGATTCTCCTTGTTTTCATCTCTAATGTCATTCTATTGTTAACTATAATCTATGGCCGCCTTAGACATCTTACTCTTTCCCAAACATGTCAAGCACTATCACACTTCAAAGCCAATACACTGACTATATCCTTTGCCTGGAATTCCTCCCCCAAGGTGTTTGTGTGGCTGGATGCTTACTAATATGCAGGCACCTGAATTTATCTCCGCCTTATCTAAACTAGCCACCTGCTGTCATTCTCTGCTGCTGTGGCCTGCTTTATGTCCTCTGCAGAACTATTTCTATCAGAAAGTATGTTATTGACCAATTTGTTTCCTTGTTATTATCTGTCTTTTCCTGGTAAGCTGTCACTCCATGTGCAGGGGAACTGTCTGCCTGGGCACTGCTGCATGTAGATCACAAAGTAGATGCTCAGGAAATATGTATTCATAAATGCTTTTTCCCCCCTAGATAAGGTGCCTTGGAGACAAAATCTCTTAGCTGCTTTAGGTTTGAAAAATGTTTGGTTATTTTTTTTTAATCTTTTTCACTGTATGCTAGTTGACTGGCATAGGATTCCAATATTTAAGTGGCAGTCTCTACAGATGTAAAACAGAGATAATAAAGGCACAGGTCTCATGGAGACTTTAAAGACACTAAATTTGAAATGTATATCAAGTACTTATTGCTATGCCAGGCATGCAGTTAGTGTTCAGTAAATGTTGCTTACTGTTATTGACCACTCCCTCATGAAACACCTGATGGGAGCCTCCCTGTGCCTCAGTTTCTCCTCATTCTTAAATGTGGTCAGCAGTCTTGCCTCTCTTATTTCACAGAGTGCTGTAAGGATTCAATGTAAGCATGGCATTTGAAAGTGATAGCATGTTATGTGAACACTGTGACTCTTTTCTGCCATACCCAATAAAGAGCCTCACTAAATGAAACTGGGAGGCAGCGCACCCAGTGGGCAGGGAGAAACCTGGAACTGGGCAGCCCCAGGCTCAAACCCTGACTTGACTATTGACCGGCTGTGTGACTTTGGGGAAATTTTAAGCCCCTGTGATCCTCATATTGCTTGTTATTGCTACTGGCCTCTGTAAAATAGAGAATAATGCCCATTTCACACGGTTACTGTGGGAATTAAGTGAAAGTGAACATGTAGAAAACTCAGTTTAGCGCTTTACAGAAGAGTGGGCTTAATGATCATTTAATAAATATCTATTAACATTATATTTGTCTATGAAATGAATTGGCAAGCCATGATTTAGAATATTCTCTTTCCAATTTTCCATCATCAAAATAATCACACTTCGCACATCTTCACTGGCAGATTTCACAGTTAGTGAATTCAGGAAAAGTTATTTATTTGAAATACAAATTCTTTGCCCAATTCTCCAACCTGCACATTCAAGTGGGGATTGTTAGAAATCTGCGTGCAGTGTAGGTGGATGGTAGGAGGCGGTGACGGTGGTCATAGAATTCACGCGTAGGACACTCGCTGTGTGCCAGTCACTTTGCCAAGACCTCTACAAACTCGCCCTCATTCATCCTCATCTTACAGATGAGAAAGAAGAGGCCCAGAGAGCATAGATAACTTGCCCAAGGCCACACAGCTAATCAGAGGCAGAGGCTAGAGCTGAGCCAGCAGCGAGACCTGAAAAATCTGTGTTCTGTGTTAGAGTGGAGCAAAGGCATGTGGGTACAGTGGCTTTCTTCTCGGCAGCTTGCAGCATGTCTGAGAGGGGAAGCAAGGGGTCTTGACATCCTCCCCACGGCAATGAGAGAGCTCTCCCAGTCCCCCATCTGTCACTTTTCGTGGGTATAGGTTATTTGCTCAGAGAATGTGCCTGGCAAATTTTTTTACAAATGAATGAATAATCAACCAATAAATGCATCAACAAATGTAGTCTTCCTTTGAAGACCCCCGTAAACAAGGCTACAAGAATACGCTGGAAAGGACACAAAGAGAACCAATGGATTCACTTTTAGCTCAAACTATGGGTAATGCTCAATCTTAGCGTTCATTCTTGGCACATGCAGTAAATCTTAATGTCATTGATAGGTTCTTGGAAACTTCAACTTTAAGCAAAATGATGTACAGTGTGATGGAACCAATTTTACCATAGGCTAACTGATATAAACAAGAGTTAAATTCCTACAGCATACAGTTTGTCATTTTGCTTAAAGTCCCAGTTTCCAAGAACCTATAGATGACATTAAGAGAAGACTTAGCTGTGTTTTCTTCTATTAATTATATTTGTATATGTGGCAGGCTGGCTAGCTGCTCACTAAACTTAGAGCTGTGTTTCCCAGCTTCTTTTGAAGTAAGGTGTGCCATGAAATGGATTCTCTCCAGGGGAATATGAGCAGAATTGATGACTGTCACTTTCTGGCTGTGGCAGTTAAGAAGTAAGTGTGTGTCTTCTTTCTCCTTTCATTTGCCTCATCTGCTGACAGAATGAAGAGGACCCTGAAGCCGTAGAAGACAAGAACAGAACCACAGGATGGAAAGAGTTTGGGTCTCTGGAAGGTTGCCCACCAACTGTCAATATTCGTATTGGATGTTCACCTGAATGAAAAAACTTTTATGGTATTGAACCACTGGAGTTTGGAAATTTGTTATAGCTGCTAGCATTACCTTGTTCATTTTATTGTTGGTAAACTCATAAAACTACAATTAATAAATAACGAGAAATGTAAGGATGCCTCAGAAGCTCCCTCTTCCTCTCCTCTAAGATACAGGGGTGGCTATTAAAGTTTACAAGACAGTTTTACATAGGCATTGAACACTTATAACTTGGTGTATTTGCCATTTTATGGATAAGATTGGAGTTCAGTTAAGTGGCTTCTCCAAGGTTACTCAACTGGCAATTAAGACGGAGAATGGGGACTGGAACCAATTTTGCCTGGTTTTGCATCTTTTACTACTTCTGTCATGGCACAGTAATAAATGTGAAATTCTATGGGGATAGATTCCCTTTCTGTCTATATCATGTCCAAGATGTTTAGACATGTGCTGCCTCCTCCTTCTCTACACCTTTGTCTCTGCCAGGGTTTCTTTAGGATGTAGCGCCCAAGGCTTGTGATTAAAAACAGCTGCAGAAGCAGGAGAAAAATGTTACCTAATAGTAAGTAGCACCTCAGGACACAATGTGCATGGAGTTTTTAGGAGGTGGACAGAGTTGGTGGGGCATGAGACATAGAGCGGCCATAGGGAGAGCTTTGGTTCTCCACAACAGGCATCTCTTTTTGTGGTTGGCTATTCCCAGGAGTCTCCACGCACTTGGTGTCAGAATCAGCAAAAAAAATGGACTTGCCCTTCCACTAAGGAATGAGAAGATGTCCTTCAAGAGTTCAAATAGCTTCTAAGGTAGAGCCTAATTAGCTCACATAGATGATGTTATCCAATTACCCAATTGGTTCAAAAGTATTTAATAAAATGGAAAAATGCTCATCAAAAATATTAGGTAATAAAATAATATGATGCAAAATAGCCTAATCAAAATTTGATTACTATTTTTATATACACACAGTTGGCAAAAAGATTGAAAGAATACACCTCAGTGTTAACAGGAGGTATTTCTCTATGATGAGCACAGGGTCGAAATTTATTTATTTTTAAATTCTTTTCTGTTCTTTTTAATTTTTGTAAAATAAACATATACTATGTTTGGAATTAGAAAACATATTAAGGGAAAAAAGTAGAAGTTAGTTTTCCCTGAATTAATTTAATTTTAAAATGGATTTTGCTCATTTTCAAATTACAGCTTTATCAAGAGATACAAAAATTAAATGAACTACAGAGATTCTGTAACAAATAATAAATTGCCATTTATGTTATAAATTATATGATGCATTATCAGACGAAAATTTAAAGCTACCCTACAGGTTATTCATATAATACTCAATTTCAAACCTTCAGATTTATTCTGAATTACCTAGTCAACTACATAGAGTTCAGATAACATAGACATTTTCACTTTGCTTTTGATATTTTCTGCTTTGATTTATTTTCTCTAAAAAATGACACAAGAAAATAAACAAACAAATGCAAACCTATGTAGCTAAATTAAAAAGGAAGCTAGATTAAATGAAAGTTGCCAGGAAAAAGAAAAAAAAAGCAAACTAGATGGCAAACATATATATAGATTTGACAGAAAGTTAATATTTACATTTTTTAAAGAGTACTTAAAAAGTTATTTATAAGAAAATAATCAAGTCTCTAATAGGTAAATGAACAAAAGCTATAAGCATTTTTTTCTAAAAAGTATAACATAACAAATGTATAAATGCATTTATACATTTTATAATAATAATCAATGCAATGCAATATAAGCAACTATTCTAGATCCCAAATGCTGACAAAAATAGTTGGGAAACTAGAAAACTCCTCTCCAGTTTTCTTGGAGTGAGCCTCAAGAGCCAGAGCTGCCACCCTGATTCTTTCTTTTAGTTATTCCAATTATGGAAATCTGCTTTGCAGTTAATTCAACAGAAATAAAAGGTTAAGTGAAGGAAAAAATTAATTTTAATATTTTTTTTTTCTTGAGATGGAGTCACTCAGAGTGGTACAGTGCAGTGCTACCAGGGCAATGGTACAATCTCAGCTGATTGCAACCTCTGCCTCCCGGGTTCAAGCGATTCTCGTGCCTTAACCTCCTGAGTAGCTGGGATTATGGGTGTGCACCTCCACACCTGGCTAATTTTTGTAGTTTTAGTAGAAATGGGGTTTCACCATGTTGGCTAGGCTGGTCTTGAACTCCTGACCTCAAGCAATATGCCCCCGAAGTGCTGGGATTACAGGTGTGAGCCATGGTCCCTGGCCTAATATTTTGTGAAGGTATGAAGAAAAGTGCTTGAAACAACTCAAATGATCCACAGAACAGGAACAGAAGTGAATTCTGGTACCCCCTACCTAATGGAATATAAAGCAATGATTATAATGACAATTATAAAAACAATAGAACTATGGAAAATGTTTATCATGCAATATTAAATATAAAAGAATATTCAACAATATTTATGCTGTGACTTTAATAGTAAAATTATTTGCACCTACGATCAGGTATGGAAAAGAAGGAAAAATGAAAGTAGTTAGATCTCAGTGAGGTTGTGAATGACCTTTTCTCCTTCCTTAAGTTTTAAAAAAAATTGTTTGAATGTATATGGGAATGAAAAGAAAGAAGATTTATATTTCTTTTTATCTCCATAAACAAAATGTTTCTAAATATGAGTCTCTGTGAAATTTGAGTTGATTTAATACCTGGTTTATAAATAAAATGGGTAAAAATCTCTATAATGGATTAATCAAACAAATTTTTATTGAACTTTGTGTTGCTTTCCATTGTTGCTGTAACAATTTCCACAGAGTGGCTTCAAACAACACAAATGTGATCCGATGGCTTCATAGGTTAGAAGTCAGACACAGGTCTCACTGGGCTAAGATCAAGGTGTTGACAGGGCTGTATTCTTTCTGGAGGCTTTAGAGAAGAATCTATTTTCCTACCTTTTCCAATTTTTAGTGGTCACCTGCATTTCTTGGCTCATGGCCCCTTCCTCCATCTTCAAAGCCAGCAATGGTGTGTTGAGTCCTTCTCACATTTCATCACTTTGCCCCTCTCTTCTGCCTCTTCTTCCGCTTTTAAGGACTCATGTAATTAGATTGGGCCCACTGGATTAATCTCCTTATTTCAGGGTCAGTTGATTAACCACCTTAATTGCATCTGAAATTTTAATTCCCTTTTGCCATGTAAAGTAACATATTAATCATCACTCTGCCTACTCCCAGCTCTTCCTCTGTGCCAGATGTAGGAGATGCTGCAGAAGTGAGGAGATGGGTACAAAAATGAAATTTACGGTTAGAAATTGAGAATAGCTCTGGAGGAGAATGCCTACAACACCACGGAGACAGTGGTTAGGCTCATGATAAACTAATAGATGATTTGCAGAGACTTGGGAGGGAAGCATATTTCCTTCTAGCTGGGGAACTTGAGGGAGGTTTCATTGTGGATTAGCATTTGAATTTGGGCCTGAAAGGACAGGTAGGAATTGGATACGAAAAGCAGGCAGAGGAAACCATTAGTATTTCAAGAGATAGTAGATCCAAACTGGTGAAATAGCCATTTTTGTAAGGGAAAATGATCAAATATTTAATTTTTAATTCAACCTCATACATCAAAGCAAAATGCATGGAAGCACATGGCAGCAATAAGTGCTGCGGGAAAAATTCAGAAAATCGCTTTCCCACCTTTTCTAAGTCTGACTTCTAGTTTGTTTGCTTTATCAGCTGTTTGTTTTCTGACTTTTTTCCTTACACAGCCTTGAAGGTGCCAGTTAGGTAGCTCCTTTCCAAGAAAAGTAGCCTCTTAGCAATTTTTTATGGCATATAAAGCCTTATGCTTTGAGTAGGACAAATTCTGCAGTCTTGATTTGACCAGCTGGAGCTAAAGGCTAATAGAGAAACTCCTACCTGGTGCCAATCACCTGGTCCTATCTGACTCGGCTTAGAGCAGTTAACAGGAGAGAAAGATCAAGACATAGCAGAAACCCCAAGAGAGAGGGTGGGGTGAGGGTGGGAGAGAGAGAAAGAGAGAGGAAGAACCAGGCAAGCATTGGTTCAGAGCTGCTATTGCACCCTTTCGATAAGTTTCCCACTACTGAAGGCTTCCTGTATCTGTTTCTTCAAATCAATAAAAAGAGCGTTTGGCATGTTTCAAGAAAAAATCATGAGATATCACCAAACCTTTGAGTTTGTGTCTGCAGGCTATTTTGATTACTAAGATTTTCATATTGACTTGATCATTCATGAGCTGGAAACAGTCCTTGTGGTAGCCAAGTGCTGGGCACCTTATCTCACACATCTCCTACTTCAGATAACCACCCAGTGAGTTTTTTTTTCCCAAGTCCTGACCAGACATTGTAACACATGATATCACTTTATTGCTCTGAGCTCAGGTCAGGATAAGGATGCTCCTAAATGCCTCTGTCTAAAATCCAGAGAAGATGCCACACAGGGAATAGTGTTGCTGTGGACTCTGCCTCAATATCCAACACTAAATGGCAAAAATGAAGATACGGCTAGAATGAATTGCAAGCCTTTGCATTCAAATTTGTGGGATTTCCGTCCCCACAAGACTAGAACTCAATAAAAACTCAAGGCAGGGGAGGGGTCATAAGGACTGCTGGGTTACAAGGCAGGCAAACCTCTAAAGAAAGAAAACAGTAGACCAGCTAATACGTTAATTTGGCAATGGGAAACAAGGGTGACAAAATGAAAGCAGACAACTTTAAATGGTATTATTAATAATTACCATTATAAAATGGAGTAAAATGAAAGCAGATAAGAAAAATAGAGAAAAGACATGGTTCACAAAGCATTTCTCAGAAATTCAGAAGCAGGGAGATTTTGACTCAACCCCTTTTTATAATCATAAGCTTCAAGGAATTATAAAAAGGACATTACAAACAATAATTGGCAAACGGGAAATCATTACCAGCCAACAGGAAGCAGTAGAAGATAGTCTTTCAGATGAGAGGGTAAGGATGAGCAAAGCCAAGAAATTCCATACGTTGGGTTTTGAAATAAGAGACAGCTTTGAGGATCGGCAGAGTAAGGATGTTCTCCGAGCTATAGGTAAATTTGGAGAAAGCAAAAAGGAAAACAGGAGGAAAAGAAGAAGAAAACAAAGGAAAATTCTTACAATAAGGTTCCTGAATAACTATCACAGAAACAGCTTAGGAACACCTGCAAAAAGAAATCCAAATAAAGTCGCACCTGGATAATTAGTGGCCAAAAATTCTTGAAGTCCATGTGTCAATAAAAAGATCTTAACATACAGAAAAAGAAAACTTCTATCCTGTATGTCTTAATATAATTAAAATAGCACCATATTTAGCAGTGGCCACTCCAAGAAAAAATGTAGTTAACAGTTCCTGAGTTTAACGCACCAACCAAAATAAGAGCCCAGCCCCAGGTTTGGTTTGCAGCCAAAATGCACCTTTGCCTAGAAAGGGAAGACAAGACTTTTATACAGCTACAAAAGACACAAAAATCAATCCGTCTTGGTGCTGCAAGAACACATTCAGAAGTCAGAAATGTTTATTATCCTCTCATCCCAGGTGGACTTAAGACAAGGGCTGTGCCATCCTGGTTTGCCTGGGATTGTCAGTTTCCTGGGATGCAGAACTTTCAGTGCTAAAACTGTGACAGACCCAGGCAAACTGAGATAGCGCTAGTTTTCCCTAGCAGGATATAGCTTGGACTAGGAGAGGGGAGGTCTGGTCAGAAAAGCTCTTTTAAAGAAGTGATATGCAAGCTGAGACCTGAAGGATGGGAGGAGACAGAAGCTGGAGGAAGAATCAGGCTGCACTGGGGAAAGGGTGTTGGGGATGGAGGCAGAAGGCAGAGAGGTTCTAGAAGAGGAGCAGCATCTGCAAAGGTCCTGAGGCAGGAAGAAGCTTGTTGAGTTGAAGCAGTTGTGAGAAGACTGGTGTCTTATGTGAATTACAGAGAGAAAATGTTTACCTTTCAGCTGGAAGAGCTAGGAGGACCAGCAGCAACAGTGGTAAAAATGGTCCAAGCAGAATTGTTGGATGGGAGACAGTGACAGTCACAGGGATACATAGACATATTGAGAGATACATGCAGAGAGAAGAGAAGCCAAGAAGGTTAAAGGTCAGTGGTGGATGGTGATCCTTTCTGCTTGAACTCTTTTAATAGTAGTTGCCTCTAATATTAATATAGCTGCCCTGAGGCCTTTCTGACAAACACATATTTTACAAGGCTTTTGAACACAGATGGAAGCAGAAACTCTGAAACAGCCAAAAATAAGACAACAGAGTTTTAGAAGGTCATGTCATAGAGGATACAACCCTACCGAAGCTGAGATTTGCTAAAATAAACAGAAAAAGCCCCCAGAGTCTGCCTTCAGCTAAGTGCCAGAAGGGGTGCTGGTGCATCTCATGTCCAGAAGACCCAGAAATGCCTGAATATTGCTCACCAGTCCATCTTAAGAGGTCCTCAAAAAGGTATACCTGAGGGACTATGGCATACCAAAGCAGCATATTCTTGTTGACTTGTGCCCAAACTGTAAAGCAAAGCTCTGGTAAACTTGGCTGAGAGTGTGACTGAGGCCCAAAGCCTAACAGGGGGCTTCTCTCAACGTGAGGCCTAAAGTCATGTGACGAGTCAGCCAGGCAGCTATAACCAAATACTATGAAGTGGGTGGTTTATCAACAATAGAAATTTATATCGCACAGCTCTGGAGGCTGAGAGGTACAAGGTGCCAGTAGATTTCATGTCTAGTGATGACCTGTTTCCTGATTCACAGATTGTGCCTCTTTGCTGTGTCTTTATGAGGTAGAAGGGGTGAGGGTCTTTCCAGGACCTCTTATAAGACATTAATCTCATTCATGAGGACTCTACCCCCATGACCTAATCATCTTTCAAAGGCTGCACTTCCTAATACCATCGCCTTGGGAGTTAGGATTTCAACACATGAATTCCTTCTTTAAAAGGTCACAGAAACATTCAGACATGGCAGAGGCCAAAGAACATTCATCAGAGAGACGGTGAACTGCAGGATCAGGTCTTTTCTCATGCAGAAGATTCTGGTGCTCTTGCCACCAAGTTCATGGAAAAAAACAAATAGAGGGGGTTGGCCACATGCCAATAGGTATGATTGTGAAATACTCAGGGGCCCTTCTCACAGGTACGCATGACCCAGTCAGGGCCCTGGAACCTGAACTTGCAGCTCAGAATCTACTTCTCTTGAACAAAAACAAGGAGAGGGCTGGAGAGGGGTAGAGAGTTTGAGTGCACCTGCTCCTTTAGAGGCTTCCATTCCCGTAAACCCAGTGGCCTGACAGCCAAGACTAAGGTTGACTAGAGCATGCGCCGCCTTTCCTAGGGAAGCAGATTAGCAGGCTGCATGGGAAATCCTATCGTGATGTCCTCATAGTTGCTGGGATTGGGATGAAGGTAGGTAAAAGAGAGAAAACAAAACAACTTCCTTCCGTTCTGTGTCCAGTCCCTCGTTTGAGAAAGAGATGTCAACTGGAAAGGATGGGGCAAATGTAATTAGAAGGGATTGGAAACCTGGGACCAAGGGATAGATAGGAGTGGATTCAAGTCTTCCAGCCTAATTACATTTCCCCTTAGTGTACTAGAAAAGTGCAGGGAGGTGGGCTCAGTGATTCTGAGTCACTGGAGACTCAAACCTCCGTGAAAGACTACACACTATAAAAGATCATGTACATTTGAAATGTGAAAAAACACGAAGTTTTCACAATATAAAAAAGGAAGTAAGAAATTAAGAAATGGAAAGTGATGAAGAATCAGTTCCAGAAAGCTGGGCACTGCAAACTTTTCGTGGGTTATGCTGTCTGGTGCCTAAGAACCCTAGGAGGTAAGTCATATTTTCCACACTTTTTAATAGAGGAAGCTTAGGTTTATAAAAAACTTTATGACAGTTGGTGAGGATCTAGGAATTAAACCCACATATGTTGATGTGGAGACATAGTTAAATACAATTAAAACTCTCTCTGGTGGCTCCACTATACCATGTCACCTCTCTAAATGACAAGCAAGCAGTCCTGAAAATCTTCTAGCACAGGTTGCCAGGCATAATGATCTATTTGAATCCACACTTGTAGTTACCGGGTCAGCCGGTTTTCCTGAGCTCTAGCAAATAAATATTGTTTCTTTCTGTTTTTGTGGACTGGCAGAGAGGAGCTGCCAAATCTCTATATCTTGGCATCAGCAAGTCATCTGGATAATTTTATAAAGAGCTGGATGCTTTTTCTAGAGCACAAATGAATCCATAACCTGTTCATTACTCAGGGTAAACCTGTAGGGAAAATTTTTCTGTGACTCCAAACTCCACCTTTGGACCTGTTCATCATTGTAAATAAAGTTTAGGTGAAGAGGTAAAAAAGCATGTTTTGGAGTTTCAAAGATGAAACAAAAGAAAGAGTCATGGCTAAACCATTGGACAGGGTGGGACAATCGACCTAAGCCAAGAGGATGGAATTTAGCCATGCTAACAGCCCAGTGCTCAGCTATGGGGAGCCTCTCTGTCGACCAAGAAGAGCAGGAAGAGGCTTTCTCTACCGAGATGCAGGCTCTGGCTAGCAGCAGGCTGCACAGGACCAAAGAGGCAGTCAGATGTGGATGGAGAAGTGGGTGGCCTCTCCCAGGGGACTGAGGCCCCAGGTGAGCAGGGCCGCCATTTCCAGATGGTCCTCTGAGAACATCACTTTTTAATCTGGGGGCTTGCATGTGGCTTAAGACCAGGGTTTGGGACACATGTTACATCAGGTTCTTGTCCCATCCCCCTTTGCTTCCAGAAGGCAGAATACGAGCCTCCATCAAAACAATGACAAATAACAACTCCCTACCTGGTTAACCAAATCTACAGGCACCTACATACCAAACAGCACAGAGAAACATTCAAAGGAAAGCCAAATATGTACACTAAGAAATTTCAGAAATAATTTTAAACCCAAGGAAGTCAATACATTGTGTGGATTTTAAGATATAGCTCAAGTATAGCTGGAAACTCTGAATTTTCATTTTAATTATTGCCCTAAGTTTTCCACTAGGTATTTTATTTTATTAGCTTGAAACCAATGTTTTTTTTTCTTTTTTCTTCTATTTAGATATGGGGTCTCACTATGTTGCCCAGGGTGGTCTTGAACTCCTGAGCTCAAGTGATCCTCTTGCCTCAACCTCTGAAAGTGCCACCATGCCCAGCAAGTGTTGGGTTTCATATGGCATAACTGAATGAAGAGTAAGTCACTAAAAATGAAGTCAAAGGCCAGAGAGAATAGGCTCAGACAAATTTTCATGTTATTGAAAAGCCACAGGGTCACATGAGGCTAATGTGAAATATAGAGGACACAGGCTTTAGAGTTGAAAATACTTGGGTTTGAATCGCACTCTTGCCACTTAGTGGCTGGCTTAGTATTGTCATACAGTAAATGGACTAATAACACTGATTTTAGCAAGATTAATTGAGGTGATGTCTGCAGAACGTTTACCACAGAGCCAGAACCATAATAAACACTCAAATTTATTATTATTGCTGCTATTGTCATCATCATTATTGTAGAGCGTATAAAATCATGTTGAAAATCCTTATCACCAACTGATTAAAAAAATCGCTTTAATAATAAACCCAAGAGGCAACAAATCCATTAAATTCACAAGCCAGGCAAATATTCTGAGAAACAAGCAAATTAAGTAGCACATAGTGAAACTATCATTATAAGTTAACAGAAAATTCAACACCAAGCCTAAAACAATAGGAGTTAAAAAATATATAAGAAGACAGCAATATTGGCCCAATTGCTTAGAGGTAATAAATTTATGCAGTATTTAAGTACATAAGAAATAACATTAGATAATATCACCTACTTAGAATATGCAAACTAAAATGTCTCTGTCAAAAGGCAGACAACGATGAGGTTTTAATGATAAGAACAAATAGGGTGACAACAAGGAAAGAGAAAAAGCTAATAATAGATTGAGAATTAATTGCCAGAAAGATGACGTTCTCATATAATAAGCTAAAAATGCATATTATTTTCACAACCAGAGAAATTAAAGTTATTTATTAAAAATATCTGGGCCAAGCATGGTGGCTCACACCTGTAATCCCAGCACTTTGGGGGGCTCAGGCGGGCAGATCACCTGAGGTCAGGAGTTCAAGACCAGCCTGGCCAACATGGTTAAATCTCAACTCTACAAAAACACAAAAAATAGCTGGACATGATGGCCGGTGCCTGTAATCCCAGCTACTCCAGAGGGTGAGACGGGAGGTTTGCCTGAACCCGGGACGCAGAGGTTGCATTGAGCCAAGATCATGCCATTGCACTTCAGTCTGAGTAACTGAGTGAGACTCCATCTCAAAAAAAAAGAACATCT
>NW_016107366.1:6644386-6722624 GCF_001604975.1 Cebus imitator | reverse complement strand
AAAAAAAAAAAAAAAAAAAAGAAAAAAATCTGTAGCATCTAAAATCACCCAGGCCAGAAGGCAGGCACAGAAGTATTGACAAGATTATGCTATTGAGAGATTTTTTTCAACAATTAAAAAGTAAGACTAATAAACGTGAAAATAAGATAGTTAATTAGCAATCTCAAACATGTGGAAATAGGTCAGAAAGGAACATAAATAAATATATATATATATAGAAGATATATGTCACACATATCCTTTCTCAAGAAGTAGTAGGTTTTATTTTGGTAAAAATTATGAACCTGGAATTCAAGACAGAAAAATAAAAACAAGAAAATGGATAACATTTGGATCTCTTTAGATACATAACTTGCAATTGCAGAAGTTTTAGAAATATGACTTTGTTTGTATCATTTTGTTTAAACAATACTGGGCAAGGACATAGAAATCTAACTATAAAAACTATGTTGAAAGATTTATTCACCTTTCAACTGTGGCCAGTGTGACCTTCCTAAATCATATATCATTCCAATCCTAAAGAAATCTGATAGGTCTCTGGTGAATGTAAAATAAAGTTTAAACTTCATAGTCCACTGCTGAAGTCTCTGGCTAGAAGCAGATATCCTAAATCAGGTTGCCTGGATTGAAATCCAGCCTGTATCACTTTTTGGTATTACCTGAAACCTGAAGTGTTGCTCTTTAATTCTTAGTTTCTTCATCTGTGAAGTGAGGATACCTGTGTCTCATAGCACTCTGCCTGGTACCCAGTGAACACACAACCAGATGTCACTATTATGTGGACTTCCTGTATTTCTCATCTTATCTTCCATTGTTCTTCACTCAAACAGCCATTCCTGAATATACCCCATTATCTTCCAACTCTGTACTTTTCTTTAAATTTTTTTTAAAAACAGTCTTGCATTGTTGCCCAGGCTGGAGTGCAGCGATGTGATCTTGGCTTACTTCAACCTCTGCCTCCTGGCTTCAGATGATTCTCATGCTTCAGCCTCCCAAGTGGTTGGGACTACAGACATGCACCACCAAGCCTGGCTAATTTTTGTATTTTTAGTAGAGACAGGGTTTTGCTATATTAACCAGGCTGGTCTTGAACTCCTGGCCTCAAGAAGTTCACCTGCCTCAGTCTCCCAAAGTGCTGGGATTACAGGCATGAGCCACTGTACCTACCCACCTCTGTGCCTTTAATCTGATGTTTTTAAAGGAAATCGAGGCCTGCTAAGGTCACAGATATAGTAAATAGCAAAACTTGGATCTGAACTCTCCTCTTTTGAGTACCAGAGTCCTTACTCCACTCCTACTTTTCATCTTATACTCACCTCCACTTGTATCAGATTAATTCCCTTCTAAAAAGAAATACCTCTAAACTAGGGAAAACATATCCATTTGAAGGCATCAATGAACTACTGATTGAAGGGTCAAGATCATTGAAAGAAGGGAAATCCACTGAGATGAACCTAGCATTCTGCATTGCTTTTCCTCTTGAAGCATTTCCTGCTTCATAAGAGAAAACTAAGCAAATGGAGGCCTATTCCACATTTATGGATTAGAAGACTCCATATTATCACTTCTCTCAAATTAATTTGTAGATTATTATAAGTCTAACCAAAATTTTAGCAGATTTGTGTCTATGTGTAGGGAAATTAATAAGCTGCTTCCAAAAATTATATGGAGACACAGAGTGCCCAGATTCCTAAGGCAATCTTGAAGAACAAAATTGGAAGACTTACACTACCAAATAAAGCTACAGTAATTATAAGAGCATAGTATCAGTACAGACAGAGAAAGGCAAACTAGTGGGATAGAATGGAAAGGCCAGAGATAGACTCACACATGTACAGTCACCTTATTTATGACAAAGGAGACATTGCAATATAGTGAGTAAAGATTGGTCTTTTTAATAAATGATTCTGGGTCAATTGGGTATCCATATGGAAAAAACATGAATCTTGTCATCTACTTCACACCTTATGCAAAATCAACTCCAAGTGGATGATAGCTATAAATGTGACAGTTAAAATTATAAAGCTTCTAGAGGGTAACATACGAGAATAGAGGGATGACTTTGGGGTAGACTGAGAGCTCTTAAACATTAGGACAGAAGTAGCACACAACAGAAAGGAGAATATTAGGACATTGGACTATATTCGAAGAACTTCTGTCATAACATCCACTATTAAGAGAGTAAAAAGAAAACCAATAAGTGGGAGAAGAAATTTGCAATACGTGTATTCGACAATGATCTTGTGTCCAGAATATTAACGAAACGTGTACGATCAGAAAAACATAGACAATGCAATGTTTAAAAGATGTGAAAAACCTTGAACAAAACTTCAGAAGAGAGAATATCCAAATGGCTAACAAATGTATAAAAGGGCTCAGGATTATTCATCAATCATCAGGGGAACAGATATTAAAATTACAATGAGACAATGTGACATATTCGCTAGAATGGCAAAGTCTAAAACACTGAGAGTTTCACATGTTGGTGAGATGGTACAACTGAAACTCTTAAACATTACTGGTAGAATGTAAATTGGAAATTTAGCCTTTTAAAATTACTGGTATTTAAAATTACTGATATTCAACCAATGGGAAAAATGGCAACTTCCAAAGGTCAAACTAACACAACAATTTTGGTAGTTTGTCAGTAACTACAAAAGCTGGACATACACATAGTTGATGATCCAGTAGCAATTTTCACTTTTAGCTTTCACTTTTATGATACCCTAACAGACGTGGGTATATACGGTTATCATAAAACGTCACCAGGAATGTTCACAGCATCATTACTTGTAATAGCCAAAAACTGTAAACTCTCATTTTATATTAAGGCATCAAAAAGAACCAGACAAACTGTAAACAACTCAAATATTCATCATCAGTTGTATGGAAAATAAAGAAATTGTGGTACATTTCGTCAACAGAATACTCTTCCATGTTGTTATGTAACAACACAGATGCAATATTAAGTGAAAGAAGCCAGACACTAAAGAATACATGTTGTATAAAGTTTAAAAGTAAGCAAAACTAATCTACAGCAATAGAAGGCAGAGTAGTGGTGCTGGGAAGGGTATATTAATAAATGAGAGGGGCATGAGGGGCTATCTAGTGATAGTCTATTTCCTGGTCTGCATGGACGTGAAAATCCATCCAACTATACACTTAAGCCATACTTAAATGTATATCATACTTAAGTTAGGTAATTAATATTGTTTAATTAAAAGCCATGGGTGATTGATAGAAAATCCCTGACAGGTTTGTAACCCCAGAACTAAGGGTGTGAAGATTTGCTCCAGTTGTTATCAGGAATCTTGGGGGAAAATGGCTTGTAAGTGTCTTGAGCTCCATGGACCATCTGCAGCAGAGCAGATGTACAGGTTAGCATGTTCAGGCAGAGAGCACAAGAATATTGCATCACCCCTTCCGGCAATCCACACCTGCATGTGCTTCAGAGGAGATACAGATATTCTCTTGAGCTGTGCTGAGGGGACTCAGGACTGCTGAAAAGTCCAGTAGAATATAATAGGCCTTGAGTCAGGTTGGAGAGTGCTCAGAGAAGGCTGAGCTTGTAGAGACCATGGCGCACACAACGAGATCGACAGAGCACATAGTTTGGGTAGAGATCAACACCCAAAGAGCAGCAGGACAAGACACCCCCACAAGGGCCAGGCACACACCCTCCAAAACCATGATGTCATGGTTTTATGATAAGTGGGGCCCCCAACTCCCAGACACTGTGCTAAGGGTGGGGGAAGAAGGGGTAGACTTGGCTCTGGAATATATGGATGTGTGAGGAAAAGGTTCACAGCTGAGCCTCAACTCCCTTGTTCTCTTCTCTCCATCTCCCAACACTCTCCTCCTATCTAGGAAGTGTGTTTATTTCCTACTCTTATTCATCTCTTGCATTCTACCTGCTTAGAAGTTTATGAAAAATACCATACATTGAGCCCTACCATAAATCTTTTCTTCTCCCAAGAAAACTTTGCTTTTGAGAATGAAATTCTTGATTTTCCCAGTCTTAAGATCCTAAATTGGAAGTTAAAAGTTGAACTGACATCTTTCTTTTTGCACTCCAGCTCTAAAAATCCTTTGTCTCCTCAAGAATGAACCTCTGGCTGAAAAAGATGGATTTGATGTTCAAAAAAGTGAGAGCAAAAACCACATTAAAACACTTTAAAATGTTATCTTGACATTTTCAAGATAATAAGAATGAGTGTGATGTAAACTTTCACATGCATTCAATAGTAAGCAGCAATAACATAAAATAAACCTTTTGTACAGCTGGGGTTTTTACTATTAGGTTGGTGCAAAAGTAATAGTGCTTTTACTTTTAAAAATATTTAGGGAAGGATGATCCAAGATGGCTGAATAGGAACAGCTCTGGATTGCAGTTCCCAGCGAAAACGCAAGAGGCCACTGCAGGTGATCCCCAAGCAAGCAGGGTCTGGAGTGGATACCCAGCAGCCCTACAGCAGAGGGGCCTCACTGTTAGAAGGAAAACTAAGAAACAGAAAGAAATAACTTCATCATCAACAAAAAGGACGTCCAGAGACCCCAACTGAAAGTCACCAACTACAAAGACCACAGGTAGATAAATCCACAAAGATAGGAAGAAACCAGCGCAAAAAGGATGAAAACACCCAAAACCAGAATGCCTCTCCTCCTCCAAGGGATCACAACTCCTCACCAGCAAGGGAACAAGGCTGGATGGAGAATGAGTCTAATGAATTGACAGAAACAGGCTTAGGAAGGTGGTAATAGCAAACTTCTCTGAGCTAAAAGAACATGCTCTAACCCAATGCGGAGAAACTAAGAACCTTGAATAAAAGTTTGATAGGTGTACCTGAATGTGACAGAGAGAATGAATCCAAGCTGGAAAATACTCTTCAGGATATTATCCAGGAAAGCTTCCCCAACCTAGCAAGGCAGGCCAACATTCAAGTCCAGGAAATACAGAGAACACCACAAAGATATTCCTCAAGAAGAGCAACCTCAAGGCACATGATCATCAGATTCACCAGGGTTGAAATGAAGGAAAAAATGCTAAGGGCAGCCAGAGAGAAAGGTCGGGTTACCCACAAAGGGAAGACCATCAGACTCACAGCAGATCTCTCAGCAGAAACCCTACAAGCCAGAAGAGAGTGGGGGCCAATGTTCAACATCCTTAAAGAAAAGAACTTTCAAACTAAATTTCATATCCAGACAAACTAAGCTTCATAAGCGAAGGAGAAATAAAATCCTTTATGAACGAGCAATTGCTCAGAGATTTCATCACCACCAGGCCTGCTTTACAAGAGCTCCTGAAAGAAGCACTAAACATAGAAAGGAACAACCAGTGCCAGCCACTCCAAAAATGTACCAAATGGTAAAGAGCAGAGACACAATGAAGAAACTGTGTCAACTAATGGGCAAAACAACCAGCTAGCATCAAAATGGCAGGATCAAGGTCACACATAACAATATTAACCTTAAATGTAAATGGGCTAAATGCCCCAATAAAAAGATGTAGACTGGCAAATTGGATAAGAAGTCAAAACCCATCAGTGTGCTGTATTCAGGAAACCCATCTCACATGCAAGGATACACATAGGCTCAAAATAAAGGGATGGAGGAAGATTTACCAAGCAAATGGAGAGCAAAAAAAAAAAGCAGGAGTTGCAATCCTAATCTCTGATAAAATAGACTTTAAACCAACAAAGATCAAAAGAGACAAAGCAGGTCATTACATAATGATAAAAGGATCAATGTAACAAGAAGAGCTAACGATCCTCAATATATATGCACCCAATACAGGAGCACCCAGATACATAATGCAAGTTCTTAATGACCTGCAAAGAAAGTTAGACTCCCACACAATAATACTGGGAGACTTTAACACTCCACTGTCAATATTAGATCAATGAGACAGAAAATTAACAAGGATATCAAGGACTTGAACTCAGACCTGGACCAAGCAAACCTAATAGACATTTACAGAACTCTCCACCCCAAATCCACAAATATACATTCTTCTCAGCACCACATCACACCTACTCTAAAATTGGGCACATAATCAGAAGTAAATCACTCCTCAGCAAATGCAAAAGAATGGAAATCATAACAAACAGTCTCTCAGACCACAATGCAATCAAATTAGAATTCAGAATTCAGAAACTAACTCAGAACCACACAAATTCATGGAAACTGAACAACTGGCTCTTGAATGTTGACTGGATAAACAATGAAATGAAGGCAGAAATAAAGATGTTCTTCAAAACCGATGAGAACGAAGACATGACATACCAGAATCTCTGGGACACATTTAAAGCAGTGTCTAGAGGCAAATTTATAGCAATAAATGCCCAGATGAGAAGCAAGGAAAGATCTAAAATCAACACCCTATCATCAAAATTGAAAGAGGTAGAGAAGCAAGGTAAAAAATACTCAAAAGCTAGCAGACGACAAGAAATAACTAAGATCAGAGTAGAAGTGAAGGAGATAGAGACACAAAAAAACCCCTTCAAAAATCAATAAATCCAGGAGCTGGGTTTTTGAAAAGATCAACAAAACAGACCACTAGCCAGATTAGTAAAAAAGAAAAAAGAATAATCAAATATATGCAATAAAAAATGATAAAGGGGATATCACCACCGATTCCACAGAAATACAAACCACCATCAGAGATTACTAAAAACAATTCTATGCACATAAACCAGTAAGCCTGGAAGTTATGGATAAATTCCTGGACACTTGCACCTTCCTAAGCCTAAACCAGGAAGAAGTCGAAACACTGAATAGACCAATAACAAGGGCTGAAGTTGAGGCAGCAATTAATAGCCTACCAACCAAAAAAAGCCCAGGTCCAGATGGGTTCACAGCCGAATTCTGCCAGACATACAAAGAGGAGCTGGTACCACTCCTTCTGAAGCTATTTCAAACAATCCAAAAAGAGGGAATCCTTCCCAAATCATTTGATGAGATCAACATCATCCTGATACCAAAACCCGGCAGAGACTCAACAAGAAAAGAAAACTTCAGGCCAATATCCATGATGAACATAGATGCAAATATCTTTAATAAAACACTGGCAAACTGATTGCAACAGCACATCAAAAAGCTTATCCATCACGATCAAGTAGGCTTCATCCTGGGGATGCAAGGCTGTTCAACATACACAAGTCTATAAACATAATTCACCACATAAACTGAACCAAAGACAAAAACGACATGATTATCTCAATAGATGCAGAGGCCTTCAACAAAATTCAACAGCCCTTTATGCTAAAAACTCTTAATAAACTTAGGTATTGATGGAACGTAGCTCAAAATAATAAACTCTATTTACGACAAACCCACAGTCAATATCATACTGAATGGGCAAAAACTGGAAGCATTCCCTTTGAAATCTGGCACTGGACAAGGATGCCCTCCCTCACCACTCCTATTCAATATAGTATTGGAAGTTCTAGCCAGAGCAATCAGGCAAGAAAAAGAAATAAAGTATATTCACTTAGGAAAGGAGGAAGTCAAATTGTTTCTATCTGCAGACAACATGATTGTATATTTAGAAAACCCCATTGTCTCAGCCCAAAATCTGAAACTGATAAGCAACTTCAGCAAAGTCTTGGGATAGAAAATCAATGTGCAAAAATCACAAGCATTCCTATACACCAATAACAGACTTAAAGAGAACCAAATCAAAAATGAACTGCCATTCACAATTGCTACAAAGAGAATAAAATACCTAGAAACACAACTAACAAAGGATATAAAGGACGTCTTCAAGGAGAACTACAAACTGCTGCTCAAGGAAATAAGAGAGGACACAGATGGAGAAACATTCATGCTCATGGTTAGGAAGAATCAATATCGTGAAAATGGACATACTGCCCAAAGTAATTTATAGATTCAATGCTATCCCCATCAAGCTACCAATGACCTTCTTCACAGAACTGGAAAAAACCACCTTAAACTTCATATGAAGCCAAAAGAGAGCCTGCATAGCCAAGTCAATTCTAAGCAAAAAGAGCAAAGCTGGAGGCATCACACCACCTGACTTCAAACTATACTACAAGGCTACAGTAATCAAAACAGCATGGTACTGGTACCAAAATAGAGATATAGACCAATGGAACAGAACAGAGGCCTTGGAGTCGACACCACATGTCTACAACCATCTGATCTTTGACAAACCTGACAAAAACAAGCAATGGAGAAAGGATTCCCTGTTTAATAAACGGTGCTGGGAAAACTAGCTAGCCATGTGCAGAAAGCAGAAACTGGACCCCTTCCTGACACCTTACACTAAAATTAATGCCAGATGGATTAAAGACTTAAATAGAAGACCGAACACCATAAAAACCCTAGAAGAAAACCTAGGCAAAACCATTCAGGACACGAGCATAGGCAAGGACTTCATGACTAAAACACCAAAAGCATTGGCAAGAAAAGCCAAAATAGACAAATGGGATCTAATTAAACTCCAGAGCTTCTGCACAGCAAAAGAAACAATCATTAGAGTGAACTGGCAACCAACAGAATGTGAAAAAATTTTTGCAATCTACCCATCTGACAAAGGACTTATATGGAGAATCTATAAAGAACTAAAACAGATTTACAAGAAACAAACCCATGCAAAAGTGGGCGAAGGATATGAACAGACACTTCAAAAGAAGACATGTATGAGGCCAAGAAACATATGAAAAAATGCGCATCATCACTGGGCATTAGAGAAATGCAAATCAAAACTACATTGAGATACCATCTCACACCAGTTAGAATGGCGAGGAAATCTGGAGGCAACAGATGCTGGAGAGGATGTGGAGAAATAGGAACACTTTTACATTGTTGGTGGGAGTGTAAATTAGTTCAACCATTATGGAAGACAATGTGGCGATTCCTCAAAGACCTAGAAATAGAAATTCCACTTGACTCAGCAATCCCATTACTGGGTATATATCCAAAGGATTATAAATTGTTCTATTATAAAGTCATATGCACACTTATGTTCATTGCAGTACTGTTTACAATAGCAAAGACTTGGAACCAGCCCAAATGCCCATCAATGATAGACTGGACAGGGAAAATGTGGCACATAGACACCATGGAATTTGCAGCCATAAAAAACGATGAGTTCGTGTCCTTTTTAGGGACATGGATGAAACTGGAAACCATCATTATCAGCAAACTGACACAAGAACAGAAAATCAAACACTGCATGTTCTCACTCATAGGGTGTTGAACAATGAGAACACATGGACACAGGGAGGGGAGCATCACACACTTCAGTCTGTTGGGGGGGGACTAGGGGAGGGACAGTGGGGGTTAGTGAGTTGGGGAGGGATAACATGGGGAGTAATGCCAGATATAGGTGATGGGAATGGAGGCAGCAAACCACATTGCCATGTATGTACCTATGTAACAATCCTGCATGTTCTTCACAGAACCTAAAGCGCAATTATATATATATATATATATATTTCAGATACAGTCTCACTCTATCACCAAGGCTGGATTGCAATGGTGCCATCTTGGCTCACTGCAACCTCCACCTCCTGGGTTCAAGCGAGTCTCCTGCCTCAGTCTCCCAAGTAGCTGGGACTACAGGTGTGCGCCATGACGCCCAGCTAATTTTTGTATTTTTCATAGAGACAGGGTTTCACCATGTTGGCCAGAATGATCTTCATCTCTTGACCTTGTGATCGGCTTGCCTTGGCCTCCCGAAGCGCTAGGATTACAGGCATGAGCAACTGCATCCAGCATGCCACTGTTTTTAATGGCATTACAAGGACATTTTCCTGTAAAATTCCTGATAACCACAATTACTTTTGCACCATCCTAATGAAAAGGTGACACAGTAGGTGTTACCTTTTTGCCACACAAAGTTGGTGGCATTAATTGGTATGGGGCCTAGAACAAGGAGGGTGATCTTCCAGGTTTCCATTGTTCTGTGGCCAGGTGTTTGTTTCACATAAGTGGGTTATTTATAAGCACAGGTGTGTTCAGGTGCTGACAAAGAAGAGAGGTGTACTGACACCACAACGTATGGAGAATCATTGAAGAATCTGTATATTTTAGCCTTAAAAAGGACCTCAAGACAACAGATCAGTTAACTTTAAATATCTAATAGGTTGTCCCTTCTTAGTATTTTAAATTGTTTGCACACGTATTTTGTGTTATGTCACTACTTGTCTATTTTTGAATAGGGATGAATAGGCAACACATTTCCAAACAAATACAATTCAATTCCTTATATTGATCAGATGGACCAGTCTAACACAGTCCTGTCCTGTACTGTCACACCCCAGCTTCGTTCCACTTTGTTCCATTCCTTCCATTAAGATTCACTGGTCCCTGGCCTCCTGCTGTACACTTTAACATTTCAACATGGAGTATCCCTTCCCCACTGGGAATTATATGTCAGAAGGGTGTGTTGGTGGTGGTCAATGTTTTTGAAACTATTTCCTCATGACTGCCTGTAGTGGGAACAGTGGTACAGTTTCACATTTAAATTTTAGTCTATTTTATCTGTTTTATCTCAGGTAAGAAGCAGAGTCCCAGTTAGGAAAGAGAAATTTGTTTTGTACCAAAACTGAGTCACTCATACTGCCATACATTTTAAAGCCTAATTAGTCTCTTATTTTAGAGCCTAAGGCAACAATGACATCTGAAAGGCCCTCCGATATCCTGCAGCAGTGGCTTAAAAAAGAGGCTTCCAGCATATTACTCATTCATTTGTTTATCTATACGTTATTGTACAGGCATTTCTTGTATATTAGACACAGTGTTAAATGTGGGGGGAACAAAAATGAATAAAACGCAAGATCTCTGACCTCCTTACCATTCTTTGCGTGCTGAGATCATTTCCTTACCCTTTCATCTTTTTTTGTTTTGTTTTGTTTTGAGCTGATTTGTGGTTTCCCCTAATTATCAGCTCTTAAGAAATGAGTGGAAGCCCAGATTCCAATTTCGTGCAAGGCACATACATTGGATGAGACTGGCCATATGCCTCAATTGGCACTTATTTCTTTTGTCAAGAAATGATTTGTTATGCCTTTAATAGAGATTTAAAAAATAGTGCAGTTTTTCCAAATCCCTATTATATGATGGAGAATTTTCTAAAGCTCATTAGTGAAATGAACATTGGGCAGTTGACACTGAGTTTGGGCATAGGGATGCCAGATTGAATACATTATTTAGGACATACTTACTAAAAATTGCTTGTTTATCTGAAATTCAAATTTAATTGGAAAATTTTCCCAAGTTTTTGCAATCTTATTTAAACATCATACATTTTATAAAGTGGATTAGGTCAGCAGTTCATCTTTCAGTAGAATCCAGGCTGTGTTTCTAAACACTGCCATCCAGAATTGCGTATAAAAGAAGGCTGGAGGTCCTTTTGTATCTAAGCGAATTCTATCTCAACCTTACTGAAAAGTCACTGTGCGACTCCTTAAGTGGAGAGTAACACAGGTGTTAGATATGATGCAAAATATCCAAGAACCAGGGGCCTCCCCAGGGCCCGCCTATATTCGAGGCTGGAATGATACTCATGTGAATGTGAGACTGCTCTGTAGAGGGCATGACAGTGCTTCAGGTGAATCTCTGGGTTCATGGCATAAACACTCCTTTACATAATGTTTATCTCAGAGACTAGAACAGTTCCAAAAGAACTCCTCTCACTTGCCAAGAAAAATCTATTTTTAAAAACCCTATTACAAAAAAACCCTATTTAAATATCATGGCAATAATCCCTGAGGAAAGGTGTAGTATTATAAAGAAAATTGTAAGATAAAAAGATTCAGGAAGAACTCTTAGGAAAATTTATCTCTCTTCCCAGCTGAGACTTCCTGAACTCACAAACCCAAATTACTCCAAAAAAATTCAGTATTTAGTATTTTTAAGTTATTTGTACATGAATATTTTACAGGGATTTTAAAGAACAGATGTTCTCATATTTTTCTCTCTTGCAAATTTTCAAAATAATCTTTGAAAATGTCTTTAATATTCCAAAGTGCTTAACCTTTGTTCTGAAATAATTATAGGTAAACACCTTGATATTCACTGGGCGAGATTTTCAAGAATGTTTCTAAATCTCAAAATCATCAAATGTCTCTGGCACCTGGTAGAGTCTATCAAAGAGTGGGATGAGGATTTATTCAACACAAATGCCCAGTGATGTCATTGACAGTAGTTGACACTTCTTTCAAAATTCCCTGATGTCCCAGCTTTACACAAAGAAGTGAAAGAGAGTGAAACCAGCCATGGATGATAAAAAGGCAGAAGAAACTAGGGGTGATTAGGCCACAAAAGACATAGAAGGAAGGTGGAGGGCTTCCATTCAAACCTTGAAGTGCTGTTAGAGGAAGAAGGGATTGGGTTGGTTTTATGTGGCCCTAGAGGCCAGAGCCAGGACATGCAGTAGAAGCTGAAGAAAGATTTCAGTCAATGCTGTAGAAGCTCCTCAAATGACGAGAGCGCCCAGTTCTCCGCTATATTTGAGGAAATTATATATTAGTAATGCTATATTTGCAGGGGAACTGGTCTAGATGAAGCCTACCTTGTCAACTCTATGATTCTGTGGTTCACAAAATTTAGCAAGAGTGAAGGCAGAATGTGTTGCTTCAAACCCCAGGCACTGAGGATTTCTATTTGAACTTGAATCTCAGCTCTAGCAGACTGAACTTGGATACATTGCTGAGGCTTAGATCTTCTAAGAACAGCAAAGCATTGTGGTAAGGATTGAATAGCATATCAATAATGTCTGGCGTCTACTAGGTGCCTTTAAAAAGCCTTGTTAAAAAAAATTAAGTAAATAAAGAAAACTGTTTCACCTGGGCTGAGCTTTTTGTTTCTGAGGTCTGAGCTTCCTCTGATAGATTCACAAGCACACCTGTGGGAGAAAAGCAGGCAGTCCCAAAGTTTAGCGGGGTTAAAGAGGTAAGTCTGACCCCTTGTGGATTCCAGAGGAGGTGATTGCAGATTTTGCAATGGGTAGATGACTGAACCAGCTGTGCCATTGCATCTCTGGGGCTATGAAGCATGAGGGTGCATCAAAAGACTGGGTACTAAAAGTTATGACCTTTCCTTCAAGGCCAGTTTTGGCTTTTAGACACTAGGCAAGCACGACTTTTCTGCAGGAAATAGTAGCAGCACTAGACAGCTGGTGGGATGCATGGTGTGGATCATGGGAGCACTGGAGAGATGGTGGAGGCTCTGGATAGATAGTGGGGTTACTGCATGGATGGTGAGAGCACTAGATGAATGGTGGGGTCACTGGATGGATGGTGAAGTCACTGGATAGATAGTGGGGTTACTGCATGGATGGTGAGAGCACTAGATGAATGGTGGGGACACTGGATGATTGATGGGGACACTGGATGGATAGTGGGGGCCACTGGATGGATAGTAGGGGCACTGCATAGTGGGGGATGCTGATTAAATGGAGGGGGCACTGAATGGGTGTCAGAGGCACTGGATAGATGGTGAGGTCCCTGGATCAATATTTGGGGCACTGGATGCATGGTGTGGGGCTAATTTCAGTGTCCAGTGAGTAGGGACAGTCATGATCACTCCAGCTGAGAGCTGCAGGGGCTTTTCCTGCCTAACAACATTTTCAAAACCTGTAAACCCTTGAGGTTTTTGTACAATCTAGGGGAGGGGAGGGAGGAAGTCATGAGAGTAAGATACTGCTCTCCTCTGCCTTTGGTGGATGGGACCAGGAAACAGTTCTAATTTAATTTGCAAAATGAACAAATGAGGTCTTCCTTGCATCCCTGGAATATGGAGCTCTTCGGACTGCCAAGGTCATCTCTGCCTCTCTCTGGCCCTTTCTCTCATCAGTGTTTTCTCTCTTTGCCTTCCTCTCAGCCTCCAGCCTCAGTACGCTCCCTCTTTCCCCTCATCCCTGCACACCGCGGGCATCTGTCTTGGAGCTGCATTTACATACTATTTTCTCCTTTCCCTTTTCAATATTAGAGAAGGTTATGAAAACATCAAGGTGATTTATTTTGTTATGATACTGACTTCTTGTCCTTACACAGTTAAAAAACATAAACGGAGTAAAGCAATTCCTTAGGCCTCAGTTGCAATCTCTTTAAAAGGCAGGGGTTAGAATCTCTAACAGCCTTTCTAGTTCAAAAGTCCTGTGATCTCTGATAGGGAAGTCCTATTCAGTCATATTCACACACACAGTGATAGGCTGGAGCCATGGTGATGCCTTTGGGTGTCTTAACTTGTGTAGCTGACCTGCCCATGCTAAGGGCTCACCCTAGGTAGGCCTGTGGGCCTGGGAGAGAGGCAGGCTCTATTCCCATACTCAAAAGCACTGCAGGAGAGAGTGTTTCCTAGCTTCAAATTGCTCAAAGACATGAAGCTCAGGGTCAGCCTCACCTCTCAATTTGCAGCTTCTTGGAAGACTTATTCAAAGTCAAATACTAAAATATTTGTGTTTTTAACAAGTAATCACCAAACAGTGTAATCAAACACTCTTCTGGTCTTTTCCATTCTCTACAAGAATCCTTAATATCTTTGTGCATAAAATGGGCATAATTGCTTGTGGGATTATTGGAAAGACTCAATGAGATAAAATATAAAAGGTAGCTCTCAAGGGTTTTGTGAATAGGAACTCCTTAGTAGAAGCTATTGCCAGTAAATCCCACGCTCTTATACCTCCTGTTTTGTTTATATCAGTGACAGGTCTTGACTTTACCCTCCCTCATATTCCTCAGAGTCCTGAAAGTATCTTTTTTTGAGAAACCAGATTTCTCAGCCACGAACATAATGAGTCCAGGGGGATCATCAATCCAGTGATCCATTTCTTTGGAACTCTACTTGCATGATTTTCCATATTTAATGACATTCCACCAGCAGGATAAACATACATGCAAGGTTGAATCATCTTTCCTTTCCCCTTGGATCGGGAACCCAAGAAAACAGGTGCAGGAAGCAGGTGGGAACGCTGGTGAGCAGGATGTTGCTTCTGCCATGCTTCTACTGCTCAACGGCCCCAGGGGGAACGTGGTGAGAGGAACGAGGGGGCTCTTCAGCTATCTTGGGGGCTCATCTTGATAATATATAGCAGGTCTGCAGAGAAGGGACACAGCATGGGCTGCCCAAAAGCAGCTCTCCCAGAAGCCCTTTCAATCAAGGCCAGAAAGAAGCGGTTTCCACAGCAGCGGTTGGGAGGGTGTTGAGAGAGCCGCACCACGCTGCTGTTTTGTTTAGAACGGGGTGTCCAATCTTTTGGCTTCCCTGGGCCACATTGGATGAGGAATTGTCTTGGACCACACATAAAATACACTAACACTAATGGTAGCTGATGAGCTTAAAACAAATACATAGCAGAAAAATCTCATAATGTTTTAAGAATATTTACAAATTTGTGCTGGGCTGCATTCAAAGCCATCCTGGGCTGCAGGTGGCCTGTGGGCTGTGGACTGGACAAGCTTGGTTTAGAGATTCAGAGCACACGGGCAGTGAGGCAACCTCTGCAGAAACCCACACAATTTGGCTGTGAACAGAGAGAACTAACTACCTATCCGGCAAGTGTTTCCAGGCTACAGGAGGAGAAGGGGACCCCAGAGAATATCTCTTTGAGCACTTTTAGAGGATAGAAAGGTTTCCAGATTGGGTGAAAGGAATGACAAAAAAGGAAATTAAAGATGAAGAGACCTCCAAAGAGATAAACAGCAATGACAGTGTAGAGAGGGGCAAGTGGAGGAATAGGATGTTTAAAAATGTGTATACAGATACCCTCACCTTATTTCATAGCAGGCCTTGAAGAAATGTATAGAAGCACACACAGTGCGCCTCTATGAGAAATAAATGAAAGATTTTGGGTTTCAAAAGGCCTTTGGAACTTCTGGCTAAAGACGGCAGCATAAAGGCATTTGTAGTTTTTGTCTCTCCTAAGAAACACACTGAAAACAAACATGAATAAAACAGAGGGAAAGAAAACTCTTCCTCTTTAGTAAAACAAGGAAAAGGCCACAGCCCCAGACTACAAGCTATGAACCGTACTGTGAAATCTGGAGAAAAATGAGAGAGGAACAGAGACCATCTCAGGGCCTGAGCAAGAAAGATTTCCCTAAATGTGAGTGTTTCTATCCTGAAAGGAGCCTTTGATTAGAATGACCCAGTGTAAGGCTGGGTAGGCCCCTAGAGAGATAGGAATGTCCCTGTGGAAGACCAGTGCATCCTGGAGAACAACTGGGAGGCTAAAGGTGAAATCCACCATTTCCATTGCCTGAGACCAACTCCTGGCCAAGGGCAACGGCTAGAGTCAAGATAGGTGATCAAGGCTTGGGAAGTAGAATCTGCTATTTGCCAGTGAGCCTATGACTTAAAAGGCCTTGCTATGAACACCATGGACCAAACATCACAGGAAGAATAAGAATCCAGTGCAAAGGTATAATGAATTTGATGAAAGAGTGTTGGAGACAAGAAACCGAACGCAAAGTTTCAGACTCTTCCAGCTCACTTCGGCTCATCTCCAAGTGAATCTTCAATAAACACCTGATGGCATTAAAAGCCAATAAAGAACACAGAAGAACCCACACAGGCTTAGGTATAGTCCTGCGAAGGAAGGAGGCAGATGGCTTATAAGGGGGCACAGCGTAAGAGACATCTCAATTATGTCTGAAATGTCCAGGATGCTCCACACTGGTGTGTCATCTGGTGGTGCCAAATGAAAACATCATTTTGGTTGTGAAAAATACCAGACTTGGTTGTGGACTTGAGTTAGGCAAGCATATATTTTCTTGGTAGTGTACATCAGTGCAAAATGCCTATTACACATTCACTATAATTACAGCATTCGATTAACATTCTCAATGATCATCTTGGGACTAGTGGTGGCTGAGACTTGGGAGGTGTGACCTCTGCCTGACATTTTCGCTTGGAAACTGCTGACGTTTGAATTTGGAGATTTGAGATGGATACAGCAGTGTAGAGGATAGAAGGTGGATGTTAGCTGTGGTCCACATCATAACTCATTGCCCAAACTTTTCAGTGAAACTGATCTCACTAAGTTAAAAAATTCAGTTGCCAATCCAATAAACACTTCGAATTATTAGTTAACTCAATATATTTCTGGGAAATGTGGGATTTGGGCCATCCTTTTCCTCTCCAGAGTATTAGAAAGCTAATCTAGAAGGAAAGATGTATGTAGCAAGCACATTATACCTCTCCTAAACACAGGGTGGCAGTGATTAATTGAGTACCTCTTGTGAGCATTTTGTGGTTATTTCTTAAGTGTACAACCACTCTGTGAAAAAGGCAGCATTATTTCCATTTTACAGATAAGAAAACTGACTCAAAGAGGTTAAATAATTGGTTCAAAATCACACATCTAGCAACTGGAGGAGCTGGGATTCAAACCCAATACTTAGGCTGGGCATGGTGGCTCACGCCTGTAATCCCAGCACTTTAGGAGGCCAAAGCAGGTGGATCACCTTAGGTCAGGAGTTGGTGACCAGCCTGGCCAACATGGTGAAACCCCGTCTCTACTAAAAATACACAAAAAATTAGTCAGGTGTGGTGGCAGTTACCTGTAATCCCAGCTTCTCAGGAGGCTGAGACAGGAGATCGCTTGAACCTGGGAGGTGGAGGTTGCAGTGAGCTGAGATCACACTACTGCATTCCAGCCTGGGCAACAAGAGCAAAACTCCATCTCAAACAAACAAACAAACAAACAAACCCAATGCTTAGAGAATAAGCCAATTAGCATTAAGAGTCAGAATATTAGGCTGGGCTCAGTGGCTCAGGCCTGTAATCCCAACACTTTGGGAGGCCAAGGCAGGAGGATTGCTTGAGCCTAGGAGATCTGGACCAGCCTGGGCAACGTGGCAAAACCTCTGTCTCTATAAAAGGCACATGAGCCAGGCGTGGTGCTGCACTTTGTAGTCCCAGCAACTTGAGAGGCTGAGGTGGGAGGACCACCTGAGCGTGGAGGTCGAAGCTACAGTGAGCTGTGATTGCACCACTGCACTCCAGCCTGGGTGACAGAGTGCCACTCTGTCTCAAAAAAGAAAAAAAAAATAGAGTATTGAGCATTCATCTGTCAGAGGTGCTTCTTAAAAGAAATCAACCTACTTAAAAACTTTAATGGAGTCCAAGACAGAAATCTGAACATAAGCATTTTACTCTATTCTCATACATGCAAAATCTCATAAAAATGGCCAAGGAATATAGTAAGAGAGAAACAAATAAATGTGCAGGAAAATAGGGAAGGGTGCTATACACTCCCTAGAAAGGGCAAGCACTTTCTGCAGATTTCAGTGAAGATGTGTCTAGACAGGAGGGTGGTGGGCTGATCAGAAACATCCAATCACATGCCACTAACACCTGCTCACTTGTGCATGAGTGGAGATGAAGGTGGCCCGCGGGACCACCAGAAGCTTATTAGAGCAAGAAGTAGATTGAGGTGCACCCTGTTGCCTCACATGGGCCTGCGTGGTGACATGTTGAGGCAAGGTCCCCATTTTTCATCAGCCTTTAATGGAGGCTGGGCCCAGCACCAGGAAGTAGCAGTCAGGGCTTGAATCTGCTTTGGAATTTAGAACATTTACAGCTGGGAGGCTGACCATTTACCCAACTGGTGTTGAGGACACCGAGAGAATTAGGAAGCATCCTTACCTTCCAGGAGTCTCAGTCTTTTGTGGGATACAGAGTAAACTGAACTATGACAAATGTCAGGGTAGCACCCAAGGGCATGGAAAGCCCAGAAGAGAGAGCGATTCTGTGTTTGACATAGAAAAGGAGTAACCTCAGAAAAGATGATGCTGCTGGTAAGGTTATGAGTTAATTGTCGATTTCAGGGGGTGGGTGTGGCTCTGAGTATATGGAAGTATATGAGGAAGAGAGGAGAGGATGGGATGATGAAAGAACATATTTGGGAAAATGGAAGAGACTGCGCCATCACCCCCCCAACACACACACACACACACACACACACACACACACACACACTTTCTCTCTCTCACACACCAGAGGAGGGGGGACACTTCCAATCCCATGAGGAAAGTTTGCTGAAAGGCGCCTGAGGTGCCTGAGCAGGGGAGTGGGTGGGACAGTATTCTCCCATGAATATCTCAGAATGTTCTGGGATATTCCTGGGTGCTCTGGCAGGAATCACCATGGTGGTTGTTCAGGGAAGTGGAAATGATTGCTGATTTTTATGACAGCAGGAAATTCCCTGCCATGCAAGGATAACGTGGCTTTACACTTGTGTCTAATCCCTGCCACATCCCTGGATCTCAGCAAAGAAGGCTGAGAAGAGAAACAATTATGTTAGCACAGGCTAGTACTCACTGAACATCAGCTTCCCCATCTGCAGACTGGAGCAAGGTAAAAGTTCTCCCATTACGCAGCAACTGTTTGCAAAAAGCCTGGAATACAGTATAATCTGAGCAACTATAAATGGAATCATTATATTTTTCAAGTTATTCCTATTTCAAGTCCAAGGCTTCTTTCACTGGTCACCAATGATCTCTTCTGGAAAAGCAGACAGAGAAGCAAACAACTTTAAATTTCGTTTGTACCACATGTTAAAATTTGTTGGTTGCATTCTTCCTACATCCCTGGCCAAGCTTTCTCAAGCTATCTCATGTTAGTGTTTAGTACATGGTGTTTCCTCTGCCTAAAACTCCTTTCCTTATCATTTCCCCAGCTGACTTCAACGCTCAGCTCAGTTGTCACCTGTGCCCCTGCCTCTGGTCTGCATGTCCCTGTATCATGCATATCCTCACCCTGGTTGTAACCACTGGGACATCTGTCTCTCTTACTAGGTTATGAGTTTCTGAGGATAGGGGCTGTGTTTTATTTCTCTTTATCTAGTACCTAGCATGTAGTAAACCTGAACAAATGACCTAGTAAATGTTTGTTGACAATTGACTTGAAGCAGAACCCATGAATTATTTGGAGGAAAATGCATTTTTTCATTCTTTGCTTTGAGTCACTATGCACTGGAAAAAAAAAGTTCTGAACTTAGATAAATTCTCATGATTCATTCATTTAAATAATCCCTGCTTCCTCTGCCCCAAGACTCCTCAGTACTGGCATTGCTCCAGGTTCTGGGATATAAAGATGAGTGAGATAGTTTCTGCACCCAAACTGAATGGGTATGACATCAGAGGTCTACATCTTGTATTCAAAGGGAGGAGCCACCAAACCCCCCTACAGAAATGTGCTGGAACTTTCCCTCAACTCCAGTAGTTGGCTCTGATGTCTGTATTATAAAGAGTTGATCTAATGGTTGGATAGTAAAACACAAAGCTGTTGAATTTGGGCCCCCATAATAGGTGTAGAAATAATAGTGGTCCAGGAGTCAGGAGACCCAGGGTCTTGTGTGTTTAGCTATGAAAGGTTCCATGACTTTGGGCAACTTGCTTCCTCTCCTGTGGCCTCATTTTCTGCCTACAAATAAAGAAACGGGATGAGACAATGTCTATACTTCCTTCCAAGAAGCTTGGGTTTGTGAAAGCTTGAAGCAGGCCCCGAAATCCATCAGCAGGAGCACTTTGATTGGGAAGATACCCTATGGCTCACCAATTGGACTTTCCCCTTCTCCAGCTGTGTGAATGGCATCTCATCAATATGGTCATAGCATCTGGCCTAGAGAGCCAGTGCACTGCCTCTGAATTGATTTTCAGAACCTTATTGCTGATTGGTAAAAGCCTTCTTAATGGCTAAATCAAAGTCTATGAACTAGACCAACAAAGGGGCCTCAGAAAGGTGGGGGCAGAATTCTGAGGACCGGGAGGTGAGTCTGTTTGTTTCCTATTTCTAATTAGAGAGAGGTAAAGGGTGACAGGAGCCTTTAGTGATTCACATCTTAATAGCCTGGTTATAATTTATTAATATCTTTCATCAAATTTTCAGCATCCCTTTCCCCAGGAGTCTAAGACTGACTCAAATGTATTTATTGTTTCTAGGTGGGGTGTCATTAAATATTTGGCATCTCCTAAAGCTGTTTGGGAAACTGGATTATATACCATGTGCAGGCACACAATTTCTGAAGGGAAAAGCATGAACTGACAAAACATTAGGCAGAATGAAAGATATATATGTCTTATCTCCAATACTGACAATACAGAGCTACCATTTCACTCTCTCCTACAATTTCCCCTCACCAGTTAATCCAGTGGTTTTCCTTAAAGTAAAGCACCAGTACGAACAATAAATGTGTTTTTTCATTGTTTCATTCATTCTAGTCCCCTTCACCTATGATGCACCAGAATATGTGGCAACATTATTAAGGGTCTATCATTACCACAGAGCAGAAAAGGTTTCAGGGATCATTGTAAAGATCAGGAAATTGAAGCCAGGGGTGGTGAAATGACTAAGAATCATAGCTTTTTAAGATGGAAAAGGATCTAATAGGTCTGTTCTCTTTGGGGCTGTAAACCATCCTACAGCATTTCCACCCAAAGTTGTCCTGCCAGAGACAGAGACCTCATGATCTTCAGAGGTAGCTCTTCCATCCTGGAGATCTGGCCATCAGAAAGTCCTTCCTCAGCTGCACTAAAACCTTCCTTCCTTCAGTTTCTTCCTTACTGTCTGTGGCTTCTGAGACGTCCTTGAACCCTTACTAGCAAATGAGAGGGCTGGATGCTGGGTGAAGCCAGAGTGGGAAGGATCCTAACAAAGGGACAGCCAGGACACACACAAACACCAGCAGCCCCAGGCACTTCTGCCCCAGATGGGATGGTTTCCTGGATACGGCGGAACATTAACTATTCATACAACTTGTTCTGATTAGGAAAAGGGAGCCCTCAACGTGCTTTAACCTAGTTTATTGGAATTCTATAATAGTTCTTAGTATTAAAGCCTCAGATAACAATGTCTTATTTTGGTACTTTTGAGCCTTTGTATTTCCCTTGGATGCCTCATGAGGAAGAAAATGGTTGGACCCAGGCAGAATTTAGAGTATACCTGGCTTCCCTACCCCAAATCCCTTTTTTTCACTCTGTTGCCCAGGCTGGAGTGCAGTGGTGCAATCTTGGCTCGCTGCAACCTCCACCTCCTGGGTTCAAGTGATTCTTGTGCCTCAGCCTCCCGAGTAGCTGGGATGACAGGCATGTGCCACCACACCAGGCTAATTTTTGTATTTTTAGTAAAAATGGGGTTTTGCCACATTAGTCAGGCTGGTCTCAAGCTCCTAGCCTCAAGTGATCCACCTGCTTTGGCCTCTCAAAATGCTGGGATTATAGGCATGAGCCACAGCACCCAGCCTCAAATCCCATTTTTATATCACCTCTCAAACTTAGGACCTCACCTCTCAGACAGCAGACATTGATACTGTATACCCCTAGGCTCATACATATTATCCTTGAACCCACACAGTGCACATTTGGGCTCACACTGTCCATTCTTAGCCTCCTTCCTCGACTACCAGATGCATCATTAATCCCTGTGGGCCTTCTGTTTCTGAGTTCCTCTTCTCCTTGTAAAAGCGGAGGCCCTTTAGCATCTTTGGTCCAACATTTGTTTATATAGCCAGGGCCTACCCAGAGCTTCCAGCTTTCTTATTCATAGTTTTCCTTGGAGAACAAGGCCTTCAGCATCTTTATTGGCTTATCTTAAAAGTGCACATACTCCCACATGGAGCCTTTTTCCTTCCCTATGAAAAGGCAACATATAAACCTTATATCTTAACCAAAATCTACAAATTCTAACTTTATAGTTATTTTAAATGATATAAATCAGTCTTCTCCTAAGAGTTGTCCCATCCATGCTGTCCCATAGCAACGGAATGATGACCATGTTGATGGAAAGAGTCAGCACACAGACCCTCCACCTGGCTTCTCACCATCCTGGAGCCAGCTTGCTGAAGGGCCTCAGTAGCTTGGTACACCACATCTGGAGTGTGTGCACATCTCACACCCAGCCCACCAATGAGCAAGCATTGTCTGGCAAAGCTTGCCTTGGGCCTCCAGCGTATTTTTCTAAAAAAGACATTATGAAAACCTCTCAAGGTACAAACCCTAGGAAGCAGAGTAGCTGACGTCAAACTTCCCATTATGTTCAACACTTCATTTGAGCAATGGAATATAGGATGGAATTTGTATTGAATTTCTTACTAATGGGTCGTTAGAGGAGATTTGCACTGCCTGCCGTTGTCCAGCTATTTTCCCAAGAGAATTACCTTGTATCACCACAGTATGTATTACTTTGGCCAAAAATCAAACCAGACGGTGAAGGATTTGGTTGTTGAGTGACATTGGTTGTTATTGTGATGATAACAGTAATAGCTAACTATATAACAGTAACCCGAGTCCTAGTTACTTTCTATACATTGTCTTGAATCCTCACAGCTGCAGGAAACTCTATAGTATTGGTGGTTGTGCTGAAATGACAAGATGTTTTGCTGAGATCTCAAAGCCACAAGTCCATCAGCTTGCCACCTTGTGTGGTACCAGTCCTGCTGTGTCCATGAGCAGGGCACAGATCAACAGAACCAGTCAGAAGGAAAATGTTACTACAGAGAAAGCTTTGGCACCAAATCTTCTCACCCTGGTGAGATAGGCTAGACTGTGTCCAAACTGTAGGGTCCTAATTTGTGCCCCTAGATAGATCAAGTCCACCACTAAGTCATCCTAGCCCACTGTAGGAGCTATCATCTCCATGAGCAGAATTAAGGAAAGACACTTCCAAGGGAAAGAAAGCATTATCCTCAGATCTGGTAGAGCAGGCTTAAATCTCCTACCCTACCATCTCGCTTAGAAAATTATGGTGGGAGAGTGGGGTTTTATAAGCAAGAATATTGCCCCAGGCTCTTGATAGCCAACTACAGTTACAGACATAATCAGTCTCAAAAGGAAAAAGCATCCAGTAGGGCATGCCATGTAGAAGGAGGAATTTTTAAAGTTCTTTGTTCCACCCACTGGAAGTTTTTTCTGTTAGCACAGAAGTGGTAAATTACTGAGACATGTGCAGATACTTTCTGCTCTGGAACCAAGGCCAACATCCCAAATCAATGAGGGCTCTCATTCTTGCTAAACCTAGAGTTTTTTTCAACATGGTACCCTAAGCATCTATATTAGATGATTGGAATTGGAGAGTGTTTGAAATCCATTTACCATCATTATCTTAGCACCCCAGTAGAGCAAGGTCCATCACCCACGTCAGAAAACTCCTACTTCTGAGTAGATTGTTTAAAAAGGTGTTTTAGCTTTCCTCTCCAGAGGTTGGAGCCTGCAGCTAACACACCCCCATATTTTGACCTTCTCTTTTTAACTCAGGGATGTGGGTGTTGTCCTTGGTACAGAAAAATCAAGAGCATCAGAAAAGTCTAAGTCTTACTCAATTTTTCATTTGGATTTTAATCTTTGCCTCTTCTCTTACATCTAGTTGTAAAGCCAATGAATGGGCGGCTCAGCATTTTCCTCATGGTTTCCATGTTAATTAGCTGCATCGTCTCACCTGTTCTAACTTCCATCTGGAAATATGCTCAGATACTTTGTATAAACAAGCTCACCAGACAGGTGCCTACAGTGTGCATGGCAGAGGAAGTAACCCCCTTAGGAGTAAAAATAACATACATCCTGGATAAATGCTAAACCAGACAGGAAGTCAGGACAACAAGCTGGGACTTTCCTGAGCAAATGTGGGTATAAGGCCACGTTAGTCAACACTATCTCTACGAAGCACCTGGTATCAGTTCCATACTTACAGAATGTAGAAATCACAAGCATATCTCTGTATCAATGTGACTTCACTTTTTTAATCTAGTCTAATATCCAGACTAGGAGCAGGCCAAGTATATCTCTGATTCCATTTCCCTACTTCCCAAATTAAGAAGAAGAAAAAAAAAAAACCAGGGGTGCTTTAAAAAAATACTTATGTGACCAACCAATACATAAAACAAGACAGCCCTAGAAATGGAGATAAATTGAAGCTGATTCCCACCATGTGGATGCTCTCGATCCCCAGAGATGGCTCTGTGGAGGAGTCTTAATCTCATTTAATCCTGGCACAACGGTTTGTTTTGTTGATTCTCTGGAACTTTGGGAAAGCAGGTCACATGATAGAGTGAACATTGGATGGACCCAACTTGGGAGATCAGCAGTGGATGGTGCTAGTCTGTCTGAAGCTACTGAGGAAGAGACCCAGCTTCCATCCAGGCTCCTACAGCTCCTACAGCTGGGACCAGGTGACGTAAAAAGAAACAAGGGGTCATTGTTGAGAGATTTCACATACTTTGAGATTTTTCTCTCAGTGGCAATAGAGGTATATTTATTTAATATTTCTGTGGACTGATTAAAATAGGAGAGGATAGCAATGATAGTAGGGTGGTGGCGAATTGGGGTGTTGCAGTTACAATCACATTTGGTTGCTCTTGGATGTTTATTATGTAGTCTTTGGCTTGTTAGTCATGTGGTTAATATGAGAGAAGGCGACGTCTCAGCTAAGTGTAGACAGTATACCGCAGCATGAAAGAGGCATTCATAAAGACCTTGGGTGTGTGGACCTCCCATCTTAATGGTCCCATGTGGGACCAAGTGGCAACAGTGGAAAGGATATTAAGAAACAGTTGCCAAGATACCACTAGGACTATCCTGATAATTCATGTTGTCACTTGAGAGTGACAGCTGTGCCCCTGGTGGGCCTGGTCTTTGGGCCCATGGGAATAATTGGATAGAAACAGAAAGGTTGGCCTCTAGAGGGCACACTAGGCACCATCTCCGGTGGAGATCAAGTCAAGGTCACGCTTGGATTACTGTTCTCCATGATGGAAGCAGGTTGAGAAGTTCTGGTGCCTGGTAGCAGTCTCTGCTTAGATCTTCCTCCTTGCACATCTTTTCTTTTGGGAATCCTAGTCTGGGCTTCCATCTCATCTCCCACGCAGCCTCTGTTTGTTCCTTCAAAGGCCAGTGGGACTGAAGAGGGACACAGGTGGGTACATGGGTGGCTGCCTTGCTTGAGGGAGTGACTTGCCTTCTCTGGCCCAGAGTTTGGGTGTAGCTTGAAGAAAGGGTACCCTAGAGGCCAGTTAGCCACTTTCTGGCCAAGGATTCAAGCCAGGGACCAAATGGAATTCCAGGCTGACATCAGCCAGCACAAATGACTAGGCCACTTGATTAGTGTTTGGAACCATGAAAAGTAGTGAAGACAGTGGGCATCTGCCTGCCTTTGGTCACCCTGCAAGGATGCTATTAGGGCCACAGCAAGCAGCTACGAGAGATCCAGAGGTTTCTAACCTGGCTTCTTACAGACAAAACTATCCAGGATCATCTGTGTACAGATGAGGTCAGATGGCCTGGAAGTGGCAGGACCAGGATTGGAACTTTGCCGCAACTCTTCTTCTCAGTGCACCAGTGGTCCGAGAGTCAGGAGGGATACCCAGGAAAGCTCTCCCTTTGGGTCTTGATTTCCACATCTGAAAAATGCCTGGCTTACACCAGGCCTTCTTCAAATCTAACATTTAGTGATGTGTTACACTATCACCGCTCCTAATGTTTTGCTTGAGGGCTTGGCATTTTGATCTTCTTTTAAAAAAGGCATCAAATCAGGAATTCAAGGCTGTAGCCAATAAACTTTCCACCCCCGTTATAAGAAACAATCCCCAGAATCCCAAAGAAATCAAGGTCCAGGACTCACCCCAGGGGAGGATTCTGCATACGCATAACTTACTTTGCCTTAAAAAAACAAAACCTTGTGACGTCCTTCCCTCCCTCCACCCCACCCCCTTAAAGTCAATGACTTTCAACATCCTTTCCCTTTCCAAGTCCTCGAAGAAGTTTAGGCAAATTAAAGCAGGAGCATTTGATCTTCTTCCCAGATGTTTTGATCACAGAAAGGCCACATATGTGCACACATTCCTGGATATTTTTAGATTTTTACAGGATCCAATGCTCTAAATGCTTTTTCACTGTGCGCTTTGTGGCCACTGCCGGGAGACACTCTGCCAAAGAAGCAGAGGCAGAGGCTGGTGGAAGAGGCTGGCACGGAGGAGGCTTCCAAAGCAGCCCCACTCAGTGATGCTTGGGGAGACAGCTGCCTCAAGCCATTCTTGGAGCCTGCAAAGCTTCAGGCCCTGGAGTCTCGCTAGCCACCGAGAGGAAGGAAACCACCACCATTTAAAAAATATGGGTTACGCACATGCTTTCTGGGAGAATTCTGGTTGCCAGTTCTCTAAACACACACACACACACACACACACACACACACAGACACACACAGACACACACAGACACACACACACACACGCCTCAGTAGACAGATAGCAAGGTACAGCAGAGAAAATATTGAACAGAAAGTCAGCAGATGTGCCTTTGACTGGCTACATTATCAGTTACCTTTCTCTGCTAGGCCTCAGTTTTTCCATCTGCAAATGGGGTGCATCATACTTGGAGCGAAGGGATCTGAAAACTATGCCTGCCAACTGGCTGCCTATTTTTGTGACTAACGTTGTATTGGGACACAGCCCTGCACATTTGTTTACGTATTGCCTGAGGCTGAGCTGCAAGGGCAAAGTTGACTAGTTGTAACAGAAACCATGTAGCCAACAAACCTAAAGTACTTCCTGGCCAATTAAGAAAAAAATTGCTGGCCTATGATGTGGCAGATTCAGTATCTGATATGCCAAAAAAAACCTACTGCCAGAGACTGGCCCTCCTTTCTCTTGGGGGAGGGAAGGTAGTAGTCAACAGGGAAAAATCCTAAAATGTGTTTCTTATTGCCTCCCAGAGGTCTCCAAACAGTACATTGCCACCCCCACGCCCCCAGCTTTCCCTCCCTTCCTTGTTTCCTGTACCAGCGCTTCCTGTGAAGTCTCTTCCTCCGCAAAGCCTCTTGCATTCAAATCTTTGACTCAGGATCTTCTTCTGGGGGTTCCCAGACTAAGACAGGCTGTAACTCTGGTGCACTTTCTGTTTCTCCCTTGGCTGGTTCCCACCTGCATGAAGCTGCCCGTTGACTTCTAGGCTTAGGTGAGATGCCGCAGGACCTAAGGGATGTGTGTCCCCGTATGGCCACCATGGTGCTGGACAACATGCCCCAGAAGTGGAGGGAACATTGCTCTCCATGAAGTCAATCCTGACTATGGGAAGGAAGTCAGACAGGCATCCTCTGCTTTTTCCCTCCCTGGGCTTCTGGGAAGTGTGCTTTCTCTTTGTAAGCCTTCCAGGGAATTTCTGGGAGCTGAGCAAGCACTTCTGTCAAGAGACCTACTGTGTCTCTTTGGCAATTTTTTTGTGTAGTGGAAACTTGCACAATAACCTCCAAAGCTTCCTATATCCCTCCTGATTTTTTCCTCACCTTAAGTACTCTAGGTTTGCACCTCTCAAATAAAGTCCCAGCATTGTAATTCTTGCCTCAGGCTCTTACTCCTAGAGGACCTGGACTAAGGTGTGGCCTTGGTTTAGATATCTCTAAAGACTCTTTCTGCTGTGACATAATAGACTTGTACTAAATTTCATACTTTCAATACCTAAGGATAAAAAAATTAGTATATCTACTGTACTGGAAATAAAACACCATTTAATTTCTGCAGAGATTAGTTTCTGAGGTATGCCAGGGGTCTTGCTTGTTATTATTCCAATTGGACTAAGAGAGAATGTTATAAAAATTATTAATAATGTTTGTCACCTTTTATATAGCCAGGAGGTAAGTACTTTAAAGGCATTTAGCATTTGATTCTCACTCTAATCTTATCAGGTTCTTTTATCCTCATTTTACACAAGAGGAAGATGAAGTTCAATGAGGATAAGCGACTTACCCTAAATTGTACAGTAGATGGTCAACCCAGAAAGTGAAACCAGGTCTGATGGATTCCAAATACCATGTTCATAATTTTCAAAACTCTGTCTTTAATTGGTAAAATATATTTTACCAATTAAAACACAAGGATGGCAAATAAGTACAGGAAAAGATGCTCAACATCATCAGTCACTGGGGAAATACAAATTAAAACCATAATAAGTTACCACTACAAACCCACTAAAGTGGCTAGAATTGAAAAGACTGAGCAAACCCAGTGTTGGTGAAGATATAGAGGAATTGCAACTCTCACACACTGCTGGTGGGAGTGTAAAATGGTACAATGACTTTGGAAAACAGCTGGTAGTTTCTTAAAAAGTTAAACATAAACTGATCATATGACCCAGCCATTCAACTACTAGGTATTTAACCCCCCCAAAATAAAAACATATGTCTACACAAAGATTTGTATGCAAATGTTCATGACAACTTTATTTGTAGTAGCCAAAAGCTAGAAACAATCCAAATGTCCATGGGCAGCAGGTGGAGAAACAAATTGTGATACATCCATACAATGAAATACTAGTCAGCAATACAAAGAAACGAACTTTTAATACATGTAACAACATGCCTGAACCTCAAAATAATTATGCTAACCTCACTAGAGCACTAAAAAGCAAAAACAAAAACAGACAAACAAAATATAATTATGTAGAGTGAAAGAAACCAAACAAAAATGAATACATGCTGTATGAGCCTACTTGTATACGTTCTGGAAAGTGCCAGTTAATCTACAGCAATAGAAATCAGGTCAGGGCTGCCTGTTGGGAGAATGAAGAGGAGTCAGGGTGATGGATAATCCCTTTTAGGAGTGGCAGTCATGTTTATAGTCTCAGCTGTGGCGATGATGGTGATGGTTTCACAGGAGTATACATATGTTAACTCCAATCACACTATACACATTCAATATGTGCAATTTATGAGAGGTCAATTACATCTTAATAAAGCTGTAAAAAACAAGAACAAAGCAAATTCTGGGAATAAATGAGCACACAGAAATGGCATTGGAGAGTTGTTCTTTTTTGTCTTATTTTGGGATTGCCCATGGAAATCAGACTAATGGTGCAGGAATGAGCTGACCAATCCTGTCCTGGCTGACTGAGAATGATGCAGCCCAAAGAGAAGAGGAGGTGCGATGAGGTGCTTGGCAATATGAGGACAATCCCTTTACCTCCTTAAGCCTCAGCTTCTTTAATTATAAAATGGGAATGTCTCTTATTACCCTACCTTCTCCACAAAGCTGCTTTTAAGTGTAAATGATCAATTTTCCCCATCTGTAACAATCACTATTAAACCTTTGGTGGCAAACCCAATTTTGCATGCCATTTGCCCACCCTGAGGTGCACTGGGAGCTTACAGATCCTCCTCTGGAATTGGCAGACCACCTTCCATTTGGTCTCTCAGACCAACTGCTCCTCTGTGGTGTTGTTCCCAGGCCCCTATTTGGTGAGTTTCTCAGGACTCTTTCCTGCCCCTGCTTCCCACCTTCTTCTGATGGCCCAGTTTGACTTCACATCTCCCTCTGTATTTTCTCCAGTTCCCCAAGTATCTTCTTCCATTGAGGCCAGATCTGCCCATCTACCACACTATCAGGAGAAACTGGTGGCTTCTGTTGTTAAAGTTCACCCTGTTGAGGGAACCCACAGTCTGGTGGGAGGGACAGATGTATAAGTCAGCCATCCCAGTATCTGTCCTGTGTGATGTTCTATGGAAGAGGGGCTCTGTGCTATCCCAGGAACAAGGAAGATGCAGGATAGCAATGAAAGAAGGCTTCTCAAACATGTCACAGCTGGACTCAGAACAGGGAAGCGGGGGACAGAAGTGGAGAGACAGCATTCCAGGCAGGGTGTGGAATCTTCTTCCTCAAGGGCAAGGACCTTGGAGTATTTGGGATGTTGACGGTCTGGTGTGACCAAAACTGAGTGGGAGATGAGGCTGAAGGGTAAGCTAGGGCTAGATCACGGCAGGAAGTCTTGATGCCTGTGCCCAAGGGTGTAAGCTCAAATTTGAGGGCACTAAACAGACACGGAAGGGTTCTAAGCCTGGAACTAACAGCTGCAGCTCACTCTGGTAGGTTTATTCATGGGGCCCTGCTCAGATCTTCCCTAGCAAGGCTGCTTTCTCTATAGGTAGGGGTTTCTCAATAGCAACTCTATCATTTGAGGCTGGGTTATTCTTTGTTGGGGGTGGGAGCTGTCCTGAGCATCGCAGGCTGTTCCGCAACAGCATTAGCTTCTATTCACTAGACACTAGCAACCAACAATGCCTTACACAAGCAACGATGTCTTCAAACGTTACCAAGTGTCCCCTGGGTGGCAAAATAGCTCTTGATTGAGAACTTTCAACTTTTTTCTTTTTTGTGACTATGTACACAGATGACTCCTCCTGTGTTTGTCCTCTTCCCTCTCTGGAAGGCCTGGTAATGTCCTGCTTCCAGCCTTTCCATGAGGCACACTCGATGCTGCCATTGGCTCCCTGCACTGCCTTATTTTCAGCACCTGTGGCTCAGGCTCCCTGCTCGTGGAGCTGTGGGGAACCAGCTGCTAATAGCCCCATCTACCTCTGGATCGGGCCAGCAAAGCACCTCCCTGCAGGGCACACCATGTAGTGTCCAGGATCCTCCCGGTTGGGTTCCCACCCCGAGGTCAGCTGGGAACAGAACTGTCCAAGCCTGTTGGCCCTGTACCCTCTGTCCGTCAGTCCCACTGTCTGCTATGCTGCAGCCTGGAGGGAAGAATCAGCTCAGGATGCCTGCCAGGGAGAAGGTAGCAGGCCGGGGACAGAGGGCAGGTGGTGGCAGCTGGAGACCATGTGACTGCTAGAGGCTGTGTGTGTCACAGGGCAGAGCTGGCCACTGGCTCTTCCCTTGGCTCAGTCTGAGAAGCCATCACATGACATCTCTGTGGGAGCCTTCGTGTTGTAGGCAGAGGAGAGGGAGGTGGGAGGGAAGAGGGAAGTGTTTTTAGGATCCAAGTTAGAAATACAAAATACATTCGTGAATCACAAGCTGATTCTCATCACATGACCACCATAGCTTTGCCAAGGCAGAAATCAGGCTTCAGATGCACATACGACGAAATCTATCCTGCCCCTGCTATGTCTGGGATGTGGCAGCCGAGCAAGTGGGGCACTGGAGTTGCAGCAGGAGGCCTGGGAGCCAGCCATGTAGCCAGTCTCCATGTCCTAAAGCGTCACCGAAACCAGAACACAAAGCCAGCCTCCCATTCCAGCATTTTCTACATGCTTATTCACAGGGTAATCTCACAACAGCCTCATCTCCCAGTGGAAAACCAAGGCCCCCAAGTGATTCCTTCATGTCCCATTGTCTTCCTTCCTTAGAGCTTCCAGGGTTTGATCTATTTTTTTTTTACTTGCACCATTAGCTCACTCTACCTCTCTGTGCCCCCAAACTGCATACACTGCCATGTGCTTCCTGCTGAAGGGATGTGGTGGAGGATCCTGAAATTATGCCCCCTCCATGAGAGAGACCTCCAGGCAGGCTGGGACTCACAGTCCCAATCCTAAGATGTCAGAACTGCACGGGACTCTGAGTCAGGCTGGTCTAAACAGCTGCCAGGGTGAGAATGGGCCTGGCAAGCCTCTGAAAGCCCTGGAGCCTCCTTCCCCTGAGGCATGAGAGGAAAACCCCGAAGCTTCCACCAGCAGCCCCACCTCACCAACCCCAGTGGGCCAAGAGCCTTATTTAGCTGCACTGAAATCTCAGACCTGGAACAAGACTCCTAAGCTGGTGTCCTTGCTGCCCAAGAGGACAAAAGCTTGTGAGCTGGCTTGGCCTCTCCGGGAAGACAGCCACCTGCCTCGTGCTTGCTGATTGTCCCACCTCGAGGGTTCTTACTTTTAAAATAACATTTAATACATTTAATCATTACTTAAACAAGGTCTCTTCAGTGTAGAATATTTGGGAAGTCCAGAAAAGCATAAAGAAGGAAATTAAAAGTTTACCATAATCTTACCAATCAGAGACAAACACTGTTAAGGTATTGAAAGTTTTCTCCTCGAGTCTTAAGTCATGGATATGTGTATAGCTCCAAAAAGTAAAACCAGAATTATATTTTATATACATTAAAAAAAGTTGAGGTCTAACCGACAACACTAAAAGGTACAGATCTCAAATGTGCAGCTCAGTGCATTTTCACAGTTTGTCGTACCCTGAGACTATCACTCAGATCATGATACAGAGCATTCCCAGACCCCAGAAAGCCCACCCTGCCCTTCCTCAGTCAATAGCTACACGTCCCCTCCCAGAAGTGATTGGTATTGTGACTTCCATTGTTGCAGAGTAGATCTGCCTATTCCTGAGCATTGCATGCATGGATTCATACACTGCGTCCTTCTGTGTCTGCCTTCGCTCACCCAATCTGTAGCACCTGCCACAAACCTGGCCTTGGAAAAGCGTGCCACATTGGCACGTTGAATGTATATGTGCTGCATGCTGAGGATTGAATGAATGAGTGAGTGAATCAATGAGACTAGGCTTTGGCTGCGGTGTGGTCTCCCAACAGGACCCTGTGTTTTTAGTAACTGTAGTACCTGGTGGTCCATGGGGAGAGGGAGAGCAGGCAGGTGGCTCATGGAACATCTGGGTGAGAAGAGATAGTGGGGAGGCGGTGGGGACAGAGGAGGGAGCAGGTTGTACACGCCTGTCCCGTCTGCCTGGCACTCAGGAGCACCATGAGCAGCAGGACAGATGTATTTTTAGAAATCCCCTCACGCAGAGCAGCCCCTCAACATGGTGTGGCTGCCTCATTGCCACAGAGTCCCAGGGACCAATGCCCAGCCCCCACCGGGGTCAAGCCCCTGTGCTGTGAGCTCACAATCCCCTACCGCTCTGCTGAGCTGGAGGGAATCATGCTCAGGTGATGAACAAGCACAAGACAAGAGGATCTGGTTGAACCTGGAGAGCATCCCACTGGAAAATGCAAGCACGCAGCTCATGGAGAAATGGGTGCTGTTGCCCTGCACCCCAAAAGAGATGCTTACTCCCTAGGATCAGAGGCATGGCACAGTTCCAAGGCAGTGTAGCCTCTGTACTGTTTAAAGGTCCCACAGTTGGAAAGGACCCTTCTTCTGCCCTCACCTCACCCAGTGCTTGAGCTCCCTTTGACACTCCTTTCAGCACGGGCTCAGCTTTCACGCCTCTCTTTCCCTTCACTCCATAATCAGCACCCTAGACTCAGCCACCACCATCTCTTGCCTGCCCTGTCTTGCCACCTTCTTTCTCCATCTGCTCCTGTCCCCTTCTTATCCTTTTATCCATCCCACCCTGCAGTCAGGGGTAGGCACTCTCCACAGAGGTAGCTTGTGACAAAGTGGCTGGACCCTGCTGGAGAAGGAGCAATGTTATTGGACAGGGATGGAACCACCGCAGCAGGAGAGAGCCACTGGGCCATGCTGGTGGGAGGAGGAGCCACGGAAAGCACAGTGCCCCAGGAGCCACCGGCCACAACGGTAAGAGGTTTAATGGGGGCACAGGGCAGGCAGTGCTTGGACGGCGCAGGTAGGTCTGGCACCAGACAGGATTTTATTGTTTGATAAAGATTCATTGCTCTTGATTCTTGTCCTCGGGCTTGTACTTAATGTACTGTGGGAGATGGGGAGGATGAAGGGGAGACACTTGCTTTTTTTCCTGAATGATGAAGCTGGGAGCTGGCTATGGCTTTGGGAATATGGGAAATCAGTTCCCAGAGAACTATTGGGGCAAAAGATTGCCATGTTCTAAACTTCTAAACCACAGATGAACAGGCTTGAACAAGCTGTTAGAACACCTAATGTTGATTATTGAGAGTGTTTCTGCAGTGTGTGACTTGGCGTGGTTCGTTCGTGCTGTCCCTAAGAACAGTGACATTTTAGATTAGCAGTGTTTTGGGGTTCCACTTGGAAAGAGCCCACTCCTCAGCTGACTGGTGCTGTCCTCTGCTGGGTGATTTAATGGTCAGGCATGCCTGGTAGAGGGGAAGCAGTATCATGGCAAGGCACCTGTACCCATCTGCCAGTTTGGATGAAGGGCCAAATCACAGGGTCAGTAATGCTTCTTGGCCAGAGAACATGAGCTGAGCAGCTGTCCCTGCCTGCTAGCCATGAGAGGTCCTCTTACCAATTCAGCCTCATGGAGGGAGAGGTTCCCTGTAGTCAGAAGGGTATGTGAGTATCACAGCTAGGGGCAGAAGGAGACCAGGGAACCTGCTCTGAGCCCTTCACACAGATATGAATCCAGGAAGCTGAAAGGGAGCCCTTTAAGGCCAAGATGGAGAATACTCCCAGCAACCTTTGCGACTAGATGCATGGGTCCTTGGAGCACTCAGGGACCAGTCTAGGAGAAGAGATGGGAGCTGAACATGTAATAGTTAAATAATTCCTAGATTGCAGAACATCTCTTAGCTTCATATTTGTTTTGTAAAATGAATATAAATGAGATGAAGGATGTAAAATGCCCCATAAACTGAATGATATTTTAGGAATCTAAGTCATTATTTGCCCTGAAATTTTTGTGTTTAATATTTTTATCAACAATTTGGAGGTAGACACTGGATGCAGGCTTATCAAATGTGTACAGGAAATACAGCCGGGAGGGCTGGCCGCAGCACAGGTACGGGGTCTCCAGAGTGCAGAATCTGAAAGCTCAGCACTCCCCTCGCTTCCCTCCTCTACGCCTTCTCTGTGTGACCCTCAGAAAGCACAGTGCCCCTAACAGAGCTCCGTTTTTCCTGGTGTGGCTGCTGCTTCTCTGCAGTGGACAGAAGGTCCTAAACACCTTACCATGCTCAGGGTTTCTCTATCTCAGCACTATCGAGGTTGTGGACCAGATCATGGATTGTGAGGGCTGCCCACATGGTAGCATGGTAGGATGTTTAGCAGCCTTCCTGGCCTCTACCCTCTAGATGCCAGTGGCACTCCTGCTCCTCTCTTTGTGACAAACACGTGTCCCTGGGATACAAATTGTCCCTGGTTAAAACCTCTGCTCTAGATTCATCCTTTGCACTTTCCTGTCTGCATAGTAGTGCCTCTGGTCATGTCAAAAGTCTCATAGTTCCTTAAATAAACAAAGCTTTTCCATGTCTTTCCCAGAACTTTGCGTGCACAGACCCCTTCCTATTCCTGCCCTTTGCGGCTTCATAAAATCCGGTGTATTCCTGAAAACACATCCCAAGCATCCTTTCCTTGCAGACGCTATCCCAGATGCTCCCAGACAGCTAGTGCACTCACAGCAAAGCTCTCCTGGAGCCCTGAATGCATGGATTTTAATTTTTTGCTTGTGATGGTCTCTCCCACTGGACTATAAGCTTCTTGAGGGTAAGTCCTGGATCTCTCTCACCTTTGCTCCCCAGTGCCTGGGAGGCATGGCCTAGCACAGAGTGGGTACTGAGTGAATCTTCCTTGAGTAACATTGTTTAATGGATCACTACTGGCTGGTCATGGGACATACAATGCTGTAGTCAAAAAGTATATTTTCTGAATCTTAATCAGGCAAAGAGCCTAGTACTCCACCCTCAGGTAGCAGAGCACTTCATCCCTTTTGCAGAGAAAAAACTTATTTTAATCTCCAGGATGCTAGAGAGGTTTAGAGAAGTTTCCTCCTGCGGAAACCTTTTTCAGGCTCTGCCCTTGAGAAAACACTGGAAGCAGGGCAGCAGGTAGCACTTTCTCTTCAAAAGATGCCTGAGGATCGGCGCCAGCCCCAGCCAAACTTTCTGCCTGTGTTGGGAGCAAGGGGCTCTACCTAGTCTTTTTGAATGCAAATATGATCCGTCCAGTCCGACAACAAAGCCCCGCCCTCTGCTGCCAGGGCTCTGGGCTGCGGGACTTTCTCCAGCTCTCCCCTCTGCATTGTCAAAACGGGAACAGACTGAGCAGAAGGAACGCGTTTGGTGCTGAGACCAGAGCCAGGGCAGTATGCAGCAGATCCAGACAATCTGCTCCGCTCCTCCCAAGGAGAGAGGAAAGGCTTTTATTTCTTGCTGACAACCAAGTCTGCAATGGGAAGATCTCTGGGTGACCAAAGCTAAGGAAAGTGATTGACGCATGCCCCACACTCGTGTGCCTCACCTGGCTTTATATGGCCAGGCTTTAGTGTGTGTGTGTGTATGTGTGTGTGTGTGTGTGTGTGTGTGTGTGTTGGGGGTGGTGGTGGTGATGTGCATGCATTAAAAGAAAGCTCATGGACTCTCAGACATAAAACATCAAGTGCCCCCACTGCTTGGACACCTTCAGTGACAGGGACTTCTCACTACCTTACCAACTGTTAAACAGCTCTGTCTAGTAGAAAGCTTTTGGTCACTCTGGTGGTTTATCCTTTGGTCCTAAGTCCAATTCTTCATTCTGTTTAGAATCAGTCCAATCCTTCTTTCCCAGGAAGGATTGTCAGAGGCAAACACTTTACCAGCCAAATCCCTTCTTCTGGCTAGAGACCCAGTTCTTTCAACTCTTCTCCATGCAACACAGTTTTGAGTCTTCTCCCTTCCTGATCACTCTTTTCTCATCAGCACAAGAGGTCATACAATGGTCCCGTTTATTCTGCAGTTCTCAGAGAGTAAGTTATTTGGGATGGACATGTTTTCCATTCGGCTGAAGAGCAACAGAGTTTTTTTAAAAAAAGCATAATGGAAAAATTGTCAGCATGCGGGATACAGGTCCCTTTTAGACTGTGCACATCCCTGCCAATTCTCTCTCTGATGTTTCTCACTACCTCTGACTTCATCTCTCTCTACTTCCTCCCATGTGTCTTCCTGCACCTCTTTGCACACCACCTTCCAACAAGATTAGACTCTTGTGCCATCTCTTAAAACACTAGGTCCAATGAGAGGAAGCCAGAAGAAGTCACCTGGATACCTGGATGCCTGGTACCCGGATACGAGAAGCACCTTCTAAAGGCCGAGGAGTTCAACGCTAGGAAGGGTGACACCAGCTGGGAGGGAGCTCTCCACTGTGGAGGTGTGCGGATGGAGGATCTGGTAGGGGAGTTCTTGAGGGGCCTGGATTTAAGGGATCTGCTCAGCTTTGGGCTAGGTACTTGCCGTGTCTTTCAGCCCTGTGATTTTGTGATTGTGGTCAAAGATTCCATAAGGGTTTTTTTGGTGTGTGTGTGCTTGTGTGTGTGTGTGTGTGTATGAAACAGGGACTCTGGGGTATCCTTTTGAGAGCTGTGGGAGAGGGAGCAGAAAGCTGGGCAGCTGTAGGGCTGGCAACTGAGCATGCCTGACTCTGTCTGTGGCTGAGCTGAGCTGCTTGAGAAGAGGGGAGGCATAGCATGGTGACAGGCAAGAAGAAAGAGGGTCTGGTGCAGTCTCCTATGCCCAGGAACTTGCAGGTCAGGAGGATTTTGAGGGCCCATAGGTCAGTGTCCCCGCCCCCCAACTCAGGGGCACAAGCCGGGTCTCTGATTGGTCTAAGTGTGTGGACAGTTCTGAGAAGTGCAGGGTTGGAGCCTGTGACATTATTTTAGAATGATTTGCCAGATTTCTGGACACCAGAGTGGCCACTGGTCTTATAAATGTGGGACGTCAGCGTTTTCAAAGACTCCTGGAGTCTCAGGTCTGGGAGGACCTCTGCATCATTCTAGTTCAGCCCCTCAGAAGCTGGCACGCCATCATAAGCTGTCATCCAGCCTTTTCTGGAACATCTCAGCATCTGATTAAAAGAGATAACGGATGGAAATTATCTCCCACTGGTAGGTAGATAAACAAATTTCCTCCCTTTCTTCCCTGTGAATGACAGAAAGCTCACTGGCTTCTGAGGCAACTCACTGCATCTTTGGACGGCTTTAAGCTGAAGCCCGTTGAGTATGCTATAGGACATATTCATATCAGTCTCATGTCATCTGGGGAATCGGATGTTCTTTTTTTTATTGTACTTTAGATTCTGGGGTACATGTGCAGATCATGCAAGATTGTTGCATAGGTACATTCATGGCAAGGTGGTTTGTTGCCACCATCCCCCCATCACCTATACCTTCTCCCCATGTTATCTCTCCCCCACTCTCCCTCCCACTATCCCCATAGCCCCCGACAATGGACCCCAGTGTGTGATGCTCCCCTTTTTGTGTCCAAGTGTTCTCATTGTTCATCACCCATCTATGAGTGAGAACATGAGGTGTTTGATTTTCTGGTCTTGTGTCAGATTGCTGAGAATGATGGTTTTCAGGTTCATTCATTGGATGTTCTTATTACTATTGCTTAGGATAAATACTACTACTTACAGCCACTGTTAGGTGACCACTACCTTGTACCAGGAGCAGGTTAAGTACTTAACTAAACATGAATGTCAGGTCCATGGAAACTTCAAATCCTATTGGGTGATAGCTCAATGGCCCCCCAGAGGTCCATTTCATCTAGTTCTGATGTTCTAGCATGTTAAATTGAGCCTCAGACCCTAAGCCATGAACACAGCTCTGTCGCAGATGAATGAAAATAGAGTCTTCCTAAAGGGGGCTGTGGCCACATGGATTTCTGGACACCCCCATCTTCCTATGGTTTCTGGGAAGCCAGTTCTGCACAAATGTAAAGTTAGTCGCTAGGGTCACCCAGAGAACTTACCTAGAATTGCCCCCAGGGTCACCCAGAGAGCTTACCTAGAATTGCCCTATCCATCCAGTGCCAAGAGACAAGGTCAAAGCTTGAAGTCCGAACGCTGCAGGGGTCAGGAGGGGGTAGATCAGCAAAGCTAAAGCCTTGCTCTTGTGTCTCTCCTGGATTCCCTGGGAGGCACTGATGAAGCAGGAATCTTGGAGGCAGGGAGATATGGTTCTGTATTTCAGCTCTGCCACTTTCTGTGCAGCCAGGTAAGCTGTTGTATCTCTCTTGCCTCAGTTTTCTCATCTAAAAATGGTTATAAGAATTGCAGCCATCACTCAGGGCTGTTGTGAGGACCTGGGAGACCTCAGCTGGTGACAATTGGTGTCATGATTTCCCCCACTCTAGCCAAGAAGTCTGACCAAAAAGAAAGATTTTGCAACATTCAGGGAAAATGAAAGGACTTCTCTGGCCACCTTAGGCAGCAAAAAGGGACAAACAACAGTCTGAGGCCAGTTTCCGTAGAAGCAGAGCCTGAAGCAGAGATTTAGGTACTGGGGGAGTGCTCTTCAGGAAAAATCTGCAAGGGAGAGAGGAAAGGAAGCAGGATAGGAGCAGAGAGAGAGACAAACACAGATGTGGTCGAGGGCCAGGCTAGCAGATAAAATACAGGCTGCCCAGGGCAATTTGCATTTCAGGTAAACAATGAGTAATTTCTTACTGTAAGTATGTTGGAAGTCTTGCATGAGGCCTCCTTATACTCAAAATGTATTTTTTGTTTATCTGAAATGCAAATATAGCTGGGTATCTTGCATGTTTATTTGCTAAATCTGGTAGCCCAGTCTAAGCTAGTCAATCAGCTCCATTTGCCCAAAACTGATGGACATGGGAATTTCAGTGCTAAAACTGAAATTTAGGCTGGTCATCCTAAACTGTGATCTCAGGGAAGGCCAGCCTTGGCCTGATCCTTGGAGAGGGGGTAGAAGTGGACTGACTCTCTGGAGCCTAAATCACACTGCAGAGGTGTCCCTTTATGAGGGGAGGGGACTGCCCTTTTGCATTTCTGTGTCACTCAGTCAGTACCTGTGGTGGCAGTGATTGGGGAGCAGGTATGGGGAGAAAGTTGTAACCTCATGGAGATGCAGCTTCTGTCTTCTGAGAGCCATTCTCTGGAGAAAGGGGGCAGCTGTGAGTCATTAGCAGGCAAATAGGTGACATTCAGCAGCTGGGGGTGGGGGAGTGTGCATCGGTCCTTAAAAGGGGAGCTGGTGGGGCACCACAGTATCTTCAACACTGTCTGTGTCCCTCTTACCCAGAGGCTCTGCTCCACCCTCAGAAGAGGTGAAAACTAAGCCTGACCCAAATTCCATGGATGGACTGCACATTTCCTCTGTTTGTAGGCTGGGTGCCAGGATAACTCCAGCACAGACCAGCCTGTGACAGCTACCATGTTCACAGAGAACACTAAGGGCACAGAGAAGGGAGCAGGGGTGAATCATTCCTGACTGGGTAAAAGAGGGCCAAATTTGACATAGGGAGCAATATCTGAACCTTGAAAACAGGTGAAAATCTGATGAGGGTTGGGGTAGAGAGGTGGAGTGGTGGCTGGTGAGAATGGCATGGCCAAAGTGTGAAGGTCAAAGTCATGGAGGTCAGGGTGTGGGGGTTCATCTCATCAAGTCCTCCAAGAGGCAGGTACAAAGAGCAGGGGCCTCTTTTCCCCAAACTAGCCCCTAATCCAGGTGTGTACAAGGCCTTCCCAGGCTGCAGATTCTAGGGCAGGTTTTGCCTGCACCAACAAAGCATCTGGTGTCTGCAAAGGGCTGAAAATGATATATTTTCTGACCCAGCTAACGCTTTGAAAAAGTGCTGGGGGCCCTCCTGACCTGGGGATGCCCGGGCACCTGGGGAACATCCCAGCTCCTGGTGGGGAGGCCCTGCCACCCAGGCCTGGCCCAGATCCACGGGAAGACAAGCTTCCTTCTCACCTTTCCAGTGTGTCCTGAAACCAGAAGCCCCGTGACACTGGGTCCTTTTTCACTGCTCTGGGATTTCGGCTCTGGCCAAGGCAGGACACCCATGCTGCAGAGAAGCCTGAGAAGCCACTGGGACCAAGGTACAGGGAGGGTCAGCTGGGGAGAGCGATGGGATTCATCCCAAATCAGTGTCCCCATTTCTGGACTGAGCTCAGCCCAGCATTGCTAAAGCTCAGCACCTGAGCCTTCCCACTGGCTCTGTAATTTCTTTTCAGCCCCTTGCTGAGGGACACAGGGCTATTGTGCCTTTATTTCAACCACTTACTTGCTGTGTGACCTTGTCCATATCACCTGGCCTTCCTGAGCCCTCTCTCAACAGCCACACTAAGGATGAAAACATCAGCACTAGCAGCTAGCCGTCTGGTTGCGTTTGCCCACTTTCAAAGCAGCACGCCTACATGCATTCTCTCATTGCAACATCTCTGCAAATTGCGAAGTGGGTGAGTGGGCAAGGGGGCATTATTATCTATATTTTAGGGATGAAGACATTGAATTAAATATAAGCAATGTAACTTGCCTCATGTTACAGCTGCCAGACTCCTGGGCTCAGGACCCCTCATGTCTAGGATACCAAGAAGACAATAATCTTTTATCAGAGTCTCCAGGAAATGTCTGAACCAGAATCAGCAATTTTAAAGGCTTGAATATGGGGGCTCAGGAAGCATTTGGTTCCCACATGTTTTACGAGACTTTCAGAAGTTAGGCCACAGAGGGCAGGGCGTCCTACGATGGGCTCTGTATTCTGTTTCTAGCATAGCCTGATGTGCATTCCAATCTCAGCTCTCCTCTCTCAGAAATGCAGTAAAAATATTTCACTCAGAAGCTACAATCCCAATTTACTGTTGGGAGGAAAAACATAAGATTTGGCAACATGGGGTTTCTCTGGGACCCTTTAGTGCCCACCAGACCTTTTCTGGTGTCCTTTTTAGATGCTGACATTTGAGAGGACTCATAATCTGAAGAAGTAGATCAAGGAAGTGCAGATGGGGTTCTGAGGTGGGAAAGGTCTTTTCTCATTGGGGTGGGGGCTGAGGAGAGGAGCAGAACTTAGGGAAGGAAAATAACAGAAACAGTGCTAATGGAGACTGGTGATGTTTTAGGAGCTGAAAAGGGAACAATGGAGGAGGTGTGAGATTTGGGGCCAGCTCGCAGTCTATAAAGATTTAAGTTCCAGCACAGCCACTTACCAGCTAAGTGAATTCAGGCCAGAGCTGGATCTCCGCGGGCTTCAATCTCCTCACCTGAAATCTGGTGCAGGCAGGACCACCCCTTAGCTCCGCTGTCAGAGTCCAGACCTCCCTGGTGCCCAATAGGGCTTGACTACAGCAAGCACTTAATATGTGCTAACTCCAGGCATCCCCCGTCCGTTTCATAAGTGGATTATGCATCTAGGAAATATGAAACCGCCTTTCACCCAAACAAACAAAAACTCTGTCATCTTAGACAAATCTGATAAAATTAACTTTTAAGTTGAAAAAGTGTTCTGCATGAATGATGAACGCATTGGCTTATTTTCCTCAGACCCCGCTCACCACTCCTCCCCCAACACACACACACACACACACACACACACACACGTGCACACCCGTCCCCCCTCCAATAAAACTAGATTGGCATGAGGAGAAAAGGGCAGACTGTCATGGTCCCAGCATCCTGCCCACATAAACCTGGAGGCAGAACAGGCCAAACTGGAGCCCCTGGGCACTGAGGTCTGTGCTGGTCCTCACAGTAGGTGCCAAGAACAGTTCACAGCCCAGCACGTGGCCACACTGCCCACTCTGCTCTGTGAGGACAGGGCCTCGCTGTCTCCTGAAGGGCTCTGGCCAAATAGCCTGCCAAAGACCTCAATCCGATTAAAGAAAGGAAGGAAACTGGAGAAAGGAAGGAAGGAATGAAAGAAAAATGATGGAGAGAAGGAGAGAGAGAAGGAGAGAGGCCCGGTACAAGTGTGAAATCAGAAGAACAGACTGAGGATGGTGAGATGCATGTGAACAGTGTGACGTGGGCAACCCCCACAAATAGACCTTCTGTTAAAAATAGCCTTTGTCTAAATGTGGAAAGGGTGTAAATATAGTAGCGGTTTCGGCTTACTACGGAGCCGCCCCAGCTCCAAGTAACAGAGGCTTATTATAGGAAGCGTGCGTCAGCAGCGGGAGGGGAGGAGAGGGATAGCAAAGCCCCGGCCGTGGGTACAGTACCCCCCAGCAGGCGAGGGGTCAGCCAGCCGGCGTCGCCCTGTTGGGGGGCACGGAGCTCCGCTGGGCAGAAAACTCGAGCCGAGCTGTGGGAGGAAGGGAGGAAGGAAGGAATCGCTGTGCTGAAAAGGATCTGGGCTTGTCTCGGCGATGCCGCTCACTTTCATCTGGGATTTCACCTGGCGTTGCGTCCCATGTGCAGCAGGCTGCTGGCTCCTGGACACCCAGGAAGTTTTCAAAGGAACCCCCTGGAATGCCCGGCCTGCAGACAAGCTGGTTTCCTCAGCCCTGAGTGCAGAGGACAAACTTCTAGAAAATCAGTGGAAAGTGCCAGCAAGGAGTTTGATTCAGGTTTTTTAAAAAAGACTGGGTTTTCATGTCTGTGTCTCTGGTGTCACGTGCTAAGTAGGTGCCTGGGGCACAGTGGCTGGACTCCTGAGCTGGACAGCTGGGAGTTGCTGCGGGCACTGCCTTCCAGTAAAGCATGACCAAGGGAACAAAACTGTTCTGGGAAGCTCACTGCTCTGCTTTCTACAGCTACAGAGATGGCCAAGGGTTGAGTGCCCATGTGGGTGTTAGGACCTGCTCCAGCCTGTGTGTCTCCCCTCCAGGCCTTTGGGGGCCCTCATTATCTCCTGATCTGTCACCCTTTAACCCAGAGCCCTCTCCTCCCAGCCCGGGACACATCCATGCATGCATCATTATCCACATGTACAGCCCAACGCACATACATGCACTCATGCACACCCACATTCAATTAGGGGCCTTCAGCCCTTTCCAACAATAGCCCTCACACCCTCCGCCCCCAGCTTCCCACCCTAGCCCTGCGCTCCCATGGAGTCCCCTCATCTGCCTTGCCCCTGCCCTCTGGCTCATCACCAGCCTTGAGCTTGCCTCTGGCTCCTGGCTCCTCCAGGTAGATCTGTACTTCTCCTCGGATATGACTGGGGCTTGTATGCTGGTGCTGCCCCCAAGCCAGCTTGCTAATCCCCTTATCATGTCTCACCTACCTGCTCCTCAGGAATGACCTTGAACCTGTCAGCCTCTCCCCAGCATCATCCAAACTGCCCTGAAAACCACCTTTCCGAAATGCAGAGCCAACAGTATCACTGCCCCCCTCAAAATGCTCTCGACAGCTCCCCACTGCCTGTAAGATAAAACGAAACATTGGCAGGCCCGTCTTGACCCCCATCTGCTTTTCCAGCTGCATCTCCTGTTACCCTACCCCATACAGTGCCTACACAGGCTCTGAAGGTGAGTGATTACCCCCAGGAATTTCCCCCTTCCTGCCTCTGCAGGGACCATGCTGCTTCCTTGGGCTGCAATACTTCTCCTCCAAGTCTCTGCACATCAGGATCCTACCCACCCTTCATGGCCCCAGCTCCAGAAGGCTGTCCACCTCTTCTGGGAAGCCTTCTTGGATATCCCCTCCCACAGCAACTACCTTTTATTTATTTATTTATTTATTTTTCACTCATTCTGCAAACCCTAAGTCATTTTTGTATATATGGAAAATGAATCAAGAGGCCCAGTACTGCATCTGGGTGTGGTGCCCTCCCCTGCCCTCCAACAGAGCCCGCACGTCCCTCCACCAGAATGCTTGTTCTTCTGTGTGGGAGTTGCCTGCTTATCCACCAGCCTCCCTACTGGACTCTAACTTCTTAGGGCAGGGGCTGGATGGCCTTGTTCAGGCCATATCCCCAGTGCCTAGCACAGCACCAGGTTTATTACACTAAATGAACTGGGCCACCAGGGCGCTATACTTCTGATATGTAGTGAATGTTTGTATTCTCCCCAAATTTATACTGAAACCCTAATCCCCAGTGTAATCGTTTTTGGAGTTGGGGCCTTTGGGAGGTAATGAGGTGATGAGGACAGAACCCTCGTGGTGGGATTAGTGCCCATAGAAAGAGAGACAGGAGGGTGTGTGCTTCCGCTCTCTGCCATGTAAAGACACAGCAAGGAGATGTCGAGCCAGGGTGCTCCCCAGAATTCGACCATTCTGGCACATTCATCATGCACTTCCCAGTGCAGAACTAAATGTCTGTGATTTAAGCTACCCAGCCGAGGGCATTTGTTACAGTGGCTGGAGCTGACGGAGACAACTTCCTTACCTTTTCTAGAGTTCCCATCTGTTTTCAGGCCCCTCTGCTATTTGCCGCTGACCCTGCCATTGACCCTGATACAGGTGCAAGAGCCAATGGGATACAATCCTGAGATGCTGGGCCTGGAGTTCGAAGAACTAGTGAGAGTCTCAGCTCTGTCTCTTCTCACCTGCCTGCCAGTGGGCAATTCACGTTTCCTCTCCCCACGGTCTCCTCAGCTGTGAAGAGGAGTGACACCCGTCACTGCATGGGGTTGCTGTGAGGACTAAATGAGAGCGTGGAGCTGAAAGCCTCTGACAAACTGTGCAGTGCTCTTCAGATGCTGGGGCCTTTGTGGCAGCCCTCACCTACTCTGCACCTCGGCTGTGCTTTGGAAACCTGCCCAGGCATCAGTTATGTCAAGTCCCGCTGCCATTCGGGCCCATAAGGCTGTCCTAGAAAATACTTTTGCCACCTCTCTGTGTTAACAGCTCGAAATCTCCAGACACTTCTGATTACCAGGATTTTGAGATGACGGTTTTCTTCCTCAAAATTCTTAAATAGCAAAAAGGCTTGAATGGCAGTCAGGACTGTCAGAAGTTGGACTGTCATTGTGAACCAAGGAAGGAGGCTGCAAAAGGAAATGGGAAGAAAGTGGATATACTGATAGCCAGGCTGGTGCTCTTCCAGGTAAGTCTACCTGTCCTGGCCCCAAGCGGCCCTGTCCTGGGCTTGGCTGGCCCTGCAGGTTCCCAGGATACCGCAGAACTGGTGGATGGCCTGGAAAGCAAGTATTTGGGCAGATCGTATCTTCTGCCTGGAGAGAATGTGAACACTGTGGAAAGAGCCAGGCCGTGAGTTTTCAGAGCCCAGCTCTAGCTCCTGTTCTGCCCCCTTCCTAACAGGGTACATCGAGCAAGTCTCCTAAACCATTAGACCCTCAGTTCTTCATTGCTAAATAGATATCATTTTGATGAGAATAAAAATCAAATGTGACCATTTATGAAAATTGTAGGCACAGAACCTGTGCTCAATAAATGGCAATTGAAACTGATTCTAAATCTATTTCTCCAGACGGGTATTTCATGCTGCTAGGAAACAAGCAAAGACAAATGATTTGGAAAACTAAGGTGCTGGGGTAGATATATTTTTCTTTAATACCCCCCGATCAGGACAAAACAGTGTCCACCAGGTAGGCTGAAAAACTTGCCATGGGAGCAAGGATTTTGGGGAAAGGCCAAGAAAGTGGATCACTGTTCGATTATACTAGAAGAATAAGAGCCTCAAGTTGCTTAGAATCTCCAAAATTTGTCTTGTACCCCATTAAATAGAAATTCTTGCAACTAGGATACAATACATGTTTTTAGATGACACACAATAATAGAATTATATTTTGGAGAGTGGGGGCTTCTGGCAGAAATAGCTTTCACTAGTCACCAATCCCTAATTAATCTATACTCCTCCAGGTATAGTCCCCTCCCCTATCTGAATCTTTTATATATACACACACATATGTGCTTTCATGCAACACATAGTCATATGAGTAGGTGGGATGGGGGCGGGTGGCAGAAAGGACAAGAGCTACAACTCTAAAGGAAAACATTTCTGGTTCAAACCACGGCTCTGCCTTGTATTATCTGAGTAGCACGCTGGGGAAAACATTTAAGTTGAAACAAGGATTTTGCCTACAAACTACCTGCTTATCTACCTCAAAGATAATTGTAAAGATCAAAAATAATGTGTGCAAAATGCTTACGTAGTGCTAATGGGCTAATGGTATCATTGTGTAAATTCACAACAGGCATACACATAGTTATAAATGCTCATCTATACATACAAATATACCGTTCATATGCATGCACCCTGACAAGCATGCATACCTACACATGCGTGCATTCAAATGCAGAATGGAACACAGCCTGTGCCCCTTTGCTACATAATCTAATTGAGATGTAGAAAATATGTTTTTTCCCGGGGTGCTGTTCTAAGACATCATTGAGCCTGAGTTCCTATCATGTTCTGCGTAAGAGGACCATGAATGTAGGGTACAAGGCTTCTGAAGTAGAGGTGTGGGCCTGAGGCTAAGTACCTGATGTGGATGTCCAAGCAAAAGACATCAGAATTGAGTAGGTGTGGTGGCCATAACAATATGTCTCCTGGAGAGGGAGCTCAGTTGATCATGGCTTCCAGCTGCTTGTACTCATATTTATGCAGAGGCCACTCTTCCTGTTGGCTGCTTCCAGACAATCAGCAACTGAGTGTGGCAGGGATACTAAGGCAGACCTGTCTCCAAGAGACAGGGAACTTCTCTGATAGGTGACTTTGGCTTGAGGACTCTCTGATGGCATTACTGTAGGCAGTCTAGGAGCGTTCACTCAACCTTGCTTCCCTCCTGCCCTTGGGTCAGATTTGCATCAAGGTGTGATGGCTCTCCCAGCCTTTCCTCTCTCCTAGCCTCTCCCAGCTCCCTCCTCATTGTTGTCTCACAGATGTTTCCCATAGTGAAATCTTCTGCATGGTTTATCTCGTCTTGGTGTCTGCACCGAAGGGGAGAGTAGAATCCCAGGTCACAGAAGGAGCCCAGGTAACCTGCACATCCGCTCTGCAAGGCAGGGCTTCTGAGCCTTCTTCCAAGGTGAGGGAGTAGGTCCGACAAGCTCTATGACTTGCCCAAGCTCGTAAGATTAGAAAGTAGCAGAGCCTGGTCCAGAACCCAAACCTCCTGATCCCCAAATCCCTGTTCTCTTCTGCTTTGCACTGTCCACTGAGCACTTTCCCAACAGTTTTCACAGCTTCCTATCATATCCACAAATTTCCCTGTGAAGAGGCAGTGCAAGCTCACCACTCCCGTTTCAAAAATGAGAAGCTGAGAGTCAGAAGGGCAAGGTCAATTGTCCAAGGTCATTGGTTAGCAAGTGACAGGGCAGGTATTTCAACCCACTTCTCCTGCCTCCCAACCCAGGTCTGCACCTTTTTTGTCACCCTCCATGCTACTTTAGCTCCTGCAAGAAATCTGGGAGTTGCCACTCCCCCACAAATTCCATTTTCCTTCTCTTCCTGGAGGCACCCTTCCCAGGGTGGGGTGGGAGTACTGGCTGTGCTCAGTACACAGGGGCCTGAGGTCCAGCCCGGGGCTGTGGGGAGAAGCTGCTACTTGCCACAGTTGGAAACCCACTGCTGAGCCTTCTTCCTTCTAGCTTGAAAGTGCTCTAGAGTTTCTGTGCTCACAATGCATCTCTTTGGAAGTCTGCCCTCCCAGGGTTGCCATGGTGACTATTTTGGTACTGCATGCTAGAAAAAGCCGAGGCACCTGCTGGTCACACCACCAAAACTTGTCTCTCTGAAAAATCAGCAGATGGCATTTGTCAGAAATTCCTACTTCTTGATTAATTTGGGAAAAAGAAGAGTGTGTGGCAGTGCTGATATCCTTTAACCCGGACCGGGCGTGTTGGTGTTTCAGGGAGGAGGTGAAAAGCTGTGCACAGATCCCATGAGCTTCTTCTAAAGTGGTGGGTCATTTAGTTTTCCCAGAGAGGCAAAGAAGTTTGGTGACTTGGAGCCTAGTAAATGAAAACAAGAGAAAGATCATGATGTTGCTTTTGTTTTAAGAAGTGTTGACGTTTCAAGGCCAGTTCTGAAAAGGCCTATACCCCACTTCTAGTAACTTCCATGAGTCCTCAAATATGCCTCAGGTTGGGTCCAGCTTTTAGTTAGAGGGAAGTGTTGAAATCACAAGTTTGATTCAAATCCCAGTTCTGCCACCTATTAATTGTGTGAACTTGGACAGGTCGCTCAGCCCCTCTACACCTGTTTCTTCACCTGTAAAACAGTGATAATAACAACATTTACCTCATAAGATTGTCGTGAGGATTAAATGACATAGCTATTGTTATTATTATTGACTAGAATTAAATTTAGGCATGGAGGGATTAGCTAGTCCATATGCTTGTATAGTTTTACATATAACTTTGCAACTATGCTCCTGAAAGTAAATCAATTTCACTGTCTTAGTCTAAGCAGTGATATTACAGTTGGAGCAACATTAAAAAATACAACAAAAACTTCTGGTGCATATTGTACAATGTGTCCCTACCTTACTTGCTATCTTGTTCTGCATCCCTTTACACAGTTTGCAATACTATTTGTTCCCAGTGTTACTTAGCAAACTTTGACTGAACTGGTTCCCTAAGCATGCATTGACTACCACCTCTGAATTTTGGACCAGGCACTTAAAAGAATTTTCTGCAGGAGTTATGTAGTTTACTGCTCTTCTTTCACCTGTTGGTTCTCTATGAAGAATGAGCCTCAAGTTCCCCACTGGCAATTATGTTCTATCACGAGTCCTGGAAAGTCAGGGCTGACAAAATCTGGGTGACCACTCTCCTTTCCTGTGGCTACATCAGACATTGCTAATCAATTGTCACTCTTCTTGCTGAATTCTGAAGGACCTGGGAAACTTCCAGAAGTCAGTGCTCAAGGCAGCCACTGCTAATTGATCAGAGGACAGAAAAGGAAATGTATTTGTCATCCTCATTGTAGGAGAAAGAACCCAGGAATGGATTAATTCTAATACCAGTTCTGCCTTTAGCTGTATGAACTTGAACGAATCATTTCCTTCTCTGGGGCTCAGTTTCCATATTTGGAACAAGTTGAATAATCTTTAATTCTTTCTAGTTCTCAGTCTCCACACTTTACCATGCTCCCTGTTCCCCACCACATGCACGCACACACTCCCATCAGGTGGGCTCCCAACACCCAATGCAGGCTCTGATCTGTTCCTTTCCTGGGACTTATCCAAATGATCAGATTTTATCAAACATCCTGGGATGGCCAAGGGCCAAAGAAAACATTCTCAGATGCTTAGAATTATCAAATCACAGCATTTTTGCTATGAAAGTCGCCTTAGAGCACAATGAGCTGAATCCTCCATGTTAAAGATGAGCAAATTAGAACAAGAGAAGTTCAGTGACTTCCTTGAGGTCAAATGGCAAGTCAGCAGGTTGATCTGGCCCCTGTTTGAGGACCCATCAAATCTGAGGCCAAGCATTGTCCTGAATCTTGAGAAAGTTCATTAGGATCTTAGCTAAGAGCAAGCCAGGGAAGACGCTGGCCACCTGGGTGCTCTGGAAGCCTGAACGGTCCCAGAGAGAAGGGGGCTGCACACAGCTGGAAGTGGCTGAGGAACATCTGCTGGAGGTCCAGGCTATACAGTGTGACTTGACTTGAGGAGGTCTTGGCTCCTGTCTGGGCCTCAGTTCTCAACTGTATTAAGAGGTGAATCACTGGTACAATCACTGGTCCTCAAGCAAGGCTAAGCAGCACAATACTTGGAAAATTGACAACAACAACAAAATGCAGCCTGGAGGCCACGGCCCTAAATATTTCAATTCCACTAGTCTGAGTAAGCTTCTGTATCTGTACTTGTATAAAAAGCTTCATTGGTGATTTAAATTTTTTGTTAGGTATAGTGAGTTGAATGGCTTCCCCTCTCCGAAAGCAAAACAACAATAACAAAACAAAAAACAAGGGGAACCATGTCCTAATCCCCAGAAACTGTGACTGTTACCTTATTTGGAAAAAGGATCTTTGCAGATGTTAAGGATCTTGATATGAGGAAGATCATCCCGAATTATCTGATGATCCCTAAATCCAGTGCCAGTGTTCTTATAAATATAAGGCAGAAGGAGATTTAATACAGAGAGAGAGGAGAAAGAGGCAATATGACCAGAGAGACGGAGATTGGAGCGATGTGACCACAAATTGAAGAATGCCTGCAGCCCCAAGGAGCTGGAAGAGGCAAAGAGCAGATTCTCCCCTACAGCCTCCAGAAGGAGGGTGGCACTGCCAACACCTTGATTTTGGACTTCCTGTCTCCAGAAATGTAAAACAATAAATTTCTATTGTTTTCAGTCACCCCATCATGTGCCCTGGGCTTTACGAATCAGATATGCCCATGGAAGAGTCTAGTTTAGAAGTGGACCAGGAGGAAGGGGACTGCCCAGAACCCACCTTTTGGCCCAAGCAGCCATGGAGACCTGCAGCTTTGGGAGTGTCAGAGCCTGAGGTTCTGGTGCTGCCCAGAGCTCAGCCTCATTGCGAAAGCCATGGAGTTTACACCAAGGAGGGATCTTCAAAGGTATGATCTTATTGCATGGTTTGGGCACTTTTTCTGGCTGGCTACCTTTGAGCTGGACTCCGGCTATCCTGGAGATTCCTTTGAAACCTTTGAAAGGAAAGGAAATTCTACATATAAATGCCACCTCACAGACACTTGTTAATCCTCTTCTCCCACTCTCTCCTGCCTCTCCTCTGCCACACCCGTCAAACTCTTCAGGGCAGTGCATCATTCTAAGCATTGTGGGACCCATGAACAGGTATATATTGGATCTAAGTTCTCACAAAATGTAACTGATTGTTTGAAAATGCTTAGAGTCCCTGCTCCTCTGTGGGAAGGGATAAGACTCTCCAAGATTGCTGAAGGCTGCCAAGGTAGGGTCTGGGAAGCTGCAGATGTTCCTTTAGCTCCTCTCTTCCCACCTGCCCTGTTCTAGAGTTTAAATTTCAGTAAGAATAAGTAAGGGAATTTTCATTGGCTCATGTGTGAACTTGAATTTAAAAGACAACTGCAGGCTGGGCAGTGGCACACACCTGTAATTCCAGCACTTTGGGAGGCTGAGGCCGGCGGATCACTTGAGGTCAGGAGTTCGAGACCAGCCTGGCCATCATGGTGAAATCCCATCTCTACTAAAAATACAAAAATTAGCCACGCATAGTGGTGGGCACCTGTAGTCTCAGCTACTTGGGAGGCTGAAACAGGAGAATTGCTTGAACCCAGGAGGTGGAGGTTGCAGTGAGTTGAGATCACACCACTGTACTCCAGCCTGGATGACAGAGCGAGACTCTGTCTCAAAAAAAAAAAAAAAACACTCTGACTGCATTTATTTCCAAGCTGATTGCCCTGTTCTTTCCCTAGATCCCTGTTTGGAAAGGTGTGTGCTTTGTGGCGAGAGGTACCTGCAAGCTCACATGCAATGGCAAAGTGGTATGGATAATCCAAAAACAAACGAACAAAAAGGGTGGCAGGAGAAACAAAGAACAACATTAGCAAAGGAGAGGCAAAAGACGTCCGGAGTGAGTCCTCCTTACCCAACTCCACAAACGACCACTGTCTGTACAAGTCATTTGAGTGGTGAGGGTAGGGTGGGGAGTGGCAGTGGTGGTAGTGGAGGGAGCAGGGACTCAGACCTGAGTTCAGGGACCAACTCTGGCTTCTGCATCAGATGTGAGATCCGGGACATTTGGGCAGATTCTCCTTCCTCTCTGAGCCTCGATATTAAAATGTCATATATTTGATGTTTATCCAGTCTGCCCTGTATTGTTATTATTTGCAGTCCTTGTGTTCTAAGAAGCCTCTGGGAACACTGCACTGGCAGATACTGAACCACTGCTCCAAGGGGAAATAACAGGGTAAGGTTCTAGCAAGCCTCTGGTTACAATTCTGTCAATCATAAAACATAATCATGTGTGTGCTGTTGTTTAAAGACATTTAATATTATTGCTGATTCACTGACATTGAACTCACCTGTTTAAAGACAGCTTACTTAATATTACTGCTGATTCATCGACACTGAACTCATGGCCAACAGCACTGTAACTCATGCCTGAACGAAGTGTTTCTACCACATCTATTTTCTCTGTAAGGAGCATCACAGCATCCTTGTGCTTACTTCACTGCTATGCTGGGGGACCATTTGAAACAAAAAAGCACAAAAATGTGAAAAATGTGGTAGCAAGTAGACCACAAAAGGACACTTGTTTATAGTGTGGGAGCTGAAGCAAGGAGAGAGTGTCGCCTTGTTTGACCTCAGCTGGGAATGTGTGCATTGGGTGGCTGCAATTTTTTGCCATTCTGCTCACAGCAAAAGTTCTGCAAGTATTGATTTTGGGGTTAAAAATTAATCTTAATGAGTAGGCAGATTTACAAATATAGAAATTATGATTAATGTAGACTGTATATAAATATAAATATAAATATATAATCATTTGACTCTTGAACAACACAGGTTTGAACTGTGTGGGAAACTTAAACAGAATTTCTTCCACCTCTCTTACCTCTCAGCAAGAGGAGGAAGATTTCTCTTCCTCTTCCTCCTCAGCCTATGCAAGGTAAAGATGATGAAGATGAAGGCCTTCATAGTGATCCATTTCCACTTACTGAATAGTAAATACATTTTCTCTTCCTTGTGATTAGTGAAATCTTTTCATCTCCATGTTACTTTATTGTAAGAATACAGCATATAATACATACAACATACAAAGTATGTGTTAATTGAGTATTTATGTTATGGGTAAGGCTTCCAGTCAACAGTGGGCAATTAAGTTTTGGGGTTTCAAAAGTGGGGATTTTTGACTGCATGAAGTGTCAGCACCACCAAGCCCCACATTGTTCAAGGGTCAACTGTATCGCTACTTACCTCACATGGTTTTTGTCAGACCAAATGCATAGGGAGAAGACATCTTCTACCAGAAGGCACTGCACAAGTGAATGTAAGGGTTGTGTAACACACCAGCCTGGTGGATCCCTGCTCAGCTCGAATCACCTCCACCAGAAAGTCTTGCATCAAAGGCCAGGACCTAACTGTAAATACAAATCAGAACCAGTTTCTGCCTAGATGGGGAGGAAGGAGAAGGTCAAGAGGAAAACTTTTTTGCCGCATTCAACTTCTCAAATGATGTAGGAACCTAGTTGCAAGGGCTCAATTTGTCTCTTGGCAACATCAGGGTTTGCAACCAGGATCTCTGATGCAAGAGTTAGCAATCTTAACCCCTAGAATATAATTACTTTGATCACATAATCATTGAAATAAAAACATATCACTTAAAAATTCTTGGAGAGAACTCATACACCGCTGAGAATACATCTTTGCACTTCCCCACCATCACCCTACTTGGAGAAACATTGCTTTACTAGAGTTCCTCTAAAGATTGCTAAAGGTCATAAGTTCCTTTTCCTGCTCCCTTTACACCCTTACCCTAGAAGAAGATGGTGACATAGCGTCTCCAAAGTGACACAAGATGACAGCTGCATGGGGTGAAGATTTCTTGTTACAGGATGGTTTGAGTTGGGAATGACAGGGCTCCAGGAGGATGAGTATGGAGACATGGACCAGGAGCCGGCGAAGCATCAACAGAGAACAGCAAAGAAGCTCCCGAGGTGGGGATGCTCCCTGCTGGCCTCACCCCGCCCCATTTCTGCTCCACTACTTGTGAGTTTATGAATAGATGGCTTCTCTGTGCAAAGGAAGTAGTTCTTACAATGAGTAACCCGAGGAATTCATTCATTCCACAAACATTCAGCAAACATCCACTGTATTCCACTGTATTCCAGGATTTGTACACATGCCTGGCCATACTAAAATTAGTTTTAGAGTTCAGTCACATCTTATTTACTTTAGAAGAGACAGTTGAACCCAGGGGTTGCAAATGCAGATTCTGGAGCCTGGCTGGCTGACCACCTGGATTAAAGTCCCTGTATTATTTGGGCAAGTTGTTTGACCTTTCTGTGCCTTAGTTTTCTCACATGTAAGATGAAGAAAATCCTAATACTTACCTATAGAATTGATATGACATTAAATAAAATGGGTTAATGCATGTAAAGATTTCTACCAGTACCTGCCAGTACATGCCAAGCACTCATTAAATATTAGCTGTTATTAACTTAAGTGGGCCAATCCTATTCATGTGACAGGTTGAGAGACAGAAAGGGAGAGAGAAGAGAGGTATATGCTTTTGAGAGCATGCAAGATGGGATTTTGAATTATCATATTACGTATGGCTTTTACCTTGTGAACTTAATTTAGAAATTAACTCCTACATAGAGCAATCCCATTGTATTATTATTACTGTAGTGGTATTGACAGCAGCAAATTCTTATTGCATCATCTATATCCCAGGCCACAGTGCTAAGTATTTTACATATATTATTTGCTTTGATTCACACAATAATCAGTACCAATATTATTTACATTTTCAGATGAGGAAATTGAAGTATAGAGCAGTAAAGCAACTTGTCCTAAGTTGCAACTGACACATGGCCAGGCGGAAAGGTGAACTCAGGTTTTATTAGTGTAAATGCTGTGTCTCATCCAATAAGCTATACTGTCCTTGGGAATTCACAGCTTGGTGGGGCAGCTGGCCATTTTAAACAAATAATTGCCATAATTTGGAAAAGTGCTAGAAGAGGTGACATTGTAATTAAGCTTTTTACAACCTGTCCTCTCCCCTCACTCTCTTGTTGGTGCCTAGATGGCAGAAACCAGATCTTGCTCATCTTAGTTGGCCTTGCACAGGCAAGGTGTTCGGTAAATATTTGCTGGTTTGGTTTGAATCAAGTGAGATGGAGTGACTCTTTCAGATGGTGCTAGGTATCTGAGCTAATGATTTCTCTAGTGTGGATGACAAGCCCTAAGGGTATGTTATTATTTCTGAAGTTGGAGCCAAAAATGACAGTCTCTGTTTCAGGATGGTAAGAACCCTCAAAATAGGAGTGATGTACAATGCAGGCAAATTTGCTAAATGTGGGTTCCTTTGGTTTCTGAGTCATTTACAACTGGCTACCTTGGACTCATATATTCCAAAAAGTTCCTGGCTGTTCTGTCTCTCTTAGTAATAGATTGAAATTCAAAATAAGAAGGCAGATTGTTTTTTTGCAATGAAAACCCCACGGGCTACATTTCATACGTAATAGCTCCCGATTTACCAATCTGACCTCCTCCTCCAATCTCCATGCTCATCCCGCCTCTGCTTGGACACACCCAAGAGATCGCCACCATTCATCCATCTTTGGGATGTTCTAAGCCTCAGAAAGGGTCCTCTGACTAAGTGAAAGCTGCTTTGTTAGAGCTTCTTCCACCCATCCTGCCTCCCCAACCCAGGCCCATGCAATCATCCATCATCTTCCTTTGCCTCAAGATGGCTCTTTAGAGATGAACTTTCACTTCGGCCCCATATCCACAGTTCCTTTAACCATCAGCCAGAGAGTGTTATTTCCATCCCTTTGGCAACCAGGATATAAGTGAGGCCCAGAACCTGGCACTCTAGATAGAGTGTAAATAGCTCAGTAAACCTGGATATCTGAATATTGTACTTTAAAACAGCGTTTTTATTTCTATAGCCACAGCCCACCTTTGATGGCTCTTGAATGTACAGTGAACTGGATCCCACAGTTCTTTCTCTTTCTATTGCTATCAAAAAAAGATCGCCAGTGCCCTACAACAAATAAGCATCAGTCTCAGGACTCTGAGAACCAGTGGGAAACTGCCACAAATAGGGAGAGGAGAGCTCAAAAGCAGAGGTGATTTGCTCCTCTTTGCACAAGACCTGCGACAGACAAGCTGGATTCACATAATGAGGCCAGGCCACAGGAGAACACGCAGGTGTAAGTAGGCCCTGAGAAAGGACATTGGCTCAGGATTAGGAGATCTGAGTTTTGCTATGGATTGAATTGTGTCTCCTTCTACCCCCCTGCCCTGCCCAAATCCATAAGTTGATGCCCTAACAGTGTGACTGTATTTGGAAATAGGGCCCTAAGGCGGTAATTAAAGTTAAATGAGGTCATAATTTGGGCCTCTAACCCCATACAATTAGTATCCTTTTAAGAAGAGATCTCTCTTTCCCCATCATGTGAGGTCACAGTGAGAAGGTGGCTGTCCACAAGCCAGGAAGAGAGCCCTCACCAAAAACCAACTCTGCTGGACACTGATCTGGGACTTCTAGTCTCCAGAACTGTGAAAAAATAAATTTCGATGTTTAAACCAGTTTTTAGTATTTTGTTACAGCAGCCCGAGTAGACACATTCCACTTTGAAGCACACAAATCCACTTCTTGTGAAATAGAGATGCCAACACCTGCTCTGCTCACAGAAGGAGAGGTGGTGGGGACATGTACTGCGTGACCTCCAGTGCTCACCTCATTTGGTCATATGGACAGCGGCCTGACATCAGAAAGCAATGACAAGCAACGTATATTTTTATAGTGGTCTCTTTTCTATGGGCAAAACCTATGTATCTTCCCACAGTTGCCCACACTTTCATAGCTACACCATTTTTCTCACCTAGAAGATCTCTTCTTTCCCATTCTCTCTTCCCAAACTTGTAAACCAAACCCCTTGGTGGGGAGGAGGGCCAGCAGAAGAAAACCAAACTCTTGGTGTCTGATCTGCTTTCTGGATCTCTCCTTTAGTATGTGGACCACATTGATTCCATTCTTTCAAGAGCTCCTTCAAAAGTTCTCAAAAGCATCTCAGATGTATGTTCTGGTGGGGAAAGACTGTGCCTATGAAGCAGTGTTTACACCACTGATCAAGTTAGCTCTTCTACCCCTCCTTTCACACTGCAGGAGCCTGCAAACAGAAGGCTGGTTCAAATCTCACCTCAGCCACTTGCTACCCGTGTGACCCTGGGCAAGTCATGTTACCTCTCAGAACCTCAGTTTCACCATCTGCAAAATGAGATGATTTTCCTGTCAAGGCCCGCTTTGAAAAGATTGGCTTTGGAAAGATAGTGAATATAAGGTATCTAGTAAGTGCCAGAAAGCAATATACTCCTTCCATAGCAAGTTACGTGTAGTCAACCAGCATCATGCTGGGGCCCAGAGGACGTGCTCCATGACTTAGACTGATTTGTTTCCTGGAAAAATTCCAGAAAGAAGGGGTGACAAGATAAGCACAACAATATCTCTAGTAGAAAGTAGAGTGCGCTGACAGCGTAGCACAGGATCGTGACAGGTACTAGGTTAGGCAGAGCCCAGAAGGCTGCCCGGAAAGGTGAAGTTTGAGAGGATCCTTACTGGATGGTCAGAGTGGGCCATAAAGGGAAACAAAAGAAAGAAGCATGGCGCATGCATAGGGAAAGAGTCACCATACAGAGTGAGCCGGAGGCAAGGCTGGAAAGGGGATGGAAAGTCAGCATTCCTGTTTAAAGATTGATGTTCTGGTTCCAGAGTTGGAGCTACAAATACAAACAGGTCCTCTAGATGGACTTTTACACAGATTCACAAGGCCTGAGCAAAACACAGTCCAGAAAGTTTTGATGCTGCCTTTCATTTTCCCAAGACCAAATAGGAAGAAAGTGGATTCCTAGAAAGGGGTGTCACAGTTTCTCAGCCTTCAAGCAGGTTTGGGGCCAGTGACTCTGATAGAAAGTGGAGACAGTCTGACTGTATCTAGTCCCTGCGGAAAGGAGGTCTTGTGCATCCTCTCACAGACCAGGAAGGCTTCCTGTCGGCAGGAGTAATAGTAGCAGGACCAGGTGTCACCGCCTCAGGCTGCTCAAGAGCAACGGTCATTGGCTCTTTTCTTTTATGTGACCAGCTAAGCGTAGACCTACCTTTGACTGAGAGTCATCTGTCATTGGGGCCTGACTCTCGAGGTTATAGTGCCCACCAATTTTTAAAAAATGTATAACTAAAAGCCTGCCATATCTTTAACATCTCACGCATAGCATTGGCTTCTAAACACAAACCACCAAGGACTGCTGCCTTTATATTTAAAGCCTACCTGAATCGAGAACTTTGGGATAATGTTAACTGCTTGTGGACTTTGGGTACCAAAAAAAGGATTTTTCCCAGGACTCATACCAAGATCTATGAGTACCAGGTTCCAGCAGCTGAAAGGTCTTTCTGTAGGTTCAGGAGAAGGTGTGAGATGTGAGTGGGAAATCTAAGGCCCAGAAGGAGGAAGACAGTAGTGGCAGAAAGACCACTGGGGAGAGAGTGGCGTATATCGTAATTGTCCGGAGGAACGTCTCAAGGGGCTAGGTCAGGCTGGGGTGGAGGAGAGGAGAGATTTAAAAAATGCAATCAAGGATAAACCATGACTCTCCAAGTGTGAGATGGGTCCCAGCCACCAGGGAAGTCCTTAGGGAGTAGGCAGGGCACCTCTTCCATGGCAGTAAGATAAGACAGCTCCCTTCCTGTTGATACTATTTTCTCTGTAAAATAGGAGCTGTCATTCACTAGGGGTTAGATGCTGGGGTGGAGGTAGGGAGAAGTGAATGGATGATGCCTGAGAGCCCCAGATGAAATGCCTGGGGTGTGGGGATGGAGGATGAAGGCATGGGAGGAACGCACATTCACGCCTGTTCACACCCTCCACTCCCCTAAGTCTCCTGTAGGAGAAAAGTGCTAAGTACACATTGCCAACCAGACCACAGGGAAAGAGCCCAGGTTGCTCTGGGATCCTCAGAAGGCGTAAGTGGTTTAAGTCATCACTGCCCCCTGAAACTGCAAGGTCCACCGCATGAGGTTGTTGGAAATGATAGATGCAAAATGCTCAGCCAAGGAGCGGCCGTGTGTCTGATGTCAATTCAGTTTCTTTTTTTTTTTTTTCTTCCCATTTTTTAGGCATTTCCATCTTTAGAACGTTTGAGCTGGAAAACATCGTGTAGTCCAGGGCACACATTTTGCCACAGGGAAAAGAGGCACATCCATGACAGAACAATGGGTGCTCCAACAGAATGAGCAGGGTCATATGGGAACACTTGTGAAGGACACTTAATCCCAGCCTGGGGACCATGGTGACCTCCCCAGGGAGGCTTCGAACTCAGACGGCAGGAGCCTCTTCCTGCCGTTTGCCAGTTCCCAGGGCTGTCATCAAAGGCTGGCACAGCCCTTGTGGATGGGGTAAGCTGCAGCAGCTTCAGCCACCGCCCATGCAGCCCGCTTCACCCACAGCATGCCTGTGTCCCCTGCGCCCCTCCACCCCCAAGCTCTGGCTCCCTGCTGGGCTTCTCCCACACACAGGTACACACCCACACTGGCTTCCAGCCGTGGCCGCCCCCTAGAATGATCTTACAGGGTGGAAAGCTTTTAGGATACTTTCCTGGGACTAGAATTTCATTGTGGAAAATCTCCCCAGGCTCCAACCGCTGACTCATCCCTTGAGCCTTGTCCAGGAAATCAGTTTCCCAGATTGCACAAACTCACATGCAGAAAAGCTATCAATATGTTCGCATTTGTATCCATGTCGATCTCCCTTCCTTATTCCTTGATATAATGAGTTATCTAATTATGGTGACATCTGTTGAGGAGGAATCTAGCTTCCCTCTCCCTGCCCAGAACCCAGCAACCCAGCACAGGGCTCTTTTGGGGGAGATCACATGCTGCGGGGTTTGTGTGGGAGAGGCAGAACCCCAACAGGAATCAGCCGCGTCTGCCTCGTGGCTTTTGTTATCCCCAGCCACGAGCCACCCGATATCCCAGGCACTTCCTTTGGAGATGGGCAGATGCACAGACTGTGCCAATGTTAGAGCTATAGGCTCCTTGCCCTTAGGACTCTACAGTCAGCCCAGGGTGTTGGAGATAGAGTCAAGAGAGAAGAAGGAAGAACATGTGCTTCTTGCTTTGCCTTTATCTGGTAACTACACATATAATTTCTTTTAACCCGGAAATAAATGTTCATTGGGTTACCACCACACAACCTGGAAATTAAAGGACCTACAATGCCTTCTCTCTTACCTCAACATTCCCCAAAGCCAGATTTGAAGGCTTAGCCAACATTTATTCATTCGTTCAACAAGTATTTGTTTTGCACTTACTAGGCACTAGTGGGTCTTCAGACAAAAATGCCTAATCTTTGGAGAATTTAGCATCCAATGACACAAATGATAGCCACACAGGCAGATGGAGAGGATGCTGAGTGAGACCTACAAGACAGGGCCATCTGGTTTAGATCTCCCTCTGCCATTGTCTCAAGGCATCTTAGAAGCCAGAGTTGGCTGGGCATGGTGGCTCAAGCCTGTAATCCCAGCACTTTGGGAGGCCTAGGCGGGCAGATCACAAGGTTAGGAGATCGAGACTATCCTGGCTGATACGGTGAAACCTCCTCTCTACTAAAAATACAAAAAATTAGCCAGGGGTGGTGGCACACACCTGTAATCCCAACTACTCGGGAGGCTTAGGCAGGAGAATCACTTGAACACAGGAGGCGGAGGTTGCAGTGAGCCAAGATCGTGCCACTGCACTCCAGCCTGGACGACAGAGTGAGATTCCATTTCAAAAAAAAAAAAAAGAAAAAAGAAAGAAAAAAAGAAGCCAGAGTCTTCACCTTTTACACTGAGCTCCCAAAAATTTGCAGCGGCACAGCTCAGTCTGCCAAACCACTGATTCAGCAGGATCAGTGACTCCGCAGCGAATTTGGATTCACTTTGCTAGTGCTTTCATTGTCCCTTTTCCCAGGGACTTCTGAACAGGTCTGGTCCCTGTTTGCAAGCTTCCTGTGTCTTTGGGGCATATGTGGCTAATGTAGACAGAAAAATTTTTCTTCTTGATGTGTTAGTACTAATTAAAATGAGGAAAGAAAGAATCCACCTCTAACTCGAGCTCTCACTACATTTGATAAGATCTTTCTCTACATCCTAGTACTAGGAGTCCTTTGGAAGTATTTTTTCAATTAAAAAAATTCTTCCACTCATTTATCTAGGAAATTCCAAATGATGTACTCACCAAAAAACAAGACTCTTGAGAATCTAGTGATCCCAATAATAGAACTTCAGGACACTATAGGACCTTTAAAATAACTTAATCAAACCTCCTTATTTTGCCAATAGAAAAAAGAAGGCACAGAGTTGGGTTTTGAAAATATACGCTATAGGATTTGCCCCGTGTCCGTCCGTCCCTCCCTCCCTCCCTCCCTCCCTCCTTCCCTCCTTCCCTCCTTCCCTCCTTCCCTCCTTCCCTCCTTCCCTCCTTCCCTCCTTCCCTCCTTCCCTCCTTCCCTCCTTCCCTCCTTCCTTCCTTCCTTCCTTCCTTCCTTCCCTTTTTTAAGACAGAGTGTTGCTTGGGTGCAGGAGTGCAATCATGGCTCACTGCAGCCACCACCTCCTGAGCTCAAGAGATCCTCCCGAGCTCAAGAGATCCTCCCTCCTCAGCCTCCTGAGTAGCTGGTACCACAGGCACATGCCACCACCCCTGGCTAATTTTTGTATTTTGTATTTTTTGTAGAGACGGGGTTTCACCATGTTGCCCAGGCTGGTCTCAAACTTCTGGGCTCAAGAGATCCGTCCATCTTGGTCTCCCAAAGTTCTGGAATTCCAGGCATGAGCCATCATGCCCAGCCTTGTCCTGCGTTTCTGACTCAAATTCTTAGGGTCCTGCTATTACTCACATCATTTGTTTTTCTTTTTAAAAATCAGAGTATTCTTGAATACAAATAATACTTTGTTCACAGCACCATAGTTAAATCCCATTCCAAAGATTATATTCATTCATTAATTTGATCATTTATTCATTAACTTCACAAATACTTATTGAGCACATACTATGTGAATGTATTTTACTGCTCGCTGGGGAAAACGCGAAAATGAATAAGGTACAGTTCTTGCCCTCAAAAGGCTCAAATCTATTATAGGAGATAAGACATGGGCACAAATAACATAAATATAATAATAACAGTAAAACTGATGATGATAACAGCCATTGCTTATATAGAGCTCACTATATTCCGGGCACTGTTTTAAGCATATCACATATTTTCACATATTAAATCCTTACAGTGACCTTAGGAGAAAGGTATTATTATTATTCCCCATTTTACTGAGGAACAGAGGCCCAAGAAGGCTAAGGGACTTGTCCAAGGCCACAGAGCTAGCAAGTGACAGAGCTGTTGATTCAACTCCAGGCAGTCCGGTGCTAAGATAAAAAGTAATAATTGTCATTAGAGGGGGGCATTTGAAGAGATGTGAGCTCCCTCAGGAGGACAGTTCCCTTCCAGGTGGGGAAATCAGGGAAGACTTCATGGAGAAGGTTGCACCTGAGTGCTGTTGCCAGATTTAGCAAATAAACTGTATCAGCTTGGTGACCCTTGGTGACCCAAATGTCACACAATGTGGCTACATGTGCAAAAGGGGCATCATTAGAAACCATGGTCCAAGTAGTCTTCTTAGGCTTAAGACTCTTTCACTCCCGCTGAGCCCCCACCCATCTCACCCGGAAAGAGAGATACAATCATGCCACTCTCTACTTAAAGCCTTTCATTGGCTCTGCAGGGTCCTCAGGACTTCAGTGCTGACTCCACCTAAGATTCACCTCTCCCTCATCACTCACATCCATTTGCGCATTCATTTCATTTCTCAATTCTTGTTGCAGATAGACTTCCATTACCATAACAACCGATTCCTTAAAAACCTTCAGTGCTTTCCCATTGCCCAGATGGTACCACTTTTCCAAACCACCTTTCTTTTTTGTAAAATTAAAAAAAATTTTTTCTTTTGTTTATTTATTTATTATTTATTTATTATAGAGATAGGGTTTCACTATGTCACCCAGGCTGGAGTGCAGTGGTGCAATCATAGCTCACTACAGCCTCTAGTTCCTGGGCTCAAGTGATCCTCCTGCATCAGCCTCCTGAGTAGCTGGGGCTACTACTAATTTTTAAATTTTTTTTGTAGAGATGAGATCTTGCCACACTGTCTAGGCTACTCTGGAACTCCTGGGCTCAAGTGATCCTCCTACCTCATCTTTCCAAAGAGCTGAGATTATAGGTATGAGCCACCACCCATGCCTGGCCCCAAACTGGCTTTCAAGGCTGTCCAGGGTCCAGAACTGCATATCCAACCAACCTCTCCTCAAGGAAAATACTTTCTCTAACTGGGTTCTTCAGAATTCAGGAAAACATTCCGCCCACAGCCAATCCCACACCTTGGTTCACCAAGTCCCAGAAAATGACTCACGCTTTTATCTGTCTCTACCTGCTCCCTTCAGCCGGCCCAAGCTGACCTGTCTCCTTACAGCTCTTTCAGTCTTGCCGCTCATTTAATCCCACCCTGACCTGTGTGCTTCCCCACACTCAGCATAATGATGGGTCCTCGATCCTGTCTTCTGCAGAGCTGCAGCAGGCCCCTTGATTTCCATGGAATGTCTGGAGTGTCATCCCTGGGCCTCTGCAGAGATGATTATTTTATCTCGATGTGTTTTTGTTGGCAGCAGTCTGATGCATCATCACACATCCAACTCAATGTGCGATGTGCATCATACAGTGCTCTTACGAGAGGAGTAAACAGTGAGACGAGCAAGCGGCTGTTATTTGTCTCAAAATGTCTTCATTCTGAGAATTGCAGACTGCAGATAAGAGCTGTCAATCAGCAGTCATGAACATTGTTAAAAATGGCAAAGAGTCTTTCAAACTTCTTGAAAGAAGAAAATCCAAACTCCTTAGCCAAGACCTGATAATCGAGGTCTCCCAAGAGCTTATTCATTAATCAATTAACGAATTTAATAAATATTTATGGATTGCTTACCACATGCCAGGCACTTTAGTAGGTGCCCCAGAGAGTACCGAACAAAAAAGACAGAAGTCCTTGCTCTCCTGGAGCTGGCATTTTAGGAAGTGAACAACAAATGTTTAAACTAGGGGTTGGCAGATTATGGCCCATAGGTCAAATCCATCTTGCTGTCTACTTTTGTAAATAAAGTTTTATTGGAACACAGCCATGCTCATTTATTTTACTTACTGTCTATGGCTGTTTTTACACCACAATGGTAGAGTTAGTAGTTGTGACGGCAACTGTATGGCCTGCAAAGCCTAAAATATTTACCATCTGGCCCTTTATAAGACAAGTTTGCCAACCTATGGCCTAGAAAAAATAAGCACAAAATATGTCAGGTGACAATTCATGTCATGAAGAAAAATAAACAGGTGTGGAGATAAAAATGATGAAAGGTATGTCTGGAGATTTGTACACCAATAACATGACCATCAATAAAAGAGCCAAATGAAGGCAGAGAACAAACCATGAGAAACAGATAACTGAGGAAAGTGGTTGCAGGGAGAGAAAATATCAAATGCAAAGACCACGCCACAAAACCATGCCACCTGGCATGTTCAAAAACATTAAGGAGGGCTGGGCACAGTGGTTCACGCCTGTGTTTGGGAGGCCAAGGTGGACGGATTGCTTGAGCCTAGGAGTTCAAGACAAGCCTGGGCAACATGGCAAACCCTGTCTCTACAAAAATACAAAAAAATTAGCCAGGTATGGTGGCACCTGCCTGTAGTCCAGCTACTCAGGAGGCTGAGGTGGAAGGACTGCTTCAGCCTAGGAGGTTGAGGCTGCAGTGAGCCGTGACTACGCCTCTGCGCTCCAGCCTAGGTGACAGAGTGAGACCCTGTTTCAAAAAACAAAACAAAAATAAACAAACAAAAACATCAAGAACGCACATGGGGTTGCAGCTGAGTGAGCAAGAGGAGGAGGAACAAAGATGAGACAGAAAGCTGGCCAAGGACCAGACCACAGAGGACTCAAAAAGGCCCAGATACCAACCTTGGCATTATTCAGAGTGGGGTGTAAACCACCATAGTTTTGGAGTAGACAATGGTCTGACCATGTGTTCTGAGGGATCTCTTTGATTGTTGTGTAGAGCAAAGGATTCAGGATGAAGAGTGGAAGCAAAATGGCCAGTGAAGAGAATACTCCAAAAGTCCCGATAAGAGACGCTAGCATCTTGGACAGGATAGTAGCCCCATGGTGGTGAAAGGTGGTCCAATTCGGGGTACGTTTGGAAGGCAGAGCCAGTAGGATGCCCCCATTAGGCATGGAGGTAAAAGAAGTCTCAAGGTTTGGGGCTTGAGTCACTTGAAAAGTGCAACTGCCGTTTATGAGACAGGAGAGGTAGGGGGAGAGGCAGATGGGAGAGCAAGCGAGTGCACAGCGGGATTTCTGCTTTGAAGGCATCAAGTCCAAGTGTTTATTAAGTAGACACGGGCAAGGCAGCGTCATCCACTGTCGCTCTCTTTCACTTACCTCCTTGTGGCTTGCGAGGGCCTGCTGATTAGGCTCCTGTGGACCCTCCAACTTATTTCCTGTTTCTCTCCTTCTCAGCCCTGCCTCCTGCTACACAGGCCTTCAGCCTCTTGAGCAGGTCACACACCTTTTTGCCTGCCAGCCCTCCCAATCCTCCAGGTTGCAACTAAAATACTACATTCCGAGAAGAGATCTTACCAGCCCACCCTCTCCTGCCAATCTATTTGGTCCCCATATCTTACCTAAATAGAGTGTCTCCTCTTTCAGTTATTTAATTAATTGATTTGCCTTTTGTCTGCACTTCCGGTCTCTCCATGCCCCACAAAGCTGAAAGTCATAGCCAATATGTAAGTAAATGGGAACAAGCCTATGTCTGTCTTGTTCTTCACAGCATCCCCAGGGGCTAGCATAGTCTCTGCCACATAACTTTGACTTTTTCCTTTTTCAGCTATAAAACCCTTTCCTGATGCTGAAATCGTATGCAGATAAAACAGGTGTGACTCTGGTTGAATTGGGGCTGAGGGGTCCCATATTGTGGCCCCTGTCCTAAGAACTGTTACGCTTGTTAAACCGGACACTCCACACTTCAGTTATCAGTGTCAGACTGTCCAAGGCATTGTATTTCCTGGGGCAATTAAATATCAAAAGAAAAAAATCATACCAACCTAAGATTGGCACCGTTTCATTTTGCTAAATAAAGATGTGAAAAACCTCCTAGTTACTAGCTACTCTATTAGTCAGACTGTATCTATTAGATACAGAAACAAATAACTTTCCAGATCTCTTAGCTTCATACAATAGAAGCTATTTTTCACTCACACTACATGCCCAGGGAGGCTGGCAGGGTCGTGGTCACTGGGGAATCCAGGCTGACAGAGACCGAGTCTTGACGCATGTTTCCATGACCTCCAACGCAGGAAAACGGGATCAAGGCAGATTGTCCACCGACTTGCAGACATTCTGCCTGGAAGTGACATATTCTTTTTACTTTTCTTTCATTGGTGAAAACAAATCGCTTGGCCAGACCTCACTTAAACGGGGCCGGGAAGAGTAATCCACCCACACGCCTGGAAGGTGAGAGAAGAGGAACAGTTAGGAAAATACCCCGGCTCTCACGCTTATGTTTGAAGATAACATTTGTTTTATAAAAAGAAAGGCATTTTAATGTTCAAAACGATAAAAAAGAAAACTTCAAGTTCAATGAATTATCTTTATTTAAAACATACTCTTTGTCCTTATTTTTCTCACTTTTACTGTGGGCCAGAGAAAAGCTGTCACAGGTTGATTGTGGTTCACAGAACAGCATTTGTTAATCAATGCAGAACTACAATCCTGAGTGATCTCACCTCCTCACCCTCATACTGGTCGCTTTACCTGCAGTCTCTTCCTCCCCTCAGTCTCCCTATATCCCAATCTCCATCTTTCAGGGACCAGTCTGAAGCCACCCTGCCAGAGCCATCCCAAAGCAGGGTATGCTCCCTCTGGTATCACTGCCCGTTCCTCTTCAAGCCCCTCAACCCTTTCTGCCTGATCTGTGCATCGTGTGGTGAGATCTGACTACAGATGAACAGAGATGCTGCGGTCTGTCTTCATCTGCACATGTTCATAGAAAAAGTGAAAAGGAGAAGGGCAAAGGTTCCTCCAATTAGAGTTTCCTTATGCTGAAGGAGAGGAGATACTCAGAAGGAACAGATGGCCCAGGCGCTACTTGGAAATCCTCAGAACTACAATTTTCCCCCAGTGGAATGTATTCGCTGAGAGGCACAGATGACGCGAAACTGCGGAGTAAGCCTCGGCACCTGGGAGCCGTGGAGCAGCCTGTCGGGTCTGGGTTGCTTAGACTTCTTCTCAGGTATCCCTGGGCTCTTGTTTTCCACGGGAGACTTGGAAGGCTGCCCTGTTTCTCCTTCTTGGGGCATTTTTCTCATGACGCAAACTTCCGGCCACTTCCCTTTTCTTGTAGGAGGCCCATTTGAAGTTGGGCAAGGCAGAGGGAGGGGGAAAGACGGGGCATTGTCCGCATGCTACCATGGCTCTGCAATAACGCACTGAAGTTACTTGGTCAAAGTAGAGCAGACATGTGAACAAGTCCATGACGTAAACCATCAAGAGGCAAAACATGTTGCACATGACAAATATATCCAAATTTTGTCAGTTAAAAAACAGATTAGAAAAAAAATAAACTTGAATAAATCCATGATATAAAGAATTTTGTTAATAGACTCAGCGTGACCAATGCACATTTACTAAAGCTTAAAAGGATAATAATATGGCCTAAATTGTCCAGCACCATATAGTTTGAAATATGCCATCTATATGACCTTGCTGATGTGATTAAGGAACTTGAGAAGGGTAGACTGTCTTGGATTATCTGGGTACGCCCAAAGTGATCTCAAGGGTCCCTAGAGGAGAGAGGCAGAAGACTGAGATTTGGAGAGAAGAAAATGTGACCACAGAAGTGGAGGGTCAGGATGATGTGAGGAGGAGGCTATCAACCAACAAATGCAGGTGGCCTCTGGGAGCAGGAAAGGCCAAGGAAACAGATTCTCCCTGGAGTCTACAAAAGGAATGCAGCCCTGCCAGCACCTTAGTTTTAGGACTTGTAATCTCCATAATTGTAAGTTTCTAAATCTGTGTTGTTTTAAGCCACTAAGTTTGTGGTAATTTGTTACAACAGCCATGGGACATTCATATGCCCTGCAGAGAGGTTAACATACAGGTTCTGGGGCCAGAGGCCTAAATGCAAAGTCTGGCCCTATCACGTTGTAGCTGTGTGACCTTGAGCAAGTTACTGAACCTCTTTTTACCTACATTTTCTCATGGGGGTAAAATGGGGATAGCGAAGACATCAGACTCAGAAGGCAGGTCTCCAGTCTCCTTCCCCACCCTGTCCCTTCTCTGACCTGCCCTGTGCAGCCACTCTCTTTTCTGCAGCTGGCCACCAGCCCAGCTTGAGGGCATCTAGAAAACACTGATTTGCATAAAACATCACAATTTTCAAAGGACCACCTCATATCCTCCTTGCAATAACCCTGGTGGGCAGGCTGGCCAGGGAGCATCATTTCAAGGCTGAGGATATTGAAGCTCAGAGAGACTGGGGATTTGCCCTGGTCATTAGGCCCTGGAGTGGCAGAGCCGAGGGAGGAGATGGAGCTCCTGGCTCCTGACGGTGGTGCACCTTTCCCACTGCCTGTCAAATCCTCCTAAAGGCTCCAACTAATTCCCTGATGTTCAAGTCCCAGCCAGTGAGAACTGCCATGGATTTAATGCTCATATAAGGAAATGTGATATAAATCCTGTGTAGGTGGTCAGTAGCATGTACACATTTTGTTTCCCTTAATATCGCTTTAACTGAGTATCATTGGTTAAGTACTTTGATTAGCAAATGTTTATGCTTCATGGATTTAACAAAGTTAGACTTTTCCAGTGACTGGAAAATACTGAGTGATGCAATTATTTTGATTTTCGTGATAAATCCAATGGAAACCCGGGGTCCCTTGTCAGGGTTCAGCATGGTACACTGAACCCAGCCGGGGAAGCCTGCGTCACTAGCATTCCTGGTGACAGTGAACAAATTCCTTCCACTCTCTGGGCCCCAGCAACTGCTCTGGGAAATGAGGGAGTTGGACTAGATAATTCCTAAGGGTATTTACAGCTTGAGGTTTTGATGATCCCCAGGCCAAGGTTTCTAGGAGCAGAGAGATTCTCTCCCAGCCTGCGATACTGTGCCTCTGCCCTGAGTCCCAGTGGACAAGGAGGGTTGGCCAGTGTCCAGGTGCTACATTGGGAACAGAGCCCTGTGTGCCCCAGCCTTAGCCTGGCTACCTTTGTTTGCTCTCTGCCGTCATTGGGGAGGCTGCCCTGCCCCAGCCGAGAGTGTTGCCAGGAACGGCTGGGCTTCCTCTCCTTGGCAATGCAGAGACCATATGGGAACAGCCAGTCAGCCCTGTTGAGCCTCAGCAGAGGGGGAGCTGTGGTCCCAGGACTGCAGTCAAGGCCAAACAGCAGCTCCATCACTTCACCTAAAGCTCCGTTGCCCAAAACCAGTTCGCTTAACAATCAATTTGCCTATTAATCCATCCATTGCTTTACTTTTTTTTCTTTTTGACATTGTTAAGATGATTTTTTTCCTTAGTTTAAAAATGGGACACTTTCAACTTAATTTTATATTTCCAAGAAGGTTCATTTCGATGTGGGTTGTTTTATATTCTTGGGGATATCTTGTAACCCAAACATGTTCAGGCCTCAGCATCTTGGGAACACAAGTAAAGTTCCAGTGACATGACTGCCCAGGGCTTGCTGGCCTTTAGCCTCAACCTGGATAACCAGAGGACCTTGGCAGCCCCTCCCCCAGCTGTTTCAACTTGTCTGCAGGGCTGCCTCACCTGTGCTCCATAACACTTCACTGGCAGCCTTTCCCCCGGGCTTCCTCTCACATTCTCCTCCCACATAGTTCCTCTGAAGGACACGTGTCCCCCTAAAGTGTGGCTAAAACCACACTTAGCCTCTGGTACACAGGGAGGTGAGCAGGCTCATCCAGCTCCAGGGTGGGCTCTGTGCAAGACGAGAGCCTTCCAGTTTTTCATGAACATGGTCCATTAACTTTTATTCTGGACTTTCCCTCCAGGATCCATCTCTCAGGTCTGCAGAGAGGGAAAACCACGCCTTATTCCACCATGTCTCATCTGCGTACTCCCTCTAAAACCACCCCTCTCTTCAACCAAGAATGAATGCCCTGTGCCAGCAGAATCCAGCAACCAGATTGAAAAGGCATTGAAAGCCCACCAGTTCCACAAACCCTAATCTTCGAACATCAGTCTGATTTGCTGTTGTGCTGGACCGCTAGTGACTTCAACAGGGATGGCACCATGTTCGAAAGGCTGAAGAAGAGACATGAAGTCAGTAAATGAGACACAGGGATTATTAAGGGGACTTACATACAGGGTGGTCCCCTGCGAGTGGTGGCAGACTAGACAAGAGAACCACTGCTGCTTGTAAAAGCATGCCATTTGCACAGCATTTTCATTGAGCACCCTCCCCCTAACAATCTCCACCTGACAACTTCATTTAACCCAAAACAAAGGGCTTCAATCCCCTGAATGGTCTGTGTTCCACCGGATGGGCCAGGGATTCAGATATTCCTCATAAATAAGAAGTGAATCTCCAGGTTGGCCACTCCCAGATTTCTTAGCTTGGAGCTTTCAACACATATTCTTCTTAGGCCACAGGGTCATTCTCAGGATATGCTTAAGTTATTGCTGTCAGGCACATCTACCACACATTTGCATACTTTATTTTTAAAAGAATGTATATCTTAATTGATGTAAGAAAAGTTACAAGGTGAATCATTACAAAAATAAATCTTTCAATTCCCCCTCCAAAAGATGCCACAAAAGAACGGGACATCTAAACAGGTTCAAAAACACACAAATGGGCTGAATTTCAGGCCAACTGCCCGTTACAGAAATCCACCAATAGAAGAAATGGCTTTAGGTGAAGTCGTTTTAACAGTGGGATCTGTTAAAGCAAAGAGCCAATCTACAGTGGAACGTGGATCCTTGGCACCTAGCGCAGTACCTGGGGCATTAGAGAAGCCCAGAAAATGCATGCTGCATCAAGAAATGCGTGCATGAATGAGGTAAGCTCAGCGACTTCTGTCTCAGCTTTGATGATATCCAAGCAGAATCTCGGCAGAAATCTCTATTTACATGTAGTGATATTAGTAAGTTCTTAGGACATTCACAAAATTTATTTTCACTTGGAAAATAACCCAGGGCCAGGCAGCTTTTGGGAAGATAGGTCAAGAAGTCATCAGAGAGAGAAGGTGCCCAAGGCCTTCTGAGTCACAGATCAGACTTTACCTCTGGGGAGGGCCACAGGGGCAAAGGGGTAGCGCCACATTAGGGTCAGTCTTGCCCACCTTGATTTTTTTGCTCATGGCTCAGCTGCAGGAGAAAGGATGGAGGGATTTCTAGGTTATCAAAAAAATTATCCAGAAGCACAAAAGGGAGTTGAAGTGGCCCTTGTGAGACTAAGGTAGACTAAGTTTGTTCAGTCAATCATTCCACGAATATTTACTAAGCACCTATTATGTGTTCAAGTATACTAAGTTTGTTCAATCATTCCACAAATATTTACTAAGCACCTATTATGTGTTCAGCTCTGGGCAATAATAGAAAATAAGACATAGTCCCCTTCCTCAAGGAATTCATAACTTAGACACAAGTTAATAGAAAATTAGAATTTGCTGTGGTGATTAGAAGTACTAGATGCTTTGAGGTTATAAACACCTAAAGTAGCCCTGTGGGATGAGAAAGGCCCCCACGGTCTGAGCTCAGCTCTAAGGAGAGGAAGGGGAACACTGGGGAATGGGGAAGGGTCATAGGCGTGGGGTGCAGGAAGAATGATTCAGGAAGAGGGATCTGTGAATGAATGGATTGGAGGGAGAAGAGGAACTGTTAGGAAATCAGTTCACAGCTCCTTCAGCTGTGATGGGATCTTGGGAAGTGAGGGTAGCCACCACTCAGGGCCTCACTGCTGGTGATGGAGAGTCCATTTGCCACTTTAGGCTAAAAAGACACAGCTGGCCCAGGAGGCAGGGTAAAACCAGAGGGTGCACTGGGGCACTGGGATGGCCCTTCTGGAAAGTCACCATCAGAAGTCCTGAAGAAGCTTTGGAAAGCCACACTGCCTCCTCTCCTGGCAAGGTATGGTGTTGTCTTAGTCCTGGAAGGTGGGGCTGAGAATTCAGGAAGTTCTAGGGGTCTGCTGTAAGAGGAGACAGCATCCAACTTTAATAGATAACAGAGGTAAGAGCAAGTTGGCAGGGTTAGCTGGCAGAGCCTCGGGGTCATAAGATCCACTGTGAGGAGGGAGCTGTGAAAGATGCCCAGCCTGCTTGGAACATGGGCCCCATAGTAGCCAAGAGTCTGAAAAATATCATAAAAATAAGTCAGACAGGCTGATTTAATTCCTCCTCACTCTAACGTTAGAACTTCATTATTACCAACCAGGAAGACTGGCTGGCAGGTACCCCAGGGATAAACCTGGAATCTTCAGATTCTTGGGATGTCATCTCAGAGCTCTCAGTAGCAAAAGGAGGTGAATTCAGGGCACAGAGTCTTTACAGATCTCTTATGTTTGAATAATACATTAAGAGTCTACCTCTTTATGTCTGCCACCACAGATACTCACCCCAGACCTGTGAGGTCTGCCAGGTAGGGGTGTAGTATCATCCCCAGTTGATGGATAAAAATGGTAAGGTTCAGAGGGGTCACCCAGCTATGGGAGGAGAAACTAGGGCTCAAATGCTATGGCTTGCTTCCCATAATCCTTGCTGTCTCCTATGCTTTGTCACCTATGTGCTGCCATGCTGCACATTTCAAGGTTCGCAAAGGTTTAAAAACCATTAATTCTACACGTGATCCCATGGAAAGGTGCTCATCGTATACTGCCATGTTGAAAAGGCAGGCTGCAAACTGAACTGCAATATTATTTCATTTTTGTAAAAGAAAGGTATGCCCATACACACTCTTCAGATGACCACTGGACAATTTCTGAATGAGGAAGCACCAAAATAATGGTTATGGCTGTTTCTGGGAGATGGAATTTCCAGGAAATTAAAAAAAATTCTTCCTTACCTGCATTTTCAATGAATTAACATAAATTACTTTATTTAATAATTATATATTGACACAATTACTGCTTTATAATTAATATGTTGTTATTAATTAATGTGTAACTTCTTTTTCTGTATACATGTTTTATTTTTATTGACATAATAGTTGTACATATTTATGGGATAGAGGTGATATTTTGATACATGTACACAATGTATAATGAGGAAATCAGGGTAATCAGGATATCCATCAACTCAAACATTTATTTTTTCTTGTGTTGGGAATATTCCAATTCTCATAGCTATTTAGAAATATGCAATAAATTATTGTTAACTGTGGTCTCCTATTGTACTGACGAAATTAAAACTTACTCCTTCTAACTGTATTTTTGTACCTATCAACGAACCTCTCTTCATCCCCTTCTCGGCCTACCCTTCTCAGGCTCTGGTAACCACCATTCTACTCTCTACCTCCTTGAGGTTCACTTTTTTAGCTCCCACACATGAGGGAGAACATAAGATATTTGTCTTTCTGTGCCTGGCAGCTTTCACTCAACATACTGTTCTCCAGTTCCATCCACGTTGCTGCAAATGACAGGATTTCATACTTTTTTATGGCTGAATAGTATCCCATTGTGTATTTAAACCACATTTTTTATTCACTCATCCACTGATGGACACTTAGGTTGATTCCATATCTTGGCTATTGTGAATAGTGCTGCAATAAACATGGGCATGTAGCTATCACTTCAACATACTGATTTCCTTTCTTTCTGATATATACCCAGCAGTGGGATGGCTATATCATATGGTAGTTCTATTTTTAGTTTTTTGAGGAACCAAATTACTTCTTAATAAGGAGGATAGTGAAGAGCTGGGGAGTGGAGGAGATTTCACAGCTTATAGTGACAGCTTCTGAAAAGAAACACTATCCATGAGGGCCAATGTATTCTAGAAAAAGAAACTGTATTCAGAAACTGGCCAATAAGATCATGTCAAAGTGTATCAGAGTGTCTGCACAGGGTCTGTCTGAGAACTCAGCCTTTAAAGGCCAGGGAGGGACATCTACATGGAGACAGACCCACTACCCAGGGATAAAGAATGAGATCCTCTGCCTGCCCCCTTTCCCCTCTGGCCTTTCTTATTTCTGCCTGGATGAGCCCCTCCCCTCTGGTCTGCCCAACCTCCTTTCCAACCATAGATAAAACACAGTCCATTATTTTAATCCCTTATTCCTTACTCTCCAGGATTCTTGTTTTTGCAGAATACTGTCCAAGACAACATACTGCCCATCTCTCCAGCCTGTCTCAACTTCACTTGGCACATACACCAGTGCTCTAATATCAAGTGCACCAGACTTCTGGGGGCTTCTGAACATCCCAAACTTTCTCTCAGTCTGGCCCTGTGACTATGTATGTTTGTCATCTTTCCTAGAATGTTCAAGGCTGAGCTCAAATATCACCTCACAGAAAGTCTTCCCAGTTGGATCATATCCCAACTCCAGTCTCAGTAGAGTTATGTTAATTATGTTTCTCCCTAGTTCTGCCATCATAGATCATGTATGCCTCCACTGGCCCTTTGATAGAGACTTCTTTGATTCATGTGCACACCCATATTCCTCACTAGGCTATGAGCCCTTGAGAGCAGGGGCCATACCTTGAGACAAACTAGAGATTTTCTGCAGAGGAAAGGTTAAGAGCTCAGACTTTAAAACCACATTCATGGATTGCAATCTTTGTCTACCACTAGCAAATTCTGCAACTCTGGGTAAATTGCTTAAATCATCTTAATTTCAATTTGTCCATCTGTAAAAGGGGTTACTGCTAGCACCTACTTTAGAAGGCTGTAAAGGAAAACAGGTTAATGCATATATCTCCTTATCAGAGTATCTGATACTCAATGAATTGCATGTAGTATTATTATCATTGATAATAAACAGTAGTAGTAGTAGCAGCAGCAGCAGCAGTTAGCTCAGAATCCCCAGCTTGGGGGCTGACTCCATGAATGTTTATTTAGTAAACGGAAGGGTGGATCTCTGAGCCCCTTCACTGTCTTCTTCTCTCCCTTCCCGCCCAGAAAGCAGACAGAAGCAGCAACTGGTTTGAGGGCATTGCTCCATCTCTCAGCCTCAGCCTGGGGCATTCTTTATGATCTCAAGGCCATACTTCTTGAAGCTTAATCTCTAGGATTCACAAAGTTGAAGTGATGCACAGACCAGCATCTCATGTCCTCCTTTGATCTCCATGAATGAATGTTTGGTTGGAAAGACTGGGGAGAGCTACCTATGACGTAGATCCTTGAGATCCTGCTCTACCCTCTGCACACCTCTTGAGGCTCCTAACAGCCCCTTCTGCAAATAGCCACGAGGTGGAAGTCAACAGAGAAAGTCTTCTCTGACTGGCAACCTCTTGGCCAAATTCTTCAGACTCAAGTGCCAGCAGCTGAAACTCAAAAGGGTGGCTGAAATCATGCCAAAGTCCAAGAGCCTGGAGAGGCCTGGGGTGCCCTGATTGTCTGTCATGGTGGGGAGCAAAGAGCACAGGCTCTGAAATCAGGAAGATGTGGGTTCAAGTCCTAGCTCTGCTATTATCTGGCAATGAAACTTTGAGCAAATTCTTAAGCTTGCCTAGCCTCAGTTTCCCATTTCTCTGTGAAGACTGAATGAAATGCCAGAAATAATGTCTGACTAGCTCATAACAGCTGCTCAATGGATATCATTTTCTTCTCCTTGGGTCTGATCTCACTCAAGCCCTGTGGGGGAAGCGAATGTCTCTCCAACTCCTAGAATCCCAGAACCTCTCTAGGGAAGGTAAAAGAGGTTGTATTTGAGCCTGGTCTGGAAAAATGAATATAGTTCAGAAGTATAGAGAGAGAAGGACATTTGACACATAAAGACTTTAACGAACACAGGCCCAGAAGTGAAAATTCATGTTACCTATGGTAGGGGAAAAATGATTCAATTACATTTTGGCCCTATTTGGTCAGGTAGTTTAGACAGAGCTTTGTTTTTCTTTTTTTCTTTTCTTTTCCCTTTCCTGTTTGCTTGTTCACTTTTTAACTGTCTGCGAGAGGTTAACGCAATCTGAATTAAGTTAGTTAAATTGACTTTTATTATTGAATTATAATCATTTGTGCAATTATAAAACCAGGTGTTCCTGATTGAGATCAATTATTCCTTCACCTGATCACTATAGAGCTAATAAGGACTTAGAATTGCTGTTCAAGTATACTTCCAGCCGTGCTGAAGCCTTCTGGAAAGGCATTTATTAAGCCAAAGATTGGTGGAAAAAAATCCAGGGGAGAACAAGGACAGAGATTAAAATCCTTTAGGAAAAGGCCTAGAAAGGCTGATTTGATCATCAAGTAGCCTTGATGGGTAGCTGGCTGTTGACAAGGGACCTTTGAGGTATTCTTACAGGAACTTTGATCGGGGGGTGGGGTGGGCATGGGGGTGGGGTAGGGAACAAGGACAACAAAACAAGCATTTCTTGGGAGCAGCAGGTTAGAAACCCATTTTCTGCTGTGTTCCTCTGCTGAGATGGAGTTGCCCTTTTCTCCTTGTGAACATTTCAATTCTGACTCCAGGAAAGATGTGGAGAAGCCCTGGTGTCCTCTTCCCCTGTGTGAGGAGCATGCAAAGTGTGATTTCTATTCTGGGAGATGCAGGTTCCATATTCCCAAAGTTCTAGGTTCTTCACATTTGTCCGAAAAGATCTCTGTGAGGAAGACAGCACAGTAGTTATAATTCCCATTTTACAGGTGGGGACCCAGAAACTTGATCAGTAGACTTGCCTATGGTCACAGAATTAATGACCAAGATGGACAGAGCCCCTCAGACACCGAGATCACCCAATGGTCTTTTCCTCACACCTTGGTGCCCTATGTCCCATTCTAGCGGATGTCAGGGGAGTGGATCGTTTCTGCAGTGGTTTACAAGTCCAGAATTACCAGGATAGCTTAAAAACACACCCTAGCTTACGACTTCCTCTAGCTCAGTTAAGTAAAAGTCCCTGGAGCTGGGCCTGGGTACCACGGTATTTTAAAAGCACCCTAAGTAATTCTAATGTGAGGCAGGGCTGTGAGCCACTGAATTAATTGGTGGCTTGTTAGCTAAATGGAGCCAAGACGGCCTTGGGGAGTTTAGGAGTTGTGCAACATCCTTTGGGTGGCAAATGCTAGATATTTAATTCAGCTACATTAGCTTGGTTATTTGCAGAGGGATTTATTAGGAGACTAATTTCACCAAG
>NW_016107366.1:6629103-6644336 GCF_001604975.1 Cebus imitator | reverse complement strand
TGGGATCTCAAGGACAAATCTCAAGGAGTTTTCTACTCCAGTAGTAGAAAACCACTTGATCTCACCTGCCCCATATCCACAGCCCTCATCCCATGTTCTCTCTTTATAGCCACTTCATTTGTTCCTCACACTCTTTCTTCCACCATACAAGGTGCCTGCTCGCCAGTGGCTCCAGAGATGTCCACTATTGGAAAAGATCTGAGACTTCTTCTTCATCTCATTCTTGGCCAGGTACCTACTCCAGGCCAACCACTTTGGTTACATGTGACTAAGACTGTGGCAGCCCCATTCAAACTGCATGGGTAGCATTGGGGAAGGGATCATTTTACAAAAAGGGGATACTGTTCTACCAAAACAAACAATAGAGCTCCCATGGGATAGCCATTGATATAGCTGGATGTTTGTCCCCTCCAAATCTCATGTTGAAATGTAATCCCCAATGTTGGAGGTGGGGCCTGGTGAGAGGTATTTGGGTGAAGATGGCGGTTCCTTCATGAATGTTGTGGTGCTGTCCTCACAATAATGAATGAGTTCTCACTCTGAGTCCATGCAAGATCTAGTTGTTTAAAAGACTGTGGCACCTTTCCCTCTCTCTCTTGCTCCCACTCTCACCACGTGATATGCCTTCTCCTCCCTCACCTTTCACCATGATTGAAAATTTCCGGAAGCCCTCACCAGAAGCAGATGCTGATGCCATGCTTCCTGTATAGCCTGCAGAACTATAAGCCCCAATAAACCACTTTTCCTTATATTACCCAGTCTCTGGTATTCCTTTATAGCAATTCAAGAATGGCCTAATGCAGCCACCATCTGTGGGCCTCACCTAGGATATCAGCAGCTGGACCATTCTGCAGAAATGCTTCAATAGGTGCCCTAACGAAGGAGAGTTAAAGTCCTGCTGGTCTGAAACCTCATACCACCAAAGAATAAAAATCTACATCTTTGAGAGCAGCACAGTTTTGGCCCAGTCATTTCATGAATGCTGGGCAGCTGGACCAGAAAGGCAGAGGAGCTAGGTGCTGAGGCAGCTGGATACTATGTCTGCCCTCCAGTCTGCCAAAGATTCACAGAGCCTTGGATTTGGAATGGGACTCTATATTAGTCAAAGATCTTTGAGTTGCAAGTGACAGAAACCCAACTCAAATTGATGTACCTGCCTAAGAAAAGGAATCTATTGGCTCATAAAACTGTAAAATTCAAAGTATTTGCTTTCAAGCGTGGCTGCATTCAGAGCCCAGACAACATCCTACAGGCTCAGTCTTTTCCTTTGCCTCTCTCAGTTCTACTTGCTCCTGTGTGGGCTCCATTCTCAGGTAAGTTCTCTCCTTACAAAGACAAGATGGTCATCAGCTTCAGATACCCCTGCAGAAAGTCAGCATCTTTTTTTTTTCCCAGTGGAATTAACAAAACTCCAGAGTTGCATGTTATTGGAATAACATAGCTCCCAGACCTGAGTCTATACTGGCGGCCAGGAGGTGATATTGCATGAACTGAGAGTAGGGGAGGGAAAATTGTAGTGTGGATGGGGAATGGGCAGGATGGTACAACAGATGTCCTTTAAAGATGCCAAAGTCATCTAGTCTGACAGGCCCCAACCCACATGCCAAAATGTGGTCTTCTGTGATGCCTTCCCCAACCAACAGCCTGACAATGGTTAACAGTTTCTTCTGTCCATCTCTGATTTTGTATGCACAAAATAAGCAAAAGTCACTCCTGGGGTGAACTTGCTGAGATACTGAGTACGACTCTGTTATCTTGGCACCCTTACAACCTAGCATGGAACTTAGAGAAAATTATTAGAGTTATGTTGAACCACAGGACTTCTAAGAACCACCAAGTTAAGCAGGAAAGGGGCCACAGAGGCTGGTAGGATGAGCTTTGAAGCTGGGCCAGATCTCTGGTGTCAAGTTCCAGATCTGCTCCTAAGTCACTGTGCCCCTCAGACAAATGGCTTCTCAGATCTAGGCTTGGTCCACATGATCTTCCCTACCTACCTGTCAGGATTACTCAGAGGTTTGTATTAAAAGACATGTGAAGCAAGTTATTAAAATCAAGTTGTAATTGTCAAGTAATAGCATTATGTTTTTCACTGGCAGAATAACCAAGAGCTATGCTCAGAAGATATAGCCTTATGAAAAACAGTTTAAAGGTGGAAAAGACATGCAATGATAGGACAGCCATACAGCATGGAAACAAAGTCTGGGGAAGAATGATTTTAATATGAAATGTGTGCTCTGAAGAAAATACTAGAGTGGGAGATGTAGGAGAATAAAAGTGTAAGCCAGAAGTCCATGAAGCAAAACCAAAGAAGACAGCCATGTTGGAGGGGAATCCCCAGCACAGTTGGCTGCTGAGCTATACCTAGAGAAGTCTCTGGGTGTGGTCCTTCCCGTCCTGGCCAGGATGGGCATTCTCATCCCTTTCTAGTCTGCACAATGAGGGCCCAGGAGAGCCTTGCAGACAGATTACAGCCAGATCCAATTCTGTCTGCTGACACCACGGCTGCTCCCTTCCCTGACACTGAAGGCCGTCTGGCTTTCCTCACTGTCATCTTGGGCTGTAAGTAACCCTCTTAAATCACCATTGGACAGGGAAAAGCTAGCAGCCTGTTTTGCAGCTCTCCTGTCATCCAAGCCATTAGTATGTTTAACAGCTCTGGCCCCATGCTGATTTCTGACATGCGGTAATTAATTCCTTTCCACGCAGAGATGTAGCCATTCACAGGTCTTGATTCAAAAATGTTCCTGTTCTGTTTGAAAAATACTTAAAATGTTGAGTAGAAAAAACATTCGGCTTTTTGTGAAGACCCACTGGTCTCTATCCTACTCTTATATGAAAATAAATTCCAGATGTATTAATAATTTAAATATAAAACATGAAACCATTTAAATACTCCAAGGGGAACATTTTTTATTTTTTTTTATTTTTTATTTTATTTTATTTTATTTTATTTTTTTTGAGCCGGAGTTTCGCTCTTGTTACCCAGGCTGGAGTGCAATGGCGCAATCTCGGCTCACCGCAACCTCCGCCTCCCGGGTTCAGGCAATTCTCCTGCCTCAGCCTCCTGAGTAGCTGGGTTTACAGGCACGCGCCACCATGCCCAGCTGATTTTTAGTATTTTTAGTAGAGACGGGGTTTCACCATTTTGACCAGGATGGTCTCGATCTCTTGACCTCGTGATCCACCCGCCTCGGCCTCCCAAAGTGCTGGGATTACAGGCGTGAGCCACTGCGCCCGGCCCCAGGGGAACATTTTTTAAAACATTTATATAACGTTAGTATGGGAAAGAGCTTTCTAAGCATGTCATCAAAGGCAGAAACCATAAAAATAAAAGTTCATTAATTTCTTCATATCAAAAATGTAAACTCTGTATGGCCTAAATTGATAAAATAAAATTGGATTAAATTAAAAGGAAATGACAAATTTGGGATGATGTTTACAATGTACAAGGGCTGCTACCTATGAAAATAATCATGATGATGATAATAATATTCGTTAATATTTACTTCTATGTACAAGTGTTACTATATGAATAATACTAACAATTAAATTAACAAAAGAAAAAAACTTAATTGGGAAATAAACATAGAAAAGCATATTCTATTTTACTTATAACTGTAGAAAAGCTAATTAAAACAATAATAAAATGCTACTTATGAAATTAGCCAGGACAATAAAAACATTAATACCCAAATATTGGTTAGAGTGCAGGGAAATATTCCTATTCACACATTGCAATTGGGAGTCCAAATTACTACAAACTTTCTGGAAGGGAAATTTGTCAAAAGCAGAAGCATTAAGTGATTTCTACGTGTAGAAATTTATTTTGGAGAAACAATTAAGGATGTACACAAATATACAGCTATAAGATGCTATTTTAATAGTGAAGATTGGAATTAATTCGAATGTTTGACAATAGAAGGTGTGTAAGGAAGTTTTCATATATCCATATGAGAAGATACTGTACAAACATTAAAAATTATGTTGTAGATGTATATTTATTAACATGGAAAAGGGTTCATAATCTATTGTTAATAAATAAAGGCAGACTAAAATGTATGCTCAGCATATAAAATCTGATTTTTTTTTTTTTTTTTTTGCAAAATTTCACAGAAAAAAGTGTCTGGAGAAAGCATACCAAATATTAACAAACATTAACAAAAAGATATCTCTTATTGGCAAAATTAGAAGAGATTTCAATTTGCTTTTGTTCACAGGCATTTTCTCATTTTTCTATAAGGAATGAATATTGCCATATAATAGGCATAACAAAAATGATTACTCATGATTCATGTAAGGATTAAATGATGTAACAGAAAATGGTTTAAGGATGTCCCTTGAATGGTAACTGTGATTTCCAAAGAGAGAGCCCCAGGAAGGAGAAGATGATCAAAGATGTGGGAAAGGATGAACCTAAGAAAAAGTGTAACTTGAATAAACTGACTGCATGCAAAGAAATTTGGGTTCAGAGATTCTGAAGAGTGACGATGGACAGAAAATAGGGCCATAGGCCCCATTTGGAAAGTTTGACAGAGTAGAACAAGGTGAGAACATAAACAGGAGCAAGAAAGACAGAGGGTCAAAAGAAAAATCTTCATGTTTTTTTCTTTTATTTTTAAATATTATAAAGTTCTGAGAATGTTTGAAAGTGAAGAGAGTTTATGCAAACTCATGCAGATGTATGCAAATGATCCATTTGAACTACATGTTATGAAACTTCTCCTCGATACATGGTATGTGATATGTCCCCCAGATTGGCTCCTTGTGTTTTATCTGGAGCTTCTATGGATGATCCCTACCTCTCTGCAAGTTTACATAGCCATGGTAACTGTTAGCTACCCAGGAGCAGTGAGCAATGCAGCAGGCTTGGACAGGATTCTCAAGCCCACACCTAGAGAAGCCAAGCTAGACATGATCTAGGGTCCCTGGTCAATTGAAGGAGGTCTTGTCCTTAGATAAAATATCTTACAGCATTTGTACCATAAGGAGACTTGAAGATGACCAGGATAACTGTTAGCCAGTGCTAGACTCCTGTCTTCAACTACTCTGATACCCAGTTGTCCAGCCTTTTTCAGTTCATGTACTTTCAATACTAGGAACTCACTACCCCAATGTGCTAAACACCTCATGTCTAGAATTTCTTTTTCAAATCCAGTATAATTTTTTTATACATTCCTATTCACTGAAGAGAACTTCAAGTTTGTTTTTTATTTTTTATGTTCCCTTTCACACATAGCTATTGTGAATATATTAATTGAGAGACTGCATCTGATAATTCCAATCTCCGAAGACTCTGTACATCTGTTTCTGTTGTCTGTTGTTTCTGCTGACTCTCTTGCCTATGTTTCTTTTGTGCTTTGTTATCTTTTATATTGACCAGAAATTGCATTGGAGAAATTATTTCCAGCAATAACTTGAGGCCCATAATGAAAGTGAGTTCTTCTCAAAAGAATTTGCATTTGCTTCTACCAGGGACCTTGTTAAAGTACAGACTCTGATACAATTGATCTGGAGCGGTGCCCAAGAATTTATGTTGCAGGTGAGCTCCCTGGTGATGCTGATATTGGGGATCTATGGGCCACACTTTGAGTAGTAAGGGACTAGAAAAGAATCCAGATGACTGGAATCAGTCTATGATTCTTATAAGGGCTATGCCATTTCTGGTTCTCTCTCATCCTGGGAGTGAAGTCTCTGAGATTGTAGCTTGCTGTAGGAAAGATTTCCTGGGAATTGCCTGTCTGCTGTGGGCCTAGGCTTTGATTTTATTTCTGTTCCCCTAATTTCTTAAGGTTGCCAGAAAAATATTTCTGATTTTGAGAAATCAGCACATGTGTTCAGAGCAATAACCTTTCTGTTTGCTTACTTTGCTAAGTTTTCATTTTCTTTTTATTTTTAATCTGGTTTTTTAAATATATTTTTTGTCATCTCTTTGATGCTTTTAAGATTTTTTAAAAAGGTATATTTTCAGTTGCTTCTGGCAGGAGGATTGGTCTAAATAACCTACTCCACTGTTTTTAGAAAAAAGAAGAGCTTTGTTAAAAACTTCGTACTCATTAACTCATTTAAGATTCTCACAACAGGACGGGAGTGATGGCTCATGCCTGTAATCCCAGCACTTTGGGAGGCTGAGGTGGGTGGATCATGAGGTTAGGAGTTCAAGACCAGCCTAGTCAACATAGTGAAATCCCTTCTCTACTAAAAGCACAGAAAAATTGGCCGAGCCTGGTGATGGGCACCTATAATCTGTGCTACTTGGGAGGCTGAAGCAAGGAGATTGCTTGAACCTGGGAGGCAGAGGTTGCAGTGAGCTGAGATCACGCCACTGCACTCCAGCCCATGCGACAGTGCGAGACTCTGTCTCAAAAAAAAAAGATTCTCAAAATAATAATATTCAAAGAATCTTCTAGCATTTTTTCCAGGCAAGTCTTTACATACTTCTATAATAATGATTATTTGTTTAGAGACATTTATAGGATTCACTCCTGTCATTGATACTTGTTCTTTCTTTAAGGCTCCACTCAGCCTCTACCATTCTAAAGATCTTTCCTTGATATTCTGCCTTGGCCGGGTCCTCTTCTTTGAAAGGCCTTCTTGTGACCCAGAATTTCAGAATGGAGCATCTAAAAGGAACCATAAAGTTTCCCTTCTCATTCTACAAATGAAGCATTGAAGCCCAGGAAAGAGAAACAACCTGCCCAGGGTCACACAAAGAATTACTGCTGTACCTGAGACTAGAACTCAGCTCCTCCTTACCCAGCCTGACAATGTTTCCAGGTCACATGCAAATCCTTCGTTATGTTGAGCCAAGCTCGCTTCTCTACAACTTTCACATAGTAATTAATCAAGAAATGACAAGATGTGTGTCTTCTAAATCTGGGAAAAACACCAAAAGAACTTGGTACATTTTTATGTAATTTATATCTGCCTAGTTCTGAGGATAAAGGTCTCCATCCCCAAACAGCTCAAGGGAGAGGATGCAGTCAACAGACACTCCTGAAGGAAGTAATAGTTCACAGGATTTTATTTTAATTGCCCTCTTCTTTTTAATTTCTGTCTGTGAGTCCTCTGAAATCGAAGGAGCCCTGAAATGCCATAGAATACACCCACTGTCCTCCTGGAAGTCTTCCAGTAAAAACAGCTTCTAATTAAATAAATGAGCTCTGCCATGTTCACTTCAGATAGCAGAATAAGACTTCCAATGACAAGCTTGTTTGACTGTACTGTCAGTTTATTACTTGTTAAATAATCATTGAGTCTTGCTGTTCCTATCCATCTTACAACCATTCACTAACTGAACATAGAAGAATTGTAAAATGAATAAACAAACAAATAAACAATTAATCATAATAAGAAAAAATAATGGCAACACTTTGGGAAACACATCTGAAACCCATTAAGAAAGGAAGCAAAATGACTAATTCAGGAACTGTGTAGTAACTCATTCAGTTACTAGGTAGTAGCTCATTCAATATAATTTCTTAAACTCTTAAACTCCTGGCCCCAAACACTTCCCTGACCATATGTCCTCCTGAGCCCCATCTGACCCCTGCAAACACGCACATACACACACACACACACACACACACACACACACACACTGCCCCCCCAACCCTTGTCTCCTCAAAGGTTCCCAGGCATGCTCCCGTGACTCTGTCCTTGGAGCATACTATTTCTTAGAATGCAACACTGTATGCTTTTTTCCACCTGTCAAAATCCAAAGATTTCTCAAGGATGAAGCTCCTACCCCTACCTGTGCGAATCCCCCTCCAGAAAGGATAGGGAGATCCATCGTTTCTGGAAAGGCTCTGGCACCTAAAGTGTGACCAACGAATCATATGGACCCCTACCACCATACTTACAAATTTTTTTAGTGTATGTCCCATGCAATAATGGGACATGCTTATTATACTACAAAGTTATTCATTGTTTTATCTGAAATTCAAATGTAACTGGCTATTCTGTATTTTACCTGGCAACCCTTCTCAAGATGTTTGGTATTGCCTGTGGAAGTGGTTCACACTGGAAAATATTTTCAGGCTCCACTTACTGCCCTAGATGTTACCAGGGCTATGATCAACTTACTAGACAATGGTTCGCTCACTACCTTGTTTTGTTCCACTTAATAAAGCAAGTGATTGCGAATTATAAGTAAGCTTGCACCTCCTTAAATGTGTCTGTGTATGACTCTTCAAACTCTTGTAGAAATAATAACAACAACAATAGCAATAGCAATAGTAATACTATTACTAATGATATCTATATTGCCAGGTACTATGCCAACAGCTTCACAGATACTAACACTTAGGCCTCATAACAACCTTATCAGGTAGGTGCCATGATTATCTCTACAATACAGATGAAGAAAATGAGGCACGATGCACTTTAATAATTTTCCTAGGGGACAGTAGGTGGCTCATGATTGGTAAGTAGCAGAGCTGGGATCTCCTCTGCTGCCTCCTTCATGGCCAACACATTACTTGTAGCTTTTCCTGTAACATACCAGTGTGCTGTGACTTTGCAGTTGCAAACAATAGCCTATAGGATCAATTCCAAAATTATTTCTTTGGAATCATGATTTTTAATGAGTTGATGCAGGTTACTTTTACAGGTCAGACTCCTGATATTCCTTCTCCATGTTCCAGTCAAACTCTCCATGGGAGAAATCATGTCTCTCTATCTCCAGCATCTCACATGATCTCTGGAAGAGATGAGCAGTTGCTCAAAACATTTGCTTTTCGTGCCTCCTGCTTTGTGGCATGCTCTGTGATGAATTTCAACGTTGTCCTCCTCTCAACCATGATTTCTTCTCCAAAAGGAAAATTTCTACTTACCTTTAAGATCTAACACAGAGACTACCTGCTCTGTGAGGACTCTCCTGTTTTTCCCGAGCCGTATCAGTTCTCCGTTTCTCTGGGCTCCTTCAGGACTTCCATACTTAGATCATGGCTCAAACCCTGATCTCTGCATTTTCTTATCAGCTCTGTCTGCTGACTCCATTTTACCTCCAGTGATCTACTTTTCTGGAACTGAGGTTCTCCCCCTTGACCAACAGATTTTGATTCACTAGACTCCAAATCAGCCATGGAGCTTTGTAATATACAAGTAATTAGTTCCTACTGCCCAGATTTCTGATTTAGCAAGTTGGATGTAAGACCTAGACATTGATATTATGGAACAAAAAAATCCATAGGTGGTTCTGAGCCACAGCTCAGAGCCAGGATCCTGAGTAGCAAAGGATATTCCAGATTAGCTTGCTGAAGTTGAGCCGTGTTCTTGGTATCTAGTAAGATACATTTCTCTCCACGGGCCATGCCCTTTGGTTCTGAGGGTGAGTATAACTGAGAGTCTAAAAAAAGATTTTGGGAGGCCAGGCACAGTGGCTCATGCCTATAATCCCAGCACTTTGGGAAGCTGAGGCAGGAGGATCACTTGAGCTCAGGAGTTTGAGACCAACCTGGGCAGCATAGCAAGACCCAATCTCTACAAAAGAAATTTTTAAAAATTAATTGGGCACGGTAGTGTACACCTGTAGCCCAAGCTACTCAGGATGCTGAGGCAGGAGGATTGCTGGAGCCCAGGAGTTTGAGGCTGTAGAGAGCCATGATTGCTCCACTCCAGCCAGAGCAACAGAGAAGAACCTTGTCTCAAAAATAAAAAGCGTTTTAGGCGGAGAGTCCTTAGGGTCCCTTCCAAGTCCAACCTTCTGTTATCCCGATGAGATTTTCTGACATGAGATTCAATATCACTACCCTAAAGCAGTGCCACTAACTACAGTGAGAGCAAGGAAAGGCAAAGATGTTTGTTTCAGGTATCAGTAGAATTTGTTTAGAAGAGAAATACTTCAGAATTGGCTAGTATAATCTCAGGTGGGGAAAGTGAGGCTCAGAAAACTGAAGAAAGCTTCCCACGGTTCTGGTTTTTCTGCCACAGCCCCACTTGTATTTTTAAACACCTTGTCCACACCCTCCCCGTCCGCCACCACCAGGTCCCCATTGGGGATATGTGGAAATGAAGAGGAGGGCTGACCTGTGTCCCCAGTTCATATCCAAGCAAAGAAACCACATTCTGGCCATCCAACCAAAATTTAATTTTAAATGAAATCTAACCTCATAAAAAACACCCCCCCCACACACACAGTATCACACAATTTAACAAAACTCTCCACCACAATATTATTCTCATCAGTGTAAAGCAGATGCATTTTTAAAAAAACAAAATTAAAATTGAATTCTGAGGCATAATCCAAGAGATAAAAGTCAAAAAACCCAATATGCAATGATTGAGTATGCACGGCCACAACCCTTAATCTCCGCCATCCTCCACAGTGTAAACAAATCTGCTGATTGTTGATGATATTGCTGAAAACATCACTAGTCAAACCTTAAATACCAAATACATTTAAGCAAATAACACTCCAGTTACAGTCATTCTAGCTCATCATGAAGGAAATCCAAATCAGAGACCAGTTTGAAAATGGCCAGAGATATACTGTAGCTTCGCATTAATTGACCAACATCCTAGAGGCAGTGCTTTCTCTTAAGTACAGAAGGCCTGAAATACAAAAGGAAATAAGGAAGAAGTCCAGGAGGCAAACGCTAATGCAATTTCAAACTGGAATTACATCAGCAGCTTTAAACAGATGGCAGAATGGGAATAAATGTGTTAGCTCCTTTCTCTTACTTAGGCTTTCATTGTTTATATCATTAAAAATAAGGAGAGTTTAAAATAACATATATCGTCATGTAGCACCTCACAGAGCTATGCAAAACTAGTTTGAAGAAAAGACTGAATTTGGTCATACTCCTGGTTGTTTTGAAAACAGCTGGGTGAATTTAATTAAGTAACCAGCTGGCTATTTACAAAAAGTGTAAAGGCAACACTGATTATGGCTGAGCTGGGTATAGAAAACTGGATAATTCAGATTTGGTTTCAGAACCTTCTCCTGTTGGTGAGAAGGCTTGGGTGCGTTATAGAATGTTAGCCTCCATCTTTCAGTGAACCTAATTGATTGTCTAGTCCATGGACAGCAAATACATGCCATGGATGTCACTACTCTCTGCTCCTAGATGTCAGCAACATCACTAACTTATTAGGGTAAGCTTCTATCTGAGATTTAACCTTACAACTCCGAGGATACCTCCATGCAGCTTTTTTATGACAGGCTGGATATATGGAAACCTGTTTGACCTCCTTAATCTAGTCCAACTCATTCATTTTACAGAACAGGGCACTGTCGCTCATAAAATATATTGCATTTCACCTTGTTCCTTCTTGAATCACTTGCTTTGCGGGAAGCCAGTGCCATGTTGTGATACTCAAACAGTCCAGAAAAGAAGTCCATGTGGCATGGAACTGAGGTTTCTTTCTACCAACCAACACTGATCTGTCATTCATGTGAGTGAGCCACTTTGAAAGCAGATCTTCCAGACCATGTCAAGCCTTCAGATAACAACAGCTCCAGCCGATATCTTGACAGTGACTCCATGAGAGACCCTGAACCAGGGCCACTCAGCCAGGCTTCTCCTGAGTTCTTGATCCATAGATACTGGGGTAATAAATGTTTGTTGTTGTTTTAAACTACTAAGTTCTGAAGCAAGCTGTTCCACAGCACTAGATACCTGATACAGAAGGAAATAAGAGAATAGCTGTAAAGCGCTATCTCTTTGTCTATCTTAGGTATTATTTTCATATAAAAGCCTGTTTTTTAGGTCACTGCATTTCTCCTTTGTTTTGTTTAAGTTAACTTGACACCTCCCCTTGATTTCTTCTGCTAGTGAAAATTAGCAGAATCAACCCAGCACAGGTAAATTGTCACTAACAGAAGATGTGAAAACTCAAGTCCCAGAAATGAAATCAGGAGGATTTGAACCCGCACTGTCTCTCCACCTCTGTCTATAGGATTCAGGATGGTGTGCTTCACAGTGACACCCCTGAGACCTCATTGCCTTATATTAGTATCCACACTGGTCAGCTTCTCTCGTTAACATTTCACCCTGAGCCTTCTGAATCCTGGTGATGGCTTTTGCATACACTAATTGAAGGCTTTACTTCAGAAGAGAAAGATAACCAGCAATTTTTTTTAAACCTGCTTTCGTGTTACCAGTGAAGCATTATGGATAAAAGCTTACCAGTATTTTACACAATCGTGTTGAACAAAATGATATGCCTCATATTTCTTGTTTATCTGTGCTTTTCTTCAAAACCAGAGATGGATATATAATTCTTTGTTAAGGGTGAATTTTTATTAAAATTAATTGCTTTTCCAGAAATTTAGAAATCTTTTTTTGAATTTTTTAAAAGACTTAAAAGTTTTTCAAATTCTGGCATCTTTGGGTGGGAATGAGTTGTTTGAAAAATCACATTGGGATCCCAAATATTTACAGGTTATTTAAATCATAATGCTTTCCATATTTGTATCTTGTAAATGTTTTTATTCAAATACTTTAATGTTCAATTGGTTGGATTTGTTGGGCCTTTTACTTAAATGAATTATCCCACGGCACAAAAACATTTTCTGGGTGATATATTACTTAGAAAATTGTCCTAAGGCTAAGAAGCCAGTTTTGCTACAGTTTAAAATATTTTTGTATTCTTATCATGTCTAAAATAGCAAATCCTAATTTTTCTTATTTTTTGCCCTAAGTTTATAAAATTAAAACATTTTTTGCATGATTTCTCACATAGATATTAATATCGGGATCTGTTTCCTTGCTACCCTGACTCTCACCAAACACTAGGTCTAAATGAACAACAGAGAAGTATAGCAAAAAAGCCTCCTGAAAGTCAAGGGCCCTAAGTTCTAGTCTGGTTCTGTCACTGGGTGATGAGGAGATGTCATCCAAATTACTTTCATGCTTTGGGATTCAGTGTTCTTGTCTAAAAACTAGTGTCTGGTAAATGATCTCTAAAGTCCTTCAAGATCTAACATTCTAGGCTGCTAGATGAAGCATCGCAGTCTCACCTTGTGACAGCAATGAAAGCACTTTGCTTCCCAGTATGAAACAATGAAGTTAACACATCACCTCTGACCTGTTATGGACCCCAAAGGACATGTTTCACCTTCTTTGTCTTCAAACAGGTACATAGCTGTCGTTCCCGTTTTACTACTGCTACAGACTGAATGTGTGTGTCCCTCTGAAAACTATATGTAAAATCCTAATGTCCAAGGTGATGGTATTAGGAAGTGGGGCCTTTGGGAAGTGATTAGGTTATAAGGGTGGAGCCCTCATGAATGTAATTAATATCCTTATAAAAGTCAGCTCCCAGAGAGCTCCCTTGCCCTTTTCCTATGTGAGGACACAGTAAGGAGATGAAAAAAGGGACCTCATCAAACACTAAGCCTTCCAGGGCCTTGATCTTGGACTTCCCAGCCTCTAGAACTATGGGAAATAAATTTCTGTTGTTTATAACCATGTAAACAACTTCAATGTTTTGGCTGCAGCAGTCCAAACAGGCTGAGACAACTACTGAGAACAGGAACAAGGTATCCAAGGTTTCCAACCATGATTCATTCATGGCCTGTCTGGTTGGCTTTCTCTGGATGGGCCAATATTTAAGAATTATTTTTGTTTTCTGATTAATTAGTAATGCTAAAAAAAGTCCAAATAGCCAAAGAGAAGAATTAACATTTATTCCATGCTTACTATATACTAGACATTATTCTAAAATCTGTATTTAGTCATTTAATATCACAACAAGCATATGAAGTAGACACTATGAATCTTCCATTTTACAAATGAGGAAATAGAGGCACAGTGATTGAGCAACTGACCTAAAATCACACAGCTCAGAAGTGGTAGAACTGGGATAAAAAACTGGGTGGTTTGTACTCTTCATCCTTTGCTAAACACATGAAAAGATGTAGATTTTCTAAGTAATCAATAAAATGAAAATAAACGACATACTGTTTGTTTTAATCCATGAAGGTAGCAAAAAAGTTTAAAAATTTAAAAATTAGAGATTATACATAAAGTGGAGAAGTACAGAGACAAGTGGGTATTTTTCACATATTTCTAGTGGGGGTGTAGATGGGTACTGCAATGTAAGTGCTTTTTGTTTTTTGGTGTCTTTCTAGAGCACCTCACACACATGTGCAAGGCTGTGATTAAACTGTAACAAGTGAAAATAATTAAAATCACCTAGAGTCGGGAAGGTGAAACCAAACAAATTGTTTGAGGGTCACTAGGGGTAGGGCCTGAGCATTGGCTTTATTTTACAGCTCCTCACATGATTCTAGTGCTAAACCTGGATTGCAAGTTTCTCTGTTAGGTGAAAATCGTATGCTTTTGTTCTTTTTTTTAGAGAAAAATATCTATATGTAACTGACGTGGGTAGCAAGTTGCAGAATATGAATGGTATAATGCCATTTACGTAGAAACAAAACAATACTGTGTGGTTCCATGGGCATGTATACATATATGTAAGTATAGTAGTTAGTCCCTCCTTATCTGCAGTTTTGCTTTCTGAGGTTTCAGTTACCATGGTCAACCAAGGCCTGAAAATCTTAAATTAAAAATTCCAGAAATAAACAATTCACAAGTTTTAAATTGTGTGCCCTCTGGTTCCAACTCGCCTAGGGCATGAATCATCCCTTTCTCTGGCGTATCCACCCTGCATACACTATCCACCCATTATTATATAGGAAAAAGCACTGTGTTTCTAGGGTTTGGTACTATCTGTGGTTTCAGGGATCCACTGGGGGTCTTGAAACATATCCCCCAATGATAAGGGGAATTAAGGGGGAGACATTGTGTGTCCAAAGAGTCTAGAGAGATGATGTCAACATGAAATATGGTTATCTATGGGTAGTTGGGGGAATAGCTGGAATTGAGAATAGTGGTCAGATTTTAGCCTTATCAGTAACATTTTTAATGTCTTACAGGTAGATAAAAGTAAAATTAAAAAGAACTTACAGATATTAAAAAATGGGGACATGAAAGCAATACAAAAACAGAAAAGAAAAAATATAAAATATCAACTAGAAAAATAAATTCTTAAAATTTTGGTCTATTTCCTTTCTATATTTTGTCTATGCTTGCATATACATTCATTTTAACCTTTCCCCCCACTTTTACACAAAACAGAAATCATTACATGTTGCTTCTTTCGTTGGCACAGGTTTTCTCCATGGATGCTCCTGCAGCTTGCGCACCAATCCTGGATTTCCCGGCCACCTCTCGCTGAGCACCAATCCCCGATTTCCCGGCCACCTCTCGCTGTGCACCAATCCCCGA
>NW_016107366.1:6533504-6628877 GCF_001604975.1 Cebus imitator | reverse complement strand
ACCTCTCGCTGTGCACCAATCCCCGATTTCCCGGCCACCTCTCGCTGTGCACCAATCCCCGATTTCCCGGCCACCTCTCGCTGAGCACCAATCCCTGATTTCTCAGTCACCTCTCACTGTGCACCAGTCCCTGATTTTCCAACTACCTCTCAAGCCCTCTATGAGAGCCTGGTTAGGGGTGTGGCCTGTGATGTGGTCCAGAGCTGTGGTGGGGACCATAACATCACATGGACAATCACTTATGGGAGTTTGCAGAGTTCCCCTAGCCCTGCCAGAGGGCCTGGTATTTCTGATAGGGATTTAAACAGAAACCTGGAAACAACTTATTTTAGCATATGAGTTTTCTTGATTTTCACACACATTTTCACTCTTTGTGAAAGTAGGAGGTCACTCATAATTCACTTCATCCCCACAAACGGGATGAAACTACGCGAAAGAACAAGAACCGCCTTATATGATTTAAAAGGGAACAATCTGACATCCCTATAACTGTCTGTGACTACTTCCAGTCTGCAGGTCCACGATATAACTCAATTGGTGCATTGCTAAGGTCTGTTCTGTGGCTTTTTTCAATCACCACACGTTTGTGAAACAGCTCCTTTGTGCTAGGCACTGGGAAGGGCACTGGATGGAGACAAAATTTTAAAGACCTTGTTGCTGGCATTTGGCACCTATGGTCCAGCAAAGAAGATGTGTACATAAAGAGTCTTAAGACCAATTGCGATGTGTGCTGTCACTACCAGAGCCCTAATCAATCTGTCACACGTGAGTGTTATAAAGGGAATAATAGGGTGAAATTCTGCTAACCTTAAATTCAAATACATGAAGGGAATAGGAGCCATTTTTTTTTTTTTTTTTTTTTACATCAAGTCTTGCTCTGTTGCGAGGCTGGAATGCGGTGATGCGGTGTCGGCTCACGGCAGCCTCTGCCTCCCAGGCTCAAGCAATTCTCCTGCCTCAGCCTCCCAAGTAGCTGGGACTACAGGCACCTGCCACCACGCCCAGTTGATTTTTGTATTTTTGTTTTTTCCATATAGGCAGGGTTTCACCATGTTGGCCAGGATGATCTCGATCTCTTGACTTCTTGATCCGCCTGCCTCAGCCTCCCAAAGTACTAGGATTACAGATGTGAGCCACTGCGCCCAGCCAGAGCCATTTTTCTAATTGGCTTGCATGGATTCATTCTTGAACTCCAAAGAAAGTCACAACCCTACTGTGGATAGAATGTCATCTCTGTGTTCATTCATGGAACTGTCAAGAGAAGCATGGCTACATTTTAATTTTGGTTCAAGGGAGGTTAACATTAAATACAGCCCCTTAATACCTGGGAGGCAGTGTGAGTTTTAATCTTTCTAGACTCCATTTCCTCATCTGTTCTCTTTTGAGAATCAAATGAGTTAATGGATGTGGAAGCAGTTTCCACATTTTAAACAGCCATAGAAATGCCAGGCTGTTAAATAGATTTTCATCAGGGCTGCAGGTTTATCGAATGTTTATATTTCATCCTTGGAGACCCTTGCTTTTATTTGAAATGCAGTATTCATCTGCTCATTTTTTTTTTGGAAGACTAATCTTTTTATCCAATGTCTTCAGTCTGTTTGCTAGAAAGCTGCCTAGGTGACAATGTTAATATTCAAAAGCCAATCTGAAAACACTTTCCATCTAAGAAGTGTCAAAAATCACAAATGTGTATCTTTTTAAAAACTGACTATATCCATTGTTTTACAACCTTGGTGAAAATATTGCCAGTTTTTAGCATATGCCTGCTATGAATATTTCTGCTGTTCTTTCTTCATGGGTCCGAATGTAGTTCTTGATTTATTTCTTTTAAATAACCTGGTAATCCCTGGAGGAATATCACAATCTATAAGTAGCACTATTTACAATAAGATGGATTTTCCTATCTTGCTAATTAGAGTATTAATTTCCATTTACAAGTGGGTAATTCCTAGCATCAATCCTTGTCCTGTCACTGGGTGGGGCCATTATTTTCAGAGCAAGCCCCAGGAATGTCTTTTCTAGTCTAATCTCCAGTTATGTTACCACATAACAGAAAAAGAGAGGAGAAAAAGAATAAGATCACTTCTTGGTGTTAGACTAAGCAGGCATAAAATCACTTAGGTTTCTTTAACACACTCTTCACACACACAAACTCCACCCAGTCTGAATTTCATAAGTATATCAAAATCATTTTGATTGCCCTCTCTGCCTTATCCTTCTACAACCAAACCAAATCTCATTCCTGCACCAGGTATAAAAGTATTACCATCATCATTGCAATATGTATATTCCCATTCCACTCCCCCTTGCATATTTCATTCCATCACCAGGTGTGAGAAGAAAATCATGCAGTAAAAACATTTCCCCACATGCTCTGTTTCTCTGCTTTGAACCCTCAGCCACAGCTGCCAGCAGGGGCACCTCAAGAGCTTTCAGGAATTCAATCAGTTCCTAGATAAGAGCATAACAAGACATTATCTTTTGCATTGCTTTTCTCTATGACTTGGATTTTCCACTTATTGAGTAGTCTAATCATTTCCTTTCTGATGGGACACAGGAGGAACAAAACCATGAGGCTGCTTCCAGGGCTGGAGTTCAGGAGTTTAGGAACCCTCCCAAAACAGGCTGGCCCTTTCCCCTCGTCTCTTATTATTGGCCCCAGGACAATGGAGATCAGAGGATGATCAAGATGTAAAAAGCAGCAGAGACAAAAGTCAAGGTAATGAATATAAACCTGAACTGAACAGGGGAGGACTCAGAATCCAGTGATGAGGCTGCAGTGATGGGCAGTATTGGCCAATTGACACTGCAGAGCCAATCCTTAGAACCTATGTGGGCTTCTCATAACATTGCATCTTTGTCCTCTAATTCCAGTGCAGGGACCAGGGACTTCCGAAGTCATCTAGTCTTTTCTTCTGTTCTTGATTGGTAACCCACAGTTTTCAAGGAATAGGAATTCTAGATGTGATTAGGCCTAGAGAATAACCTGTCCTAGTTGGAGCAGGGGGACTGAGGGCTGAGGAGGAATGTTTTGAAGTACAGAATGGAACTAATGAAGGATTCAGTGTGTCTGAATATTTTAAGAGGAGTTTTACACCTTGGTCAGAGAACTTGGGGAAAAATTAATGGTAAATACCCAGAGAACTATGCAGATTTTTAAAAGGAGGCATTTATTAACTCTAAGAAAAAATGTACAAGAAAGGAAATGAAACCATAGTACACTACATAGCTCAGCTGTAAGTGTTGCTTACAGGATCATGATATTGTCAACACTAAATATTGATCTAACCAAATTTGTAATGTGATGGTGTTGGGAAGATGGGAGAAGGGTGTGAGTGGAGAGGAAGCGAGGAAGAGAAGTAAGTCAAATCTTCCCTAACAGGAGTTTAATAGATGGTATCTTAAATGGGAGAAAATAACTACACCTTTTATTTCAAGATTGGAGGGTAAATTAAGAAGAAATCACTAAACAATTTAAAGTGCTTGCTACTTAAGGTAGAGCAGGAGACTTCGTTTTTTTCATGATAAACCTTGTAGTTCTATTTGTTAAAGAATGTGGACTTTTTAAAGGATGTTTGTGCATTTTAAAGGACTGTCCATAAATATCCAATGTGCTGTCGAACTTAGGTGAGGCCAAGCGATGTGCTCTGGTCAATGAAATGGGGCTGAAAGTGGAGCTTCAGGAATGAGCGCAAGATCCACAACATTCCTTCTCCTACCTTGGCATTGTGGATCATGGAGCTGGATTTTCCTTGCCCTGGGGTCCCCGTATAAGGACAGCACAGAGCAGAGTCCTGCAGTCACCCCGTGACTGACATGGAATATGAGTAAAATTAGGGCTTTTGTAGTTTTAAGGTGTGGCAGGTGGATGCTGTTTGCCAATGCTTATAACTTAGCCTATCTGACTGCTATAATCACTTCAATAAAAGTAGACTCAAGTAAAAAAAGTGAAAAGATGAAAATAGCCAATTCTACCTAAGTCACTGAGTGTGGAGCAAAGGGTGGAGAAGTAAGAGTCATAAAAAACAACTGTGAAAAAGACTTCTAGGTATTTAACATATCATATATATACACATATGCACACAGTGTATATACACATAAACAAAAATTTCAAGATGCATAAATTATGTAATATTTTTATAAATATAATATAGATAACTCATGAATTATATATATTTATATACAAAATATGTAGATTATACAGTACATATAGTATATAATATAATGTTACTAGATTACTACTATATAATCTATTATTATATATATATAATACATATAATTCTCCCTATATACATAGGCAGAATAATGACCCTCAAAGATGTCCACTTCCTAACTTTTAGAATCTGGGAAATATGAGACCTTCCATTGCCAAAGAGACTTTGACAGGTATGATTAAGGTGAAGGACCTTGAGATGAGGGGATTATACTGGATTATTCATGTGGGCCCAATCTAATGGCATGCATCCTTAAAAGCAGAGAACTGTTCCTGCCTGCAGAAAGCCAAAGAGATGGCTGTGTGAGAAGAACTCCATCTTCTTTGCTGGCTTTGAAGCTATAAGGGGCCACAAGCCAAGGGAAGCAATTGGTGGCTAGATCTGAAAAAGGCAAATAAATGGATTTTCTACTATACTCTCCAAAAAGAAATGTGGCCATGACAACACCTTAATTTCAGCCTCATGAGACTGGTTTTGGACTTCTGACCTAAAGAATTCTAAAATACTAAATTTGCATTATGTAAGTCACTAAGTTTGTGGTAATTTGTTACGTCAACATAGAAAATATCCACACACACATGCACACACATACTCAATTTTGTTTTAAGAGAAACGAAATTGGTATTTAAAAAAGTTAAACATAAAATTAAATTTTAAAAAAATTGTAAACACGGTTACAAATTGAAATCAAGTGTTTATGGTAGGCCTTTAAAATAAAAATTTATGGGCCGAGGGTGGTGGCTGACACCTGTAATCCCAGCACTTTGGGAGGCCTGGTGGGTGGATCATGAGGTCAGGAGTTCAAGACCACCCTGGCCAGCATGGTGAAACCCTGTCTCTACTATAAAAAAAAAAAAAAAAAAAGGAAATACAAAAATGAGCCCGGTGTGGTGGCATGCGCCTGTAGTCCCAACTACTTGGGAGGCTGAGGCAGGAGAATTGCTTGCTCCGGGAAGGGGAGGTTGTAGTGAGCAAAGATCGCACCACTGCACTCCAGCCTGGGCAACAGAGTGAGACTCTGTTTCAAAAAAATATGTTTATATATGAAGCAAAAAGTAAAAGAATAATAATCTCTTCCAAAAAATGTATAAATTTAAACTCTGTTACTTGCAGGGTAAATTTGAACAATTCGCCTGACACTTCTAGGCCTCAATTTTCTCATCTGTAGCAAGAATAGAATACAGATTAGGTAAGTGAGTATGCTGGTACTATTTGTTTAGAACAAACAAACCTATGTAGTAGTTGATCATTAAATGTTCCAAACCAGTAACAATAACAACATACCCCACTTGAGTTTGAGTCCCAATTCTACAACTGATTATTTACTGTTTATAATTCTCAACTTCTTCATATGCTTATGGAGATAATAAGATCTTTTGCATTTGCTGTGATAGTCAAATGAGATAGTGTTTTAATAAAAGTACATAGAGAAATAATCTTTTTAGAGCCCAGTACAACAATGAAATGGAGGGAGAAAGAATGGAGGCTGGGAGACCAATTGGAAGGCTGGGGTTATATCCAACAGAATGACAATGTTGACTTTGGACAAGGATATTAACCTAGAAAGCCAACATGTTCATTATCTGGACAGGTTGATCAAAATACTTGAAATCTCTGTGACCAACATCATATAGCCCTATATGAAAAGTCATGTCATAGTTAGAATATCACTTGATGAATGCAGAATCAGACCAAGGAGAAGTGTCAGTCCATTGAGGCTGCAATAATGAAACATCAGGTTTCTAAAAAAAAAAAAAAGAAATTTATTTCTCACAGTTCTAGGGGCTGGGAAGTCCAAGACTGAGCACTGGGCACTGGCAAATTCAGTCTAGTGATGACCTGCTTTGTGGTTCACAGATGGTGGTGCTTTTACTGTGCCCTCACAAGGTGGAAGTGGGTCTCTTCAGCCTCTTATAAGGGCATAAATGCCATTCATGAGCTCTCCAGGCATATGACCTAATCATCTCCCAAAGGCCCCACCCCTTAATACCTCACACTGAGGATGGAGTTTTAGTATAGATACTCTGAGAGAATACATTCAGACCACAGCAGGGGGTTAGCCAGAAGGAGCCAATATTTAGTGGCCAAGTGTTGAGAGGATACATTCTTCAACAATAAGGATGAATTTGCCAAGAAAACAGGGATGTTCAATCCCTTGTGTGCATCTTCACATTCAATATACCCTTTTCATTAGGGCTGTTGACCAAGGCTCTCTTGTCCCTGGAGAGCAATAGATGGCCAATAATAGTGTAAGTCCCTATGAGTCTCCCACTCCTACTGGTTCCCATTGCTGGTAGGCTGCTGATTGGCACATTTTTTTGCTTCAGCTAGGTTCATATACTCAATCATACAATGGTCAAGCCTGGCCCAATAGGGCCATTAAGCCAATAATTTTCAAAAGTTTTACCATGGATCATTAAGTAGAGTAAAAATCCCACAAAATCACCCACTCTATCCTTTCCACTTCCCAGCAGATGAAGAATATGGTGATCAAAATGAGAGAGGAGCAACATAATATTCAAATCATAACAACTCAGCAATTACCCCCAAAGGGTATCTATAAGGATAAGACCTGTGTATAATTTTACGAAGTGCTTTAATTAATTCAAGAGTAACAGCAATTGAAAGTCAGATCCAATTCATGACAGGTATGATGATGCACTGATAACAGAACATCCTGCCTGAGCATCTCAGGAATTCCAACTCTTTGTACAGGGTTGGACATGTGCCATGCTGCCCAGTATTGTGTATAGCAGCTAGATTCCTTATTAGAACACCAAATTAGAGTTTTTTTGGTTTTGGGGGTTTTTTGGGGGCCAGAATCTAGCTCTGTCACCAGGCTGGAGTGCAGTGGTGCGATCTTGGCTCACTGCAACCTCCACCTCCTGGGTTCAAACAATTCTCTTGCTTCAGCCTCCTGAGTAACTGGGATTACAGGCACACGACGCCATGCCCAGCTAATTTTTGAATTTTTAGTAGAGATGGGGTTTCACCATATTGGCCAGGATGGTCTCAACCTCCTAACCTCATGATCCACCCACCTCAGCCTCCCAAAGTGCTGGGATTACAGGTGTGAGCCACTGCGCCCGACCGTTAGAGTTTTTAATAAACCCTGGCTCCTTTACTTATAAATATCAGATCCTAATATCTTTCAATGACCAACTTATTTATTTTCTGTTTCCCTTAGCTATAAATAAATATAATAAGTAACATCTCTTAAGTATTTAGTTTGTTCCAGAAAGTCTCCGAAGAGCTTTTCATGCATTAAAAAATGAGCATTCATGGTATTTCCAATCATTAATTGGTAAGAAGAAAGTGATTATATATTTGTTTTAGTTGGTAGCCTGTCAGACACCCCCTTAAATACTGCTTTAAGGTGATCTGGTGTGTTTCCGTCCTAATCCATATGTACTGACTTTGAAGTTTGACTCCCCAAAGCCAGTTTCATTTTCCTTAGTTTGAAATTTGGGGAACTATTTTTTGTTGTCTCTGAATTCTGACCACGATATAGAAAATATTTTGCCAACTAAGTAATGCACATATGTAAAGGTTTTAGACTGGAACCTGGCACTGACACTCCCATCGCCATTTACAAGTAAGGAAACTAGGCCCAAATGAAGGTAACAGGAGACATGATGTTTTCAAGGTCACTCAGTGAACAGGCAGAAGAGTCAGGACCAGACCCCTGTCCCCTCCTTTCAGTACCTTGCAGAGCTCCAAAGAAGTGAAATCATGTTCAGCCTTTCCTGGCCCATTTTCCACATACAGTATTATCAGAAAAACAATTTTCTCTTTCTCCTGATCTTACCTTAACAAATGACAGCCAAATCTTAGAAATTTCGAACAACAAACATTTATCTTACAGTTCCTGAGGGTCAGGAATCCAGGAGTGGTTTAGGTAGGTGCTTCTGGCTCTGGGCCTGTCATGGGGCTGCAGAAAAAGTGTTGGCCAGGGCTGTATCATCTAAGGTTTGACTAGGCTGCAGAACCTGTATCCATGCTCATTCATGCGGCTGACGGCTGGAGGCCTCAGTTTCTTACCACATGGGCCTCTCCATAGGGCTGCTCATGGCATGGCGAATGATCAGAAACAAATGTCAAACTGAAGAGCTTGAACTTTATTCTACACAAAATGGGGAGCCACTGATCATTGATGAGAATAGCTAACAGTCTTTTCCAAAGCCTTTTTTTAAGGATTCATTGATGTCAGTCTACTGTTTAATTCTCTGGGCTGAGACCCTTCTATGTTGTCTAAAATACCACCATAAATAGCTAACAGAAACTCAATCAAACAAAATTTGGTAGCATAAATCCTGCAAACACCCTATGGTGACACATAAACACAACCAAAAGAAAAGCAGAGGATAACATACCAAGTGTCTCACTACAATGAGAGGAAAAAAAGACTTATTTTTTATTTTTTTCCTTTTACAAAATTTAGAATCACAAGTCCTTTGACTTTAGATTTAAAAAAGAACTTTGAAATGATCTAGAGCAACACCACCTGATGACACCGGATCTGTGTTTCTAGCTTCAAGCACTCCCCTGGGCATGAGACTGGTTTAACCAGCTCATGGACACGTCAGTTGGTTGAACACGAATGCTTCCATTTCAACATGTCAGAAATTTGATTCATCACTTTTCCCCCTCTTCTGCTTTGGGTGTTTTATTTAATTAAATCATCATGTGCCCAGTCACCCTACCCAGAAGCCAGAAGGCCATCCTCTGTAGAATGTGGGAAGCGCGTTCCCACAGTGGACATCACCTGATCCTGCTTCTACATCACCTCTGAGCTCTTCTCTCTCTCTCATGCTCTTGAATCCACTGCTCCTCCCATGTACTGGCCTCACTATTTCTCCCCTGCCTCTCCTGCCTTCAGTGGTTTACGAATATATTGCCTAGCATGGAATATTCTTCTCTCTTGCCGGATTAGAAAACTCTTTGCTCTCTCGAGACCTGGTTCAAATATCACTTCCCCTCTGTGTATTAACCTACCCTTCATCTGCACTCCCCACACATTATCGTCAACATCTAACACCATGGCTGTGTACCTATTCTCTCCTCCACAAAACAATGCACTCTTTTCATTTTATAGTTTGGGAAACTCTGGCTCCCAAAGACTAAGACTAGATGACATACTCAAGTTCAAGTTCACTCAGTTTGTCAACAGCAGAGCCAGGACTACAAGATAACCTAGGAGCAGAGCTCATCCCCACGTCCCCTCTATGATAAAATGTGCCTGCTTTTTTTAGCCATAGCAAGTATCCACTGGGTTGAGGCCTTGATTGTCTTTGAGAGTGAGGCTGTAGCCCCCAAGGATGTGTCCTGTGTTGGGGGTAGCAGGGCCTGCCTGCAAATATCTGGGTCAGCAGGCCAGGATCGTGAAAACCGAGGGGCTGGGCAGGGGTGTTCAGGTCTTGCTCACAGGATGACTCATAGAGAGGAATTGCCACTCAGATTTGTGAGTCACCCACTTAGGCTCCGCAGAGGCCCTGTCACGTAGGGGCCTGTCAGCTTTTATCTCCATCTCTCTAACCCGTAGGGCCAAAAGTCAAACTTGGTTTCTGCTTACTTGTTTGATTTTTTTAGTGGCTCCTCCAGCTGCAGAACCTTTAGCAAGCTGCTTCCTTTGAAAGTTAAGATGGAAATCTGTAAGCTGGGCCTGTGCTTCTCCTGACAAGTGTGTAATCGATGGGAAATCTCTCACTGGAGGCTATCCTATTCTATCTGGAGTCTCAATAAAAGGCACTATCAGAGGGGGGAAAGGCTCTTAGAGGCCTTTTGCAATGAACTAAGCTGGCCTAAAATCGTCACCTTCATCCTCCCAGGTGACCATTTACTATCACCAACTCTCTGGCAGAGAAAAATGTGAGGTTATAGACACAAACAAAATCACTCCCTTAATACATACAGGGTATAATCCTCTTAGGGGCAAGCAGAAGAGCAGTGATTCGGGAGAAAATCATGAAGGGTGGTTGGATGCGAGGAGCTGAGGTGGACTGCACCTTTGAGCTTTGGTTATACCCTTCCAAGTCTCCTGTCCTCCTTGAAGTTCTCTGCCTTTGATTTCTGTGGCCACCAGCACATCTTTCCCTGTTTCTCTTGAACATAATTGAAATAGGCCAGTAATTTCTAAAAGCCTTCACTAACACACTGAAGACACGAACATAGACCAATGGCATTGAGAACAATCCAGTTTACTCACAACCACATCTTGAGCCTAAGAATCCTAGAGGAAGGATAGGAGACCTTCATCAAGATTTCCGTAAAGTCCCTATTCAGTTCCACCCTCTGTCTTGCTTCTTCTCCAGCATCCCTGCCCTTCTCTCAACCATAAGACTTCTGGGTATCATTTTGTTTTCTGGCACCTGGAAGATAGTATGAAGGATCATCTGGTTCAAACCAACTCAGAGGAGGGAAGACCAGTGAAGAGATAATTGAACGCTAAATTAAAGCAGTGCAGGTAGAGCAAGGCAGCAGTATAAAGACACAAGAAATATTTAAGAGTTGGAATAGATAGAATCTGGGGACCTGTTAGTCCTGGAGTGGAAAGGTTGAATCTTTTTTTTTTTTTTCTTGTTTTATAAGTTAACTGTCAAACTCAAGCTGGGATTCCCAATACCATTTGGATGTTGGAAAGAGTATTGCTAAAAAACAAATTAACAATAGAAAGAAGAGAAACATGGAGAGCCAAAAGAGATAGAGAAATTTTGCTATTATTAAGATATATGTACCAGGATGTCATATTTCAAGAAATCTAATTTGTTGCTATAATTTACATAGTATAAAATGCCTACATTTTAAGTGTATAGTTTGTGAGTTTTGACAAATGTATATACATATATAATTATCACCTCAATCCAGAAATAAAACATTTCCATCACCTCAAAATATTCAAAATATCCTGCTCAGTCAGTAGCCCACCTCCATCCCCAGGCAACCTTTGATCTGTTTTCTGTCACTATGGATTAATTTAGCATGTTCTAGGACATCACAGAAGTAGAACCATACAGCATTATCTGTTGTGTCTGGCCATCTTTCGCTCAGCATTATGTTTTTGAGTTTCATTCCCATGTATCAGGAGTTCATTTCGTTTTGCTGCTGATTAATATTCCACTGTTGGGCTATATCACAGTTTGTTTATCCATTCGCCTACTGATGAATGTTTGGGTTACTTCTAGTTTTTAGCTACTACAAATAGAGCTGCTATGAATGATTCCACACAATTCTCTGGGTGTATTTTCACATATTTCCATTCCCTTGGGGAAAAACCTAAGAGTAGAGTTGCTAGGTCACATATTAGGCATATTAGGTGCACATTTAACTTTGTAAGAAACTGGCAACTCATTTTTTAACCAATAGGGCACTTTTTATCATTATTCATCACAATTCAAGGATGAAGGAAAAAACAAATTTCGCGAAATCCTACTTGAATTAAATTAGTGGGTTCTGAATTAAAAAGATTAGGTCATTATAAAATGTTAGCCTAAAAAATATTTGTATTTTTACTTCACATAAAAATTGTTTCTAAACGAGTATGATGTACACCAGTGGGGAAAAATTTTGTGCACTTGGTATATTTTCTCCAGGAATGATCAGCACAACATTGTTATTTTATGAATGGAATTCAATGATAAAATATACAACTGTAAAAGGCTTCACACACATACTTGGGGTATTATCATTTAACTCTAATGGAAGCTGTTAGAGGACTTGCAGCATTGTTTTGCTTATAAAATCATGTGGACCCAATGTATGCTGGGATATCATCCTTCTGAGTTCACTCAGCCAGAAAGCTAAGACATATGTATTGCCAGGTAAGATGGCAACTTGGAAAATTATAGCTCCACTGTTCTTAAGGGTTCCCCTGTGGTTGGGAGCCTTAACATTGCCCCCAAGGGGCCTAACAACTCCAGGAACAGCCTAATCATTGGCTCAGAAATTTCTTTAGAAGCTGATTGACACCAGCTGTCAATCTAGATAATCACCAGAGAGCTCCAATTAAAAGCTCTGCCCATCGATCCCACCGCCAGGACCTGGGACTTTAATACAAATCCACAAGTAAAACAAATTACCCCCTAAGAAAAAGAAAGCAGCATTTTTGTGGGATGCACCATATTATATGGCGAGATTATATGTTATTTATAATTCATAGATGCATTTTTAATTCATTCTCCTAAATGTTGCATTGTTAGTCTAATAAGGTTGGTATACAGATCCTTTCTTTTTCAATTATTCACTTTGGAAAGGGACATTAGTCTGGAAGAAAATATAAATGAAAAAGTATTTTTAGCACTGACAAAAGTAGAAACTATCTGAAAGTAATTCACACTGTTGTAATTGCCAGAGACTTCATTAACCACCTAAGGAGGAAGTGTCCATGTTTTTACTAATCTTCCAGATAAGACCAAGTTTAAAACACACACCCTCTATTGGGAGTATGTGAAGATGTTAAAACTTTACCAGAAATGTGACAAGGTATCTTGATAATTGAGACAATCCTGGAAGTCAGCTGGTCTGTCCAACAGCTATTAAATAATAGTGGCTAATCAAACATAGCAGGTCTGCACAGATACCAGCAAATGCCAAACAGCTTCTTGTATGCACAGAATTCAGTCTTAATTAGTCACAGAGGAGGAATAGGCACATTTAAACTAATCCAAGGAATCATTATTGTTTGAGTTGCTTACACACAAACATGAAAACTGCTGGCCTCAAGACAAGCAGCTCCTGCCTGCAAAGGGAGGGCATACGAGATAGTCCACTGACCTTTATGAAAAGGACTGTCCAGAGGATGATTCTCGCCATCATTTCTCCTTTTTATTCTATCCCGGGCCTATTGCTCAGTAGCTCATGGTGCCAGTCTTGAGTGTAGTCAAAAGAGAATCAGTCCTCTGGTTGCAGCTTTTCTCATTTCTGTGGTCCAAGGGGGTGTCTTAGCCTCACTCCCAAGATCTAGGACCTTCACAATGATATTCTTGCCTGTGGGCAATTGCTAGTTGAATTTCTGGGGCGGGGAGGGAAGCTAGAGAACTCCTATTCCACCATTTTACTGATGTCACCCTCCCAACATTATTTTAAATCTTAAAGAATAGAATAACTTCACTGACGTCTGGGAATATTACTATTATTACTTGTTAAAATGTTGGAATGTGCCAGGTAATTTTGGTGGCAGGCTCCAATGGAGCGTTGGGAAGGCCTTATTGTAAAGTAGTAATCTACTGAGATGCTCTGAAACTTGGGAAACTCTGAATATTCTTGGGCTACTTGAGTTTTTAAAATATTTCTCCCAGGTCCCCAAATTCCATTTCATTTACTATCCTCTGCCCCAGTCTATTCACTTTAGCTCACTGGAATGTCCACCACAATCCTAGTGATATTTTAAGACCAAAATTATTGTAAATGTATCTTAATTTTCCAAAATATTTTAATATTCACGTGACCTTTTGGAAGAATAAAACAAAGAGAACTTGAGATTGTGAGAGAAATAATTTGAAACTTGAAAATAGGCAAATAAGGTTAGTTAATGTTCTTTCAATGCTGACTGGGGCCTAACTTTCTATTAACGAGGTTATTTTACAACTCTGTAGGGCCACTAACCAGCTTGTAGATTTTTGTCTGGTGGAACAGATAATCCCAATGAATTATGGTCTATGGCCCTGTTGGAACTGATAGGTTTTATATCTAATCTAGCAATCTTATCCTAATATTGCACATAAATATAATACTCTGCTTCTGAAAATCTCTTTGGCATGATTTTAACATCTTAGTGGTTCCCTCATTAAACGAATGAGTTGAATAAAATCTTTAACATGTAACCAAAACAACATAGTACTGTTACAAAACCAGACCCATAGACCAGTGGAACAGAATAGAGAACCCAGAAATAAGACTGCATACCTACAACTACCTGATCCTTGACAAACCTGACAAAAACAAGCAATGGGGAAAGGACTACCTATTCAATAAATGGTGTTGGGATAACTGGCTAGCCATATGTAGAAGATTTAAACTCGACCCTTTCCTTATACCATATATAAAAATTAACTGAAAATGGTTTAAAGACTTAAATGTAAAACCCAAAACTATAAAAAACCTGGAAGATAACCTAGGCAATATCATTTAGAACATAAGCACAGGCAAAAATTTCATGTCAATGATGCCAAAAGCAATTGCAAGCAAAAACTGACAAATGGAATCTAATTAAACTAAAGGGCTTCTGCACCGCAAAAGAAACTATCAACAGAGTAAAGAGGCAACCTACAGAATGGAAGAAAATTTTTGCAAACTATGCATTTGACAAAGGTCTTATATCCAGCATCTGTAAGGAACTTAAACAAATGTACAAGAACAAAAAAACCCCATTAAAAAGTGAGCAAAGGACATGAACAGACACTTTACAAGGGAAGACATACATGCAGCCAACAATCATGAAATAAAGCTCAACATCACTGATCATTAGAGAAATGCAAATCAAAACCACAATTAGGTACCATCTCACACCAGTCAGAACAGTTATTACTAAAAAGTCAAAAAGTAACAGATGCTGGTGAAGTTATGGAGAAAACAGAATGCTTATACACCATTGATGGAAGTGTGAATTAGTTCAACCATTGTGGAAGACAGTGTGGTGATTCAGCAAAGACCTAAAGACAGAAATACTATTCAACCCAGCAATCCCATTACTGGGCATGTACCCAAAGGAATATAAATCATTCTGTTAAAAACATGCATGCACGTGTATGTTCACTGTAGCACTATTCACAATAGCAAGACATAGAATCAGCCTAAATGCCCATCAATGTTAGACTGGATAAAGAAAATGTGGTACATATACACCATGGAATACTATGCAACCATTAAAAATAACTAGATCATGTACTTTGCAGGGAGATAGATGGAGCTAGGGGCAATTATCCTTAGCAAACTAATGCAAGAATAGAAAACCAAATACTATGTGTTCTTACTTATAAGTGGGAGTTAAATGATGAGAGCACATGGACACACAGAGAGGAACAATATATGCTGGGACCTATTGGAGGATGGAACGTGAGAGGAGGCAGAGGATCAGGAAAAATAACTACTGAGTACTAGGCTTAATACCTGGGTGATGAAATAATCTGTATAACAAATCCCCCATGACATAAGTTTACCTAGGTAACAAACCTGCACATATATCCCCAAACTTAAAAGTTAAAAAAAAAATCTTTGACATATGTTCATTTCATATTTAAGAGAAAGTAATAATTTTATATTCCCTTTTTGAAAATTATTACTTAATCAGATTAAAGTACAATACTCCCTACTACTTGATGATAACACTACTTTACATGTCTACAGAAATTTGTAGTATACAACTTCCTTTCTGCAATGAGAATCTCCTTGAAGATGATTGCTCTGTCTTGTGTACTACTGTATTCCTTCTGTCTGGCCTCATGTACTGACCTTCATGTACTGACTTCCTAGTACATGATAGAAGGTCAATTAATATTTGCTGTGAATTTTATTTAACATTCACATGATCCTGTAAGGTAGCTAGAGAGATTCTCTTTCTTCATTTTCACAGATGAAATGTATTTGGATAGCTTGCCCAATATTCCATAGGTAGTGAGTTAAGACAGCCGGGATTGAACCACACCTTCTTATTTCTAGGGCAGTGCATCTTCTAGCGCAACACAATTATCTCTTATTTTATAAATATGCACGTAATAAACCCAGACAATTTCAAAATACTTCATCACTAAAGTCTTCCTTGACTGCTTGTTGTTAGGATGCTTGTAAAAAATTAATATAATTTAATGTATAAAATTCACAATTTACATTTATGAACATGAAGCTATCTAAAATCACTGCAATAATATCTAGAGAAGTAAGTAAACAAATTTGAAGGAGATAATTTACGATCAAGACACTGGACTCATTTTTGCCCTAATATAGCAGTGTATCTTGATTAAAGAAAAATCCAAATTACGGGAAATTCATTTTCCAAAGAAGTCACAATTAACACTGGAAAATTAAAAAGCTGGCTCCATTCTGTAGCTAGAATTTTCTTTAGTCCATACTTTTTCTTTTTTTGAATATCAATTGAATCCTTCCCACCCCATGTTCCCACACCCACCCACCCCCGTAAAAAAAAATGAAATCAGACAAACAAATCACAGAAATCGTTGGCCCTTTTGAAGTGTGCCACAGCCTCCTTTCTTTCCATGCCTACTGCCAGCACTCTGTTACAACCCATCATCCTCTCTTCTCTGAATTGTCTCAAAAATCTCCTAGCTGATCTCCCTGCACCTGTTCTTGTGCTCCTCTCACGTCAACACTGCAAGTAAAGTGGTTTTTTAAAAACACAATCTGATTTTGTTTCACTCTTGCTTAAGCCCTCTCTGTGGCCTCTCGTGCTCCTGGATAAATCCTTAATATGGGCCAGAAGCTCCGCAGGATTTGGCCTTGCCTGACTCTGCTTCAAGTCATTCTTGTTCTTGCTCACACTAACCCTTTCCCATCTCAGAACCTTTACACGTTCTAATCCCTCTGCCTGGAATGTTCTATCTTTGCCCTCACCTAGCTAACTCCTGCTCCCCATCAGGTCTCAGCCTTCATGTGACTTCCTTGGAAAAGCCCCTATGCTCTTCCAGGCCCTGCAACACACTTGTAATTGATTTGTCAGCATCTATCTTCCCACCAGACCATATGTTGCTTGAGGCCAGACTTGATGTCTATCTGGTGTACAGCCTTGTGTTCAATGCCTAGCCCAGTGTCTGATGCACACTGTGTTTTACCAGCTCAAAGATGTACATTTTTTTTCTGTTTTTACATCTTTGAAATCAGGATGCAGCTTTCAATTGTTCTTATGTCATAGTTTATTTGGTGGCATTTTTCTTTCCTAGCTTGGGTAAATTAATTGTGTATCTTACAATCAGAAGTATCTTGCATTTAAAGAAAACATGGTGATTGCCAAATGAATGACTACCTATATAATGAAAAAGGCTGTAGTTACTTGGTGTTCTTCTTTTTCTTTTTTTCCTGAGCACAGAAATTCTACTATTTATGAATGGCTGGGTTCTGAAAGGCAGTTTGCAAGCAGCAAAGCAAGAGAGCCAGCTGCTGGTTTCCTCCATTGGTAGTGGGTGGTATCGATTCGTCTTTACTCTAGTACTAGCTAGACATTATGCATGTTGGACGTTCACAAGGAGAGGAGTGTTGTATCTGGGACAACTCATGCAAGCTCCTGCCTGCTGCTCTGGTGTCTGCTGATTCAACTTCTGTCAACACAATTCCATGTCCCAACCACTGCTGTCAGCACCTCCCCTGCCAAAGCTGATGTCACATCAGCTGCCCCAGCTCAGATCAGCTCCCCCATCACTGTCCTCCTTATACTCCAAATAGCTGTTGTTTCTCCCAGCCAGCTGAACAGAGCAGCCCTTTGGTGTTCAGAAGACACCTTTGTCTATTATATATTCAGATGCCTATGTTTGGGATGCAGCCAAAGTCCTGAGAGAGAAGCAGGGAGCCATAGAGTGTTTGATCACTCATCACATTCCCGCCTTGACCATGGGTCCGGAGCCCTGAGGCTACTGGAATGGGTGAATCACTTCTTGGAATCCAAGCATAACTCTGGAGCAATTCTAACAGAGAAGCACTATATATAGGGCCCAATACCTTCCAGTTTTGTCTTTTACATAAAACATTACCCTGTTTTTCCCTCTTCTTAGCAATCAGCTTTTCCCCTGATGGAGGTTGTTTCACTCTGACCTTACCCTGAGAAAACTCCCTCTTTATCTGTGGGCATGTCTTGACTCTAGCAGAAGTAGACGTAAGTAGAGCAGGTTTGTTCATTGACTGTGGCCTTGATAAGTTGCACCCATGATAGACGAGGCTGCTATTTCTGGGTGTCCTCCCCCATCATTACCCATGCCTGGGGCTTTACAAAATAGCTGGGTTGAATCACACTGACAGAATCTTTTAGTCACTTTCAATTCTGCCAAGGAAATATAGGCATGAGATTTCAGATTCTAAATTAATTTTGATTCCTACCAGATCCCAGTCCCTTTTAGGTCACAAAGCATCTGAAAACTCATTTGAACACTTTCATTTTAAAAAGGAAAAAAAGAACAGATAAGGGAGAAATAATTGAAGCCAATAAAGGATTAAGATCTATGTCAAATAAAGATCTTATCCAAAATGTAAGAAAAATTAAGATCTCAATAAATTATTGAGATCTGTCCAAATTTTCCAACCCTGAATAGAAGCCAAGACAGAAAATATCCAGTTAAAAGGGTCACTGAACTGTGGTTGGCTGAGGGCTTTTCCCTCAAGGGCAGCTCATCCTGGCATTAGGAGGCTGGGCTGAACCAGGAGCCACGTGTGGATTTGAGTCTAATAAGCCAAAGAAGAACATCTGACGAGGCCACCACAACTGAGGGACCAGGAACAGGTGTCAAGAGCTGAAATATGGTCATAAAGGGTAGAGGAAAAACATAGAAACATCAGGCTTCCCTAAGAAACCCAGTGAAATTATCACGAAAGTGTTTTAAATGGGGCACATAACATCACTTATCAATACTGGAGAAGGGTCTCAACCACATATTATAATTTTTTTTTTTTGAGACAGAGTTTCACTCTTGTCACCCAGGCTGGAGTACAATGGCATGATTTCTGTTCACTGCAACCTCCACCTCCCGGGTTCAAGCAATTCTCCTGCCTCAGCCTCCCAAGTAGTTGAGATTACAGGTGCCCACGACCATGCCCAGCTAATTTTTGTACTTTTAGTAGAGATGGTGTTTCACCATGTTGGCCAGACTGGTCTCAAACTCCTGACCTCAGGTGATCTGTCTACCTTGGCCTTCCAAAGTGCTGGGATTACAGGCATGAGCTACTGTACCCGGCCACATTATGAATTTTGAGAAATGTCTAATTTTCAAGTGGAATAATTGGGCACCTGATTGAAGAAAGTCTTCAAAGCAAAGAACAGCCCCAATTTGTGAGGGCTGCAGCCTGGAGGCCAGGCATGACCACCAGAGAACAGGGACCATTTCACTTTCAAAATGCACTTGATCACACAGAAAAATCTTTGGGAATCAGCTATACTGGCAGCCCAGGAGAAACCTGTTGCACCCAGCGGAAAACCCAAGACAGCAGGACTTCTCTCTGAGCAGAAGCCTCTTTCTTTTTTCATTTTTATTTTTTATTTATTTATTTTTGAGACAGAGTCTCGCTCTGTTGCCCAGGCTGTGGTGCAATGGTGCAATCTTGGCTCACTACAACCTTTGCTGCAGGAGTCTCTCTTAAGTGGCTCTGCTCTTTTCTGATATGGCCAGCTTTCTCTGATGTGGAAGAAAGAAATCCAAGAAGTCTGTCCGAAACAGATGCTCTGCCTTCGTGGAATGAAGGCTAAGCCAGACAGAGATTTGGGTGCAGGTTTTGTAACATAAACTTTACCTTGTACAGGATCCCTCATACCCATAGGCTGCTGCATCTTTGAATGAGGACTACAATCAACCAGCCCTCCAGTTGAAGACTTAAAGATTCTAGGTTCATCCACATAAGACCTAAGGAGAATTTTCTCACCTTAATGTTGGGCAAATATAGGACCAAATATTCAGATATAAATAAACACACAGACACACACACATACACATTCCACAGAGGGGCTATAAAACATCTCCTACAACACAGAGGATAAATGTAACACTCATTCAGAGATAGAGAAAGGTTGTTCCTAAAACATATACTTTCCTCAGGCCATAGAAGTACATTTTGGAAAGCATCTGCCTTATCCCCTTGACAAAATAAGAGCAAAGCTTCTAAGAAACAAGAAATGAAAGATGAGATGATAAAACAATATGTTAATATATAATAAGGTAGTTAATGAAAGGATATATTTAAAGATAATGCTACAGAATAATTTGAAATTGGCAGAAGCAGTAAAGAACAGCACTAATTTTGCAGAAAATTAGATCTGTAATGTGGAGGATAAGCCTGAGGCAATCTCAGAATGCACAGCAAAAAGACACAGGTTAAAGTGATGAAAGAGAGAGACATAAGTGGAGGCCAGAAAATGAAAAAATTAACACGTGGATTGACTGCATACTAGGTCTAAAACTGTTTCTTCAACTCTAAAATGGGGGGATTAAGAATGCTACTCTATGGGGTGCTAAAAGGGTTGACTGAGAAAATAAGTAAATTAGAAAGTGCCTAGCATGTAGAAAGTATCAAATAAACGGTAGTTATTACTATTAGCACTGCTGTTATTCCTATTACTATCAAATAAATGAGCACAGGGACATATCAAGAAAAAAATCAATACCATTGACTGTGGTCATTTTTTCTGATACTATCAGTTAGATTTTGTCAGTAAGTAGATTTTTCTTTTTTAAGAAGAGCTCATAGCTGCCTAGTTCCTGGATTTTTTTTAAAGAATGTCTGTCTTTTATCTTCATACATAAGCTATATTTTAATGAATATAAAACGTTTAGGTAAAACTTCCTATAAGAATTTTGCATACAGGGTTCCATTGTATTCTGAGACTAAATGTCACAATGGAGAAATCAGAGACAAGCTTGATGTTCTTACATGAAATTCTTTATATGGAATAAAATTACAGATACAACATTCTCTGTCCTTGAAGTTTAGTAACTCAACATATATCTAAGCGTTATTTTGTTCTGTCTTTTTTTTTCCTTTCTGGATTGAGTTTTCTTGACTTCCAGGTTCAGCTTTTGCTTTATTATAGAAAAATTTTCTTCTATGATGTCCTTCAGTGCATTTCTGTCTTACATGTTTGTTCTCTTTTCCAGAAACATTGCTATACTTGTGTTTGTTGGCCTTTATCTTTCATGACCATCATTTTTCTTTCTAACAATTTATAAACATTTTTACAGCTTCTTTAATTTACGCAAGCCTCTCCTTGTGCTCTTGAATCTTGTTATTGCTACTTCTAAGGTGACTTCTTTTTCTATAGTGGTTTTATTATAGTTTTCAGTTTCTTTCCTAAACATTGGTAGGTCACTTTTTATCCTTTGACCATCTTAGAATCTCTTCCTTGAAACTTTATCTGTCTGTTTGTTTGTTTGTTGTTGTTTTCAAAGGGGTCCTGTTCTTTTTAACTTCTTAAAGGGTGGAACAAGTAATTTTATTTTTACTTTTTAGAGAGAGAGTCTCTCTCTGTCATCCAGACTGGAGTTCAGTGGCACAATCACAGGTCACTGCAACCTCAAACTCCTGGACTCAAGCCATCCTCCCACCTCAGTCTCCTAAATATCTGGGGCTATAGGTATTTACCACCACACCTGGCTAAGTTTTTATATTTTTTTTGTAAAGATGAGTTCTTGCATGTTTCCCAGGCTTGTTTCACACTCCTGGCTGCAAGCAATCTTTCTACCTCATTCTCCCAAAGTGGTAGGATTACAAATGTGAGCCACCACGCCTGGCCTTAACAAGTATTTATCTGGAATTCTATTCTTTATTCTGCAGTAATTTTTCTTCATAGCTTGGAATAATTCCATGTCAGATATAAATTCCTCATCTGGTTTTCGCTTTTTAACTTCCTTCATTCTTTTCCTTTTCATAGTTTCTATGCATAGGTACCATAGTGGGTTTTTTAGATTTACGCCTCCCTTGAGAATGGGGGTCATTCTACCAGGGGCTGCTATTTGCTCAAGAGTGGTCTGTATGGCTGGGGCAGAGTAGTGATTTAAAATGCGGACAGTGTCTGTCCTGGTTTATTCTTTCTGAATACATTCAGAGCTAGTTGTTTTTCTAATTGTCATTGTTTGCCCATTTCAGATGAGCAGATCACACACACAGAAGGTAGGTCTGGCTCACAGAAAATCCTAACTCACAATTGAGGCCCATTTCATTTACTTTTAGAGAAATCTGGACCATGCCCGAAAACTGGAGGGTTGGTTATGTATTGTCTCTCAGCATTCTTCTTCAAATTTATTCAAAATTCACCAATTTGGCAGATATTCTCCCTAGTCTGATTGGTACTTGTAGCTCTAGCTGTATTTCTTGGAGATGCATTTTTCTTCTCTACTTTATGTTCTTGGGATTATTTTTACAGGTTACACACTGTTAAAATAGTGTGTAACTTAACAGGCTTTATACCGGAAGTCCAGTGTAGTCTTTTAAAAATAAAAACCTGATGATGTTACCCTTTCATTCTGCTGCCTCCATCACCTTCTGTCCACCCACATCTCCCCTTTTCCTCCTTCACTCTTCTGCTTCATGTGACACTTGTTCTGTTGTTCTCCCTCTGAAAGCTGTGCCCTTGTGCTTCTTGTTCCATCTCCCTGGAAGGCTGTCTCCTTACTCCCTTTGCTTGGCCAATTTCATTTCTACTTCAACCTTTGTTAAGCATTGCTTATCGAGGATGCTTTTTCTAAACACACTAAGCAAATATCCATACGTGTTCCCCCACTTACTATGTCAAATCTCCCTTCAAATCTGTTAGAAAGTTGCATAGAACATCTTGATTTCTCTTAATGTTGTAATCATGTGGTTTGGACAACAAATACTGAATTCAAATTTTAAATTGTAATATAAGTTAATCTACACTGGATGTGTTCGCAGCAAACTACAAACACATTGTGAATTCATCTGAAGTGTTGCAAGTTTGTGTCTGTTATAGATATTCACACTAGAACAAGCATAATTTAATGAGAGTGTCTAATAATAATGGATGTTCCACAAACCTGTATCATAAAGTTGACCAGTGCCTAGGCTATTGCCTGGCACATAGAAGATCGTCAGTAAGTATTTGTTAAAACAAATGAATGATTGCTATCTCCTTGAGATTTATGTCTCTACCCAATACATAGTCCATCTACATCCAAATAAAAGGTAAGTAGGAGGCAGGGAGTACCATTGGGGTGGAAGAGAGGTTAGTTCCTCAAGATAAATCAGGGTGTTGACTCAAGTTGCTTTGTCAGCTTGCTTTACTTTGTTTTCCTACTTCTTATTCATAGGTAACCACTTTGTAAACCTAGATGCAAAATGGAAAGCCTGTGGATTTCATGCTAACAAGCTGTGTGAGACGTTCTCAGCATTTCTCCAGGCTGTCAAAGGGCTTAGATGAAGTATTCTCACACATTGCCTAAGCTCTTCCCAGACATATTTGCTCCAGGCTTTTATCAACTGCCAGGAAATGAGCAGCTGCGAGTTCCAAACCTAACAGGTATGTGGAGCGGTCAAGATGTCCCATTCTGATCATCCAGAAGAGGATATGCTGTGTTGGGGTCAACTGTATCTTTGGGAAATTTCCAAATTAGCTTCACTGTAGAATCCACTCAGCTTCCCAGATGCACTTAGCTCTCAGTGCCCTGTGTTTTTTGAAATGTCACATGGGATTCCAAGGGCAGGCATAGACAGCTCCGGTAGCCTCTACTGCCTGCATTACATGGGTTGCACTGGATTGATGCTAATGTCTGTGCGCTGTTCAAAAGGTGGTTCACTGTGATGCTGAATTTGTTTTACCTTTAGAAAGCTCAGAATTTAATTAGCTTTTTTTGTTTTCTTTTCAGCCCTTAATAGTATTGAAAGCCAAGGGTTTTAACAGCTCTCAGGTTGTAGCTGGATCTTAGTTTTTGCATGTAGTGCCTTTTTCCAACTAATTACTTTTTAAATGTAGTAAGAGTTCTTTTTTGTTTTAATCTGCCTTAGAGTTATATTATTGTGTTGTCTTTTAAATTGTATTAGCTATTATTTGGGTGGCTTTAGGGGTTTTCTAAGTGTTGAGATTTCATTCCATTACCTAGAATCATAGACTTTCAGAGCTAGGAAGTCTCCTGACATAGTTTCTAAATCTCTTCTTTTAGAAGTGAAGCAACTGAGGTAAATGTGTTAAGACACTTGTTCAGATTCTCTCAACTATTGAAGAATAGTGAAGCTGGGATTAGAAAAATCAGGTTCCCTGGTGCTCATTTCTAAGGTTATTTCCACTATAGCTGCTTATCTTTTAAAGATATTTTCACAGGTTGTGCCTAAGAGTCACCACTACCACCTTTAATGAAAATACATCTGCCAATTTGTATGGAAAAGAAAAATGCAGTGAATGACAGGTACAGTCTATGTAATTTTGTCACTTCCTCACCCAAGTACCAAGAAATGCCAGTAGCCATGTCAAAGAGTCAATCAATGGTTAACTAGTACTAAGTGTCTCTATGTGTCAGGTACAGCAACTGCCAAAATGTAGATGCCCTTGTTTCTTATGATAGGATCACAGGAGATACCAGGAAGTATAACATTCTAGTAAGCATATTGATAACATTTATTATCTATATTTCAGCAGTAGGTATTGAGGGAGTAGCTTGGCATCCAGACATTATCAAATGACACATGATAGGTTAAATAGCAGAAAAAGCTAGGTGTAGTGGCTCACGCCTGTAATCTTAGCACTTTGGGAAACCAAATTCAGGATCACTGGAGCCTAGGAGTTTGAGACCAGCCTGGGCAACACGGGAGATGGAAGAGACTCTTTCTCTACAGTTTTCTTTTCAGAGGTTGGGTGGCATGGTGGTGTGTACCTGTAGTCCCAGTTACTTGGGAGGCTGAGGCAGAAGGATTGCTTGGGCCCAGGAGACAGAGGCTGCAGTGAGCTGTGGTCGTACTGTTGCACTCCAGCCTGAGCAACAGAGCAAGACCCTGTCTCAAAAAAATAAATAGCAGAAAAAACCTGACGTTCTCTTTTCAATTAGTAATACTGATAGAGTACAATGACTTTAGTAAGCCTTTATATTTTTGGTTATAATAATAACAATAATAGTTTTCATGGCATCTTGTGGTTTGCAAAGATCTTTCATATTTACAATCTCATTTAATTGTCTCAATATTTTAGAGAAGTATCTCCCTTTTCAAAAGATGACATTGAGACTCTAAATCTCATAGTTTACCTGGAGAAATTAGATTTTAATGCAGCTTCTTTCTATTCAAAAAATCTCATGATCTTTCCATCATCATTTCTTTCTTCCTTCTCCTTTAACACATATTCATGGAACACTACTGATGTGCCAGAGACTGGGAAGGAGTGATTCCATCAAATGTACAAAATTGGTTCAACAAGAGGAAAATTATTAGCCTAATCTATCATATTAATGGACAAAGCAGCAAAAATTGGGTTTTGTGGCTGTATTAGAGCAGTGAAAACAGCTTTCTTTGGATGAGCTCATCCTGGTTCACATTTTGCCAATGAGAGAAACCTGTTCCAGAGGTGGGAAATAGCTCAAACTTTAAGTGAGACAGAGGCAGCTGGAACCCAAGTAGCTCAGATATATCTAGCAGACCACAATGCTTCCTGGGAGATACACAAAGCCATATCTTGGTCTTTTTATGTTTTTGTCTTTTTATATTTCTAAAGACTCAGAATGGGTGTACACACACACAGAAAAACACATATGTAAACAATTTAATATTAGTCTTTCAATAGAGAAACCAAAGAAAGGCATGCCCCCTCTAAAAAACCAGGATATTATAGTTTTTAACAGAGATTAGAGATACTCTATAATTAGAGATGCTCATGAAAGGAACTTCCCATAGAAAAGGAAAAGAGAAGATCACCTTCTAAAAATCTAAGGGAATCAACCCCAAACTTAAGTAAGGTAAACAGTTGCAGATGTCAAGTTGATATTTAATAAACAACTCCTGAGAACTTGAGATAAATTGCCAGAAAATGTCATAAAATAGCAACACACAACATCAAACAATGTATTAATTCAACAAATGTTTATGAAGAGCCTACTACATGCCAAACCATGTTCTCAGCACTGGGGTTAGAGCCAAGAACAAAATAGACAAATCTCCGTCCTCAAGAAGCTTTCTTTCTAAGGAAGGGAGACAGGCAAAGCATGAGTAAATTGTGTCACACGTTGGAAGCTCAGTGCTGTGAGAACAATGAGCAGGGTGGAGAGAATAAGGACTGCAAGCAATGAGCATGGGATTATACTTTTAAATAAGATGGTCCAAGCCATTGAGAAGATCACATCTGAGTCAAGACCTGAAGGTCAGTGAAGTCGCCATATGGATATTTGAGAAAAACGTGTTCAAAAGACAGAGGACTTGGCCAGTGCAAAGCCTGTCAGGTGGGAGCCTCCCTGTTGTGTTAAAGAAACATCAAGGCAAGAAGAGCGCAGTGGCTGCTGTGTAAATGTTGGGGTGGGGGCAAAGGAACATCACACACACACACCTTGGAGACCTCTGTATGATAGGAAGGACTTGGCCTTTACTCTGAGTGCTTGAAGAACTCAGGCTTATGTAATACGGAGTCACACAGGTATTTAGCAGAGGAGTGTCATAATAGGACTTGGATTCTAAGCAGATCATTTTAGTGGCTGTGTTGAGGCACATCTCCACTGCCACCCTCTCCTCCCCTCCTGCTCTGGCTCCTACCTCTATCATTACTTACTTCAGTTACTGTAGAAAATAGAGGCTCGGCCAAGGTCAGGGCAGTGGAAGTGATAAGAAAAGGACACATTCTGGATGTATTTTAAGGATAGAGGCAACAAGATTTCCTGAGGTGACATGTGAGAAGAAAAGGAGAGCTCAGGATATGGGTCTTGACCATCTGGACATATATCTAATAATTAACATAATACAAGACATGGGAACTACTGGCAGAAGATGCTAAAAGCTTATGATATACTACTACAATGAGGACTTTATCAGTCTTGTTCTCCTCTGTATCCCTAGAGCCTAGAACAATGCCTGGCACAAAACAGGCACTCAATAAATACTTGTTAAATAAATGCATGAACAAGTGAATCGTAATTATTAAAACCTCCTCTCTGAGCTAAGTTTAAATTGGCAGTTCTCAAACTCTAGCACGCAAGGAAATCACCTCATTAAAAAACAGATTGTTGGACCCCCTCCACAGAGTTTCTGATTCGGTAGGTCTACGATGGGACCCAAGAATTTGCATTTGTAAAAAATTTCTGGGCTATGCAGATGCCACTGTTTTGTGGACCACACTTTGAGAACCACTGGTTTGAACTATGTGGCAATGTGGTCTGACAGTGAGTACCTCCCTACCAAGCCTGAGGTGAGCTTGACTCCTGCTTCCTTGCAGGCTTTCACACCCCAGCCCTTGGACCAACTTTCATTGGTCAAATGGCTTCAACCCTTCCTGACCACTCAAGGTTCTTTGTCATTCTTACTCCTTACAACTTTCCCTTTTGGTTTTCAGTATAGCCATGCCGTTTTAAATTTATAAGTAACATTTCTCTCTCCCTCTCTCTTTCACACACACACAATTAGTGTTAATAAGCAAAATACTGTACTTCATTAAGGCTCTAATTTGCCTTTCTTTCAAATACATATTAGCTCTTTATTCTTACCCTATCTAATAGTTTGCCTTTGGTTATGTAAAAAATTTCTAATTTTTATGTAGTCAAATCTGCCAGCCTTTTTTCTTTGTGATTTCTTTAATCGTTTGTAAACTTCCTTGCTTTCCCCTAATCACCAGAAATTTTATGTTTTTTTGCTTATATGTCTGCGTTTGACTGAATTCTTATATATTTGGCCATTTACTACATCTGGAAAAATGCACCTCTGATATGCAATGGAGTCTAAACGAATATTCCCCCAAATGGTAATCTATTGCCTCACACAAGCTGTGGCACACAGTGTGCTCTCACTGAATGTTTCCATAATTATAGAACACATCTCCATACTTTGTAGCAAACAATCCTACTCTTCTCCCATTGAACTCTGTTTTATTTGGGGATTTGGATAAGCACAGTGCTTACCATCTTACCAGCCACCATCACTGCCTGCCTATATACACCCTTTAGGAAAAGCAAATTTCTCTTGGAAATATTTAGTCCTTTTCAAGTAGTAAATCAGCAATCAGAGTTCGTCAGAAAAGATTTAAGCATTAACTAGAGGCCAAAATCCAAATGCCCCTCCAGGTCTCTGACAACAAACAGAGACATGAGGATTGGAAAAGAAGAGGTAAAACAACCTTATATGCACATGATCTGATTCTATATGTAGAAAACCCATGGGAATTTGAAAAAAACCTACCACAGATAATAGATTAATGTAATTTAGTAGCACATTATAAAAATCAATATTTTTACACCCCCTCATAATCTTTTTCCAGAATATCAGACCTAAAAAATGAGGAGACTACACCCTATTGAGGGGCATCAACTTTGCTACAACCAAGAAATCCTTTGTTAGTTTTATGGGGGGTTTTGGACGCCATTTTTAGAAAGCAAATGTCTACCAAATAAACAGGATTTATTTTTAAAAAACTCAACATATGGAAATCAATAGCTTTTCCTGAATCTAAACATGAATAAACTGCATCTCAATCCAAACTGAAGCATATTTTACAAAATAACTGGTCCGTACTCTTCAAAAATGTCAAAGTCAAGAAAGGCAAAGAAAGGCCAAGGAACTGTTCCAGAATAAAGAATGTAAAGAGACATGACAACTGAATGCATTGCATGATCCTGAAATAGATCCTGTACTGGGGAAGAGGAGGCAAAGAGGATAAAGAACATTATTGGTTCAATTGATTAAAGTTAAATATCAGTTGTACATTAAATAGAAGTGTTATGATGTTAAATTTTATTAACTTTAAAACCATATTGTGATTATAAAAGAAATGTTCTTGTGCTTAGGAAATACACACTGAGGTATTTAGGGGTAAAAGAACACAGTATCTCCAACTTTCAAATGGTTTGGGGGGGGAAAATATATATATATATATATATATATATATATATATATATATAGAGAGAGAGAGAGAGAGAGAGAGAGAGAGAGAGAGAGAGAGAAAATGATAAATGGGTCAAAATGTAAACAATGAGTGAACCTGGGTAAAGGGCACATATGTAAGTGCCTTGCACTATTTTTTTGGATTTTCTTTAAGCTTGGAATTATATAAAAATAAACGTTTTATAGAAAAGTTGTAATCCTCATGTTTACAAACATAAACTTGCTAGAAGATAAAATGGAAGATAAGGCCTATTTACACCTAACATAAACCTAACAAATATCCAAAACCCTGTGAGAAAGTCAAAACATTCCCCAAAGACACACACACAAAAATTGTATAAACAAAATAATGTTCTTGGTTAGAAAGTCTCAAATTCAGAAAAATGTCAGTTCTCCCTAAGTTAAATTACAAATCTGTTGTGATCCTAATAAAAATATATTTTTTTCTTCTGGAGATTGACAAGTTGATTATAAAGTTCATTTCAAAAGCAAGTAAGCAAAAGTAATTCTAAAATCTCTGGAAAAGAAGCACAAGTGGAGAATGGGGCTAGCCCTAGCAGACATTAGAACATAGTTTAAAGGTTCTATCATTAAATACACAGTATTGGCATACAAATAAAGCAATATAACTAAATAGAAACTCCAGAAATCAACCTAGTTTCATACGAAAATTTAATGTATGATGAAACAAATCAGTAGTGCAAAAATGATTTGGAATAAATGGATGGCCAGATGGAAAAAGACAAAATTTGATCCATCCCTCACATCATGCACTAGGATAAATTCTAATTGGATCAGAGATTTAAATGTGGAAGGAGGGAAGGAAAGAAGGGAAGAAGAAGGGAAGGATGGAAGGAAGAAAGGGAGAGAGGGAGGAAGGGAGGAAGGAAGGGAGGAACGAAGAAAGGAGGGGAGGGAGGAAGGGAGGGAGGGAGAAGGGAAAGGAAAAAGGAAGGAAGGAGGAAAAAAAGAAGTCATATTGGTGTTAAAAGTATGGGTCAATCCTTCCACAACCTAGGAATGGGGAAAGGTTTTACACTATGACTCAAAATCCAGAAGCTATAAGAAAAAGACTGATAGATTTGACTATGCAAAAACTAAAAATCATTAAATTTTGCATAGCAAAACACACCAAAAAATAGTGAAAGGCAAATGACAAGCTGAAGAAAAGGAAACATTAACAACTTGTATCACAGACAACAGGGCAATCCTAATATATAAAGAACTTCTAAAAACAGAGACTAAAAAGAGCAACAACCTATAGAAAAATGAGCAAGAGCTATGTACAGACTGGCATAGAAAAAGAAATGCAAATAGCTCTTGATCCTATGAAAAGATGCTCAATATAACTTACAATAAAGGAAACACAAATGAATAGGACACTGAGATAGCATTCCAAAGGTTTGACAACTGACAAGATTAGTAAAACAGGCACTGTCATGCATGGCTGGTGGGAATGTAAAATGATATGATCACTACAAAAGGGAATTTGGCAATATCTATCAAAATCATATATGCATTTACCCATTGACCCAGCTATCCCACTTCTAGGAATCTATCCCAAAGACCCAGTGGCAAAAATACCAGAAGAGATGATATGCACAGGGATACTCACTGCAGTATAATTGTCTATGTCTTTTTGTCCAATAATTGATTGAATAAACTATGATGCCTTTACATAGTTGAGATCCAAAAAGGGATGATGTGTGTGTGTGTGTCCTAAGACATACATACACTTTGTCTTAGCTATATTTTATTTCTAGAATTTTATCCCATACAAAGATGACTGAAAATAAAGTTTGACCACCTGGATGGTTTGTCATATGGAACAATCAGAAACAACCTACATGTCCCACAGCAGGGGACTGGTTAAGTAAAGTGTTTGTAGTGAATACAAATAATTGGAGAGCTCCCTTCTCCAAGAAGTCTTCCCTGATGCCCCACATTTACACAGCTCACTGTGAGTGCATCTCTATGGCACTCATCCCCTGATGCCTTGCTTTTGAAGGATTTGTTTAGGGATGTGTTTCTTCCCTAGACTAAAGGTAATGCCATTCACTACATCAGTGAGCAGTTTGGGAATACCATGTGTTCTAATTCTGGCCAATGAGCTGTGTGGGAGGGGTTTTTATAAGGGCTTTTTGGAAAGGTTTTCTTATCCTAGAGAAGACCACAGGAAAGACAGTGTTTCTTTCTCTTGAAGGCATCTCCATGCTTGAACAAGATGCTTGGAACTGCTGCAGCCAATTGCTTCTAGCCTGAGGTTGAATATAATACTAGGAATGGTGGAGCAGAGAAGTGGGGGGTCCTTGCTGACATCCCTGAGCTGCTGACTCAATCATCCCCTTAGCCCACCTACTGTCTGGAATCCCTGGAACATGAGAGAACGCAAGAATACATTTCCTTTCTGTAGAAGCTAGTTTGGGTTTCTGATCATGGCGAATGAAAGCCTCCTAAATGAGTCACTAGAAAATGGTAAGCGGTCCAACTTGGCTAGAGCAGAAAGTACCTGAAAGGAACTGAAAGGAGAGGTGGCTGGGAAGGTAGGCTGGGAGCAGACTTCACAAGCCCCTGCATGCCAGGCCAGAGAATCTGTAAATAATGGGGAGCCATTGACAGTTTTGGTAAGTAATGGGGAGCAGACTCTCGGAACAGATGGGATAAATATTGGTGCAAATGCTTGGTGTAGCTAGCAAAGGACCCAATTAGATTCAGACTTCTCTCTGCTGAGATAAAAAAAAATGCATCTTTCGAGCAGCATCTTAACCAGACTGGAAACAGTATGGAAAGGACGTGGGCGTGAGTGACGACCAGGTTCCCGGGCATTGGTCTCAATGGTCACACTCATACACAAATGCTGCCCTTGGCTGCAGCCTCACCAGCGTCATGTGTGAAACCAAACAGTTGGTTTCTCCGCTTTCCTTGGCAATGGCAAAGCCCCAGTTGGAACCCCGTGTTTGTGCTAAACTCCAGGCGGCACAGTTCTGATTTATAACTTTTTAAATTATTATAAATGTGATTTCTTTTCATTGTAGAAAAATTGGAAAATGCATATAACAAAAAGAAAAATAAAATAGTTTTTAATCTATCTCCCAAGGATAAATAATTGATAACGTTTTGTTGAATCTATTCCAGACTTTGTTTCTCTCTCTGGGTATACATTTAGTAGACAAAAATGATATCGTAACCTACATATTGTTTCATAATTTTTTTTCACTCAGCAATATATTGTGAGTGACTTCTCATGTCAATTAATATTTTCTATATTATTCTTAATGCCTCTATGAATTTCATTCTAATAAAATATCATGATTACTCAACCACTGCTCATGGTTGAATATTGATACTATTTCTAGTATTTTCTATGATATACATAAATGATGTTGTAATCAGTAGCCTTTTACATACACATAGTTTGCAAACTTTGTCCAGTCATCATTTTAGAATAGAATTCCAGAAGTAAAATTGCTAAACAAAGGCCAAATAAAATAAAAACTAAAGTTAAAAATTTTGAATTCTCTTTTAATGAATTATATGGTTTTCCAATGTACATATTTCCAAGCTTAAATAGATAAATGTCTAGATAATTCAATATATATCTACATATACAAATATATACATAACTAGATACTTTATATTTATAAATATACTTATATATTTAGTATATGAAATAAACATATATATGATTTGTTCTTCATAAGAACGGTAGAACTATTGAGCTCATCTGAAAATTCAGAAGTAGTGTATGTCATCTTGTCCTCCCAACATACACATCTCCCTCCTGAAATTGGATGGGACTGGGTTTTCAAAGCAGAGACACCAAGCCAACTGCTATCACCCAGGCATAAAGAGAATCAAGTCACATTCAAGATGTGAGAGGATTTAGAGGGTCCTCCCTGATGTGGGGATTGGGTGGCTATTTTGGAAGAGCCAGAAATGTCCTTATGAACGAAGCCACGGAATGGATGTGAGGCCTCCCTTGTCCTCTCCTACCCTGGAGCCCTGGAGCAGTGCTCTGCTGGCAGGGAAGAAGCTTTCAAGCTTGCAGAGTCTCCTCTGATCCTCCACTGTCACGGATTGTACCTATGTACAGTCTCACCCTAGGGCATAACAGAGACCTAGAATCTCCAGCCTCTTCTACCAGATGATTCACATCCTAGAGGCTCTCCTTATTGCTTCCTCTGGGTGATGAGTGCATTGCCTTCAAGAATGATGCAGACAACAGCAGCCAATATATTCAGCAAGTTTAGAGGGCACCGTGAGACTCCATCATCTCAGCCTATCCTCCCAACTGCCCAGTGAGGTAGATACAATAGACATCCTCACCCCCAGTTTGTAGGTGAAGAGACTAAAGCTCAAAGAGGTGAACTGACTAACTCAAAGTTGTAGAGCTGTTAGCCACTGATATGGTTTGGATCTGTGTCCTACTAAATTTCTTGCCAAATTTTAATCCCTAATGTTGGAGGTGGGGCCTGATGGGAGGTGAGTGGATCATGGGTGTGCATTTCTCATGAATACTTTAGCATCATCCCCTTGGTGTTGTTTTCATGATAGCAAGATCTGGTTGTTTAAAAGTATGCAGCACCTCCCCCCTTCACTCTCTCTTGCTCCGGCTCCTGTCACATGAGACTCTTTGCTTGCCTTTGCCTTCTGCCATGACTGGAAACTCCCTGAGGCCTCCCCAGAAGGAGAAGTTGCTATGCTTCCTGTACAGCCTGCAGGAACCCAATTAACTGTGACCCAATTAAACCTCTTTTATTTATAAATTACCCAGTCTCTGTAGCTATGTGGAAACTAACTAACATAGCCACAGAGCCAGGACCTTACTTAAGACTCAGGTTAGGAAAGAACCCAGTTTCCACTCCGAGTTTCTTTTTGCCAGAGCCATACTACTTGCAATCCGGCTACATGTTCTGTCCTCTATTCTCATATCATTTTTCTTTCATCGTGGACCCAGGGCTCTCAATTGGTTTCCACACTCATATTTGTGGCTATGGGTGAGATGAAAATTATCTTTTCAATTGGTCTTTCTCTAATTCCTCTTCTATCTGCTTCTCTGGGATGTAAAGCTCTATATCAGTCATGAGCTCCACTCCTCTACCACCAACATTTTCTGTGATGCTCAAGAGATCAATAATAATATTGCTACAAGCTATTGCTTCCTGAGTGCTTTCTCTAGACCAGGCATTATTCTAAGCATTAGCATCTCAATACTCATTATGACCCAATGAGCAGTACTGGGTAGAACGGAGTCCCTGCCCTGGGCCTCATGCTGTAATAGATCCCACTCTGCCCTGCTCTGTGTTCCTTCTCATGGGTTAAGGAGCCTGCAAAGCCAAGGATTCAACAAGCCAAGGAACTTGTGACCCCCAAATATCATGGACTTCACAGCTTAAACATTCTTAAACCAACTTCCAGGGCCTGTTCAAGAGATCATTCACATAGGACACATTGCTCTGCTGGCATGCTTATCCTGGGCCGCAGGGTTTCCAAGGAAATGCTGCTTACAGAAGGCAATGTGTGTGTGTGTGTGTGTGTGTGTGTGTGTGTGTGTGTGTGTGTGTGTGTGTTTGTACACATGCATGTGCTTGAAGCTATGTGCTAGGCCCTTCAAAGTATGAGAGTTAGGGTGTGGGTAACAGCAGGGGGACAGGCCGTAAATAGAGGACCTCCATTTGGACTCTTGCCCCACTCACTGCAAATTTTAGGGGAAGGCCTACCTATGGGAGGTAGGCACTACTAAAAATCCCCATGTAGGGATTTGAGCCACATAGGCTATAAGGAACCCCAGGGTCACACAGCCAGCAAGAAGTGGATCCAGGATTTGTACTCTTAAGCACCATACTCACTTCCTCCTACCCCTTCTCAATTGCCATGGCTTCCTGGAAAACTGCAAAACGCAGAGAAAGACAAATTCTATTGACCTCATGATGCTTGCCAGCATTAGGGAGTAGGCAAAGGGACATCTCAGGCCCTACCCAAAAGGAGTATGTTAAAGATCAGAACCTCCTTTGCACAGAAGGGTTTTCACAGTTTATTCCCCACTTCCAATCAACAACACAATCCACTTCATCTGATAATCAGCAAGAATCTTAGCTGGAGAAACAGAGTAAGCAGCCAAAAGACTTTTGCTCTAATGGAGCTGTTCCTCCTTGGTAATCTCACTCAGTGATTTCCACTGGGAACTTTGTGACAAAGACCACCTGCCTGCAAGAACCAGAGTAGCTCTTGATGGACCTGGGTGGCTTCACTGTCTTGAAGCCAAAGATGTTTGATCTAAGATATATCCTCCTCATTGTCCAGCTCCAATGAGTTGGGCAAATACCATTTAAAAAAATAAAGTATTAAATATCAAGTAAGAAAAGATAAAGTCAAAGGCTGGCTATCCCATAGACCCTCATCCATAGATTAAAAAGACCGGGAATAATGTTAGGAAAAAGGGAAAACAATAGGTTATTAAAATTATTGCAAAAGGCAGTTGACTTCGCTATAATTCACTTCAATTCCATTGTGAGTTGCTCCTTATAACCTTTTGGGTGACAAACCTTAAAAGTGTCATCCCCGTCCTTTTGCTTGTTGCTATGGTACACATAGGACACACACATGTCCAAGACATGGCTGTGTCACTGACTTTCTCCATGATGTTTTCCAACCTCTCCATTAGTTCATCATGCAACCTATGAAACAGGACTGCAAGGCATAGCATAGTGTGACTACAGTTTGGGGTTTCAGTTCCAGAATAACAATGGACAAATAGCATTCAAAGAGGCCAAGTCAGGGTGGCAGACTGAAGCCAAAGCTGTTTTCTGGAGTCAGGGTGGACAGTGTTTTGAGCTGAGTCAAGCATAAACTGGAGTCAATATCAAGGCAGTGATGGGGCAGGGATTTGCAGGGCAAACCAAATCACCCCACCAGGTTGTAATTTCTCAGCATGAGGTCCCTTTGTGGAGCTAAGCACATGCCTTCCTGATCCTTCTGTGAGCTGTCTTAAAGGCACCATTTACCACTTGCTAAGGCATTGAATCAACGAACCACCTGTGGGCCAAATCATGGCATTGGGGTCACTCTGCACAAGGGTAAGACCTGGAAATCAAATCACTGGGTACCTGATATATTCATTCTGTTCAGTCACATCCATTCACACATTTAAAAATACTTATTGAGCACTGGCCATATTCAAGTCTTGTGCTAGGCTCTGAGGATTCACAGGTAGATAAGGCATTGTCCCTGCCCTCAGGGAGGGAACATTTCAGTGGGATTGAGACACATGGACTCAGACCACGTCAACAGATTGTGTTAGTTACAGAGATAAGGGCCTGAGAAATTATTCCGAAGGACTTCTGATTATCACATGGAAGACTTCGCAGAAGAAGTGGCTTTCAATGGCAAAAACTGCAATTACTTTTGCACCAATCCAATAATTCCAAACATGCACACGTGAACCAAATGAAGATAAAGTGGTATGGGAGTGTTGTGGTAGAGGGGTCAGCTAGCTTGTCCAAAAGTGAGCGTTTCCTAGGCTATGCCAGAACTGCTTGGAATTCAGAGACACCAGAGCAAAGGGAGCGGGGAGAATAGGGGTGGGATGCAGGGGCAGGCAGTGAGAGTTGAAGCTCAAGAGGCAGCCAAGGCCATGCTCAGGGTTGTGGACCTCATCTAGACGATAATGGGAGCCACTGAAATGGTTTAGGGAGAAAGATGGCTGGACTCACCTTTTATAAAGACCACCATGGCGAATAACTTGGAGGGGGCAAGGCTGGGGGTAGGGAGACCTCACCTCTGAAAACTGATAAACTGATTTCAAAATAAACAAGATTTTCTTTTTCTGCTTCTCAGCTGACTGTTATTTATTCATTAACATTTACTGAGTATCCACTCAGTGTCAGGCTCTATAGTAGGGACCAGAGGTAGGAAGAATAGGACACTGGTCTTGCTATGGTGTGGCCAACCACCCTGCGCAGCTCTGTGCATGTGATGGATTTGTTTAAGGGTACTTGTCATTGGAACTTAAGCACATGGTACTTGCTGTGAAAGGCACCACAAAACCTCCCGCTTACGCTTTGGTTTTGATGAGAAGGCAGCACTCCCATCCCCCTTAATCCAATTAAAAGAGCTCTTCCTGGCTGTGAATGGCAGTCTGGCCAGGCAAAAACCTGGCCATAGAGCATGTCCCATTCCTCAGCCCGGCCCAGGCCGGTGGGCCCGTCCTCCTCCCCTGAGCCGTTTCCACGGGCTGCTGGCCATACTCTGAAAAATGCACGGGTTGCCAAACTGTCAGCAAAAGCTTTAATGAATGGTTCTAATTACATTCAAGTAGCAGAGCCCACTGCCATTTTAATCAAATCTGGGCCTGGCAAGCTCTTTGGCAGGAATACAAGAGAAAGCCTCATGAAAATCCTGCCAAAACACTAATCACCTTTTATCCGAAATTTGCTTGATGGAGGCCTGGATGCAAAATGCTTAGGGGGAAGGAAGAAAAATACACCAACAACATTGTTTGGATATTTTAAGGAGCTTATTTTAGGGCTTGCCATAAATTATTCCATGTGGGGAGGAGAGAAAATTCCAAATCAGGAGTTGCCGGGTGACTTCCCTTCAGGAACACAGTCCTCACAGAGAGGGCAAACCTCTGTGGGCTGAGACCCAGACACTGTCAGCCAGGTCCTGGCTCACGCTCCACACCACCAGAGACATATCCACAAGGCCTTGTCTGAGACCTTCCCCGCATCCAGCTTTGGGTTACAAAAGGCACCCAGCCCTGCTCTGTGTCTTTGCATCATCTCAGACCTATATCCTGAGCCTAACTGGAATTCTTCCTATCTAAACCTGGGTGGTAATTAATCTTTTTTTTTTTTTCCCAAAAGATGGCTTTCATAGTAACCACTGTGATTCTTAAAAAGGAAAGGGCTTTCTCTACAAAATCATTCAGGGTAAGTGTACAGGCAGTACAGGAAACTAAAACCCAGACAACCAGCCAGAGCAGAATAAATGCACAGAAAGGAAAGGTTTGATGGCAAATCAGGTTCCTCTCCCCTGAGGCAGAACAAGAGGAGAAGGATTCAAATTGCAGCAAGAGGGAATTCATTTACAGATAAAAAAGAACTTCCTGACAATGAGGATCGACAGTAAATAGGGAACAGAGATAAGGGGTAAAATCTCCTTCACTTATTGACTCTAATCTCGGATACACTGTATCCCATCTCTGAAAGCTAGTTGCCCTCAGATAACAAAACGAAGGTCTCTACTGCCTAATTTTATTACCTTAAACACCTCAGCCACACTTCAGCCAGTGGTTACCCCCAGCTGGTGGTTAGATTTTTTAACCTTAGATTTTATTTTCCACATATTTTTAATGTGGAAAAATAAAAAATAGTGAGATCTTTTTCCCCATAGTGAGATCTCTAAGAACCCTGGGATACAAGGGATTCTGGGGTCCTTGAAAGTGTTTGACACATGCATTTGGAAGTTCTGCTTTTAAATCCAGTCCCTGCCATTGACCTGAGACTCAGGTTTTCAGTTTTTGTCACTTAGAAAATGAAGATTAAAATACTTGCTCTGCCTATACTATAGAGTACTTCTAAAGATTCAATAAGATCATGCGTATAAAAGTGTTCTGCAAACATGAAAGCACTTTACAAATATTTGCTGTTTTTGAAATTTTAGTACAAATGTAGCTATAGAAGAGCCTGAAGATCTAAAGCTGAGTCTTGAATGTCACTCATTCACTGGCTACATGAACTTGACCTTTGTTTCTTCATCTGTAAAATGGGTATAGTATTGCCTTACAGATTTGTAGAGAGAACTAGGTGAGGTAACAAATGTGAAAGCACTATGCAAATTAAAAGAGAAATATGATTACACCAGAACATGCATACTAGGGGTTCTAAATTATACTCGTTGGATTCTGGAGATATGCCAGGAATTAAAAAGTTATCCAAAGTCTGCAGCTTGATTTAAGGAGTACGAACACCTCAATGGACACGAGTTTCAACAGAATGAATGCCCATCCAAGCAATAGTTTCTTTGACTCCATTCAGGTGATGGAGTCCATCTCTGGCTACCACACCACTAGAAGACCAGGTTGGGTGTCCAGGACCTCCTGGATCAGCCCTTCCACAAAATAAAAGCATATTTAAAACCACAGAATTTAATTCCTCCAGGGCTTAGGTAACAAAGGCATTTTGTAAGTAAACTATAACAGATTGACTTTTTTTTAAAAAAAACTCTTTAGCTGTGAAATAATTTAAAGTCATAGAATAAAACCTCCTTTCCTATGTGAAGAATTTGGACTTAAAAAAAAAGGGGTCACACAACCAAAGATGAATAAAAAAGTGTGGTGGGGACACTTAGAACAGCATTCATAAACAGGCCAGAGTGCAGAGGTGTACAACGAGTTCTCCAGTAAGAACCCATAAGGAAGGACAGGAAAGTGGATGGAGGTAGAAACTTGCAAGAACAGAGTTAGGGAAGCTAAGGACTAAAATAAGCTCAGAGATAAAAAGCAGAAAGACGAAGAGGAGGGGAAAGAATGGAGAAAGACGAGAAGGAACAAGAAGAGGAGGAAGATGGGGCAGAGGACGGGAAGAAGGATAAGGAAAATGAAGAGGAAGAGAAAAAAAAAATCCAACAAGTTGGACAGCAGCATTCCCGACACGAGATCTTTAAATGTAAATTTTGTGGAATCTTATTGAGGGCTGTAACAAGGAAAAGAACAACTATGGTTAAATAAGTTTCAGAATTGTTGGATTACACATTCAATAAAGTTTTTTATTGTGGAACGTTTCAGAGAATTTAAAATGCTAATGTGTGCTGAACATTTCTAAGAACAAGCAGATAAGTTTGTATATGTCCAGACTTACTTGATTGCAGGACTTTTTTTTTTTTTTCCTTTTTCATAAGGCATCTTGCAGAAACAGTACTTCACAGAACTGTTTGGCTTAAAGAATACTGGTGGCCGGCCGTGGTGGCTCACGTCTATAATCTCAGCACTTTGTAAGGCTGAGGTGAATGGAGCACTTGAGATTAGGAGTTTGGGACCAGCCTGGCCAACATGGTGAAACCCGTCTCTACTGAAAATACAAAAATGAGCTGGGCGTGGTGGCAGGTGCCTATAATCACAGCTACTGGAGAGGCTGAAGCAGGAGTATTGTTTGAACCTGGGAGATGGAGGTTGCAATGAGCCGAGATCATGCCACTGCAGTCCAGCCTAGGCAACAGTGCCAGACTCTGTCCCCTGCCCTTCTCCCCCCGTCCAGAAAAGAGCCTTTGGAACATTAGAAATTCTGGTCATTCCATTGCTTCATTTATGTATTCATTCAACAAACATTTATCAGCATTTACTATGTAGTAGTCCCTATCCTATGCTCTGGGAATACACTAATGAGCAAGACAGATGAGGCCTTTGCTCACATGGAAGTTCTATTTTGTGGAGAAAGATATGAACCGTAAACAAATATATGAAGAAGATTATGGTGGGCTAGAAAAGAACCCCCCCACATACAAATGTCTATCTTTTACTTTCTAGAATATGCGAATGTTACCTTATATAGCAAAGGGGATTTTGCAGATGTGATTGATTTAAGCATCTGGAGATTGGGAGATTATCCAGGGTTATCTGGATGGGCCCTAAATAAAATCACAACAGCCCTTGTAAGAAGGACACTCCTGTAATCCCAGAACTTTGGGAGGCTGAGGCAAGCAGATCACTTAAGCCCAGGCAAGATCAGCCTTGGCAACATGGAGAAAACGGATCTGTACAAAAAATACAAAAATTAGCTGAACCACTGCACTCTAGCCTGGGCAACAGAGTGAGACCCTGTCTGAAAAAAAGAAGGACACACAGGATGATCAGGTAGAGAAGGCAGCATGATGATGGAAGCAGAGAGGGAAAAGGTGATCTATTGGGGGGCCACAAACCAAGGAATGTGGGCAGCCCCCAGAGGCTGGGAAAGGCAGCAATGGGATTCTCCCAGAGTACCAGATGGAACCAGCCCTGCTAACATCTTGCTTTTAGCTCCATGAGATTCTTTTCAGGCTGCCAGTCTTCAGAACTATAAAATCTTAAATTTATGTTGCTTTTAAAGTCACTAGGTTCATGGCAATTTGTTACAGTAGCAACAGGAAACTAATACTAAGATCCATATTAGCTGATAAGAAGACCTTTGAAGAAAACAAAAGGGGATGTGATGGTGACTGACCGGTGGGGAAAGGCTGCTGCTTTCAACCAGTGGTCAGGGGAGGTCACTCTAAAGAGGCGTTAGTTGACAATGACACTCAAGACAGCACTCCCCAGCTTCTCTGTGGCTTTGTTCCCTCCAGCAGGGAAAGGAGGCTCATTGGCAGTTGACTCTTTGATACTGTTGGTACAAAGAACAGAGACTCAGGTTACTTCAAGGGATGAGCAGTTTATTAAAAAGATACATGTGAAAATAAAGAAACTAAGATTATAATCCAGGGCTAAGTCCCAAGGAAATGGAAGGAAAGCAGCTACCCAACCAGGCTCCCAGAAAGATGAGGCTCTACATTGCAGGAACAGAGTTTTTCAGAAATAGAAAAGTTACCCAGGATCCACAGCAGGCCTGACACTAATGATACTGGAAATGGGGAATCTTAGCCTAAGTCTCCCTATTAAGCTGACTCCTATCTCTGCCTCTGCTTCTCCTCATGTGCCTTTCTGTCTTTGTTCCAAATGCCAAGGGATCACTACCATAAACTTTTGCATTAAACTCCACAAAAGAAAATCCAATTGGTCTAAATCTTCACCATTTTACCTCGTTTGTCTTTGACTAGCCTAGAGATTGGGTTGCTTGTGGGTCAAATGCCCATTTTGACCCAATCAGCTATGGCCAACATAGCCAGGTTGCTTGGTCACCAATGTATAAGGAACTGGTTAGGACCACAGAAAGGGGAAGAGGGGGTCAGATTGTTTCTTACTGAAAAGGCTGTGGGTGGAACTCAGCACAAGGACTTATCTCAATAAGTCCAAATTCCTAAAAAGGAAAACCACTTATATCTTACCTCAATAATGTTAAACACATATACATCTGGGCGCAGCAGCTCATGCCTGTAATCCCAGCACTTTGGGAGGCAGAGGCAGGTGGATCACCTGAGATTGGGAGTTCAAGACCAGCCTGACCAACATGGAGAAACCCCATCTCTACTAAAAATACAAAATTAACTGGGTGTGATGGTGCATGCCTATAATCCTAGCTACTCGGGAGGCTGAGGCAGGAGGAATTGCTTGAATCCAGAAGGTGGAGGTGGCAGTGAGCCAAGATTGCACCATTGCACTCCAGCCTGGGCAAAAAGAGCAAAACTCCATCTCAAACACACACACATATACACACACACACATGATGCAAAATAACAGTACCAAAACTTACATACACCTTCCTGCCTTTTGAGTTGTTAAAGCATCAACTTTAACCAAGATGATTTAGAAAAGATTTATTCATCCTAGTGTCTGACTCCAGAGGTGTTTTAGGAGCCACTTGCATTCCAAGCTCTTGGAAAGGTGGAAAAGTAACCTGAATGTATAGAAGGTAGATGTAAGGGCAGCTGGTCCAGAGGACCTTTGATACATGTTTCTTGCTACAATGCATGTTCTATGACAGTTCAGGCCAATTCCCATGGGTTGGGGCAGGAACAGAGAGCCGCAAGGAACCAGAGGTCAAGAAAAAACAAAATAGGTTAGTTCCTCTTCCTTCACCAAAGCCCAGAGATCAACCTAGGTGGGGGTTTTATGGGAATGAGAGAAAGCAGACAGAAGCTTCTGTCCCCTCTCCTCAGCAGAACCCACAGGTAGAGCCAAGCTGTGGGGATAGCAGTGAAGTTTCTGTGGGGTTCTGAACACCATGAAGGATGAGATGGCAGAAGGACTCCATCATTCTGGGGACCTCAAGCATGAGGGTCCTTTCATAGTTTATTTCTTTGAATCCTTACTCTAGACTAGAGTGGCAAGAAAGTATTTATTAACCTATTTCGCTTTTGAGGAAACAGAGGGTTACCCATGATGTCCAGGGATCCCTGACCTCTCAGAGGTGATCCATCACCTCTGCCTGGGTAACTCATAATGCAATGAGATACTGATCCCAACCCTAAGCCCCTACCACACATACCCATCTGCCAGCTCCCTTCCTCTCCTATCATACACACAGCTTTCTGTGAGCAGACCTTCTGGATCTGATAACCACTATTGTACTGCAAAGAGCTAGAGAAAACAGTACCCCCAGAAGACTGACAAAATCTGGCCTGGGACATATGATCACCAGTGACAGCTTGGGGAAGAAGAGGAAGAGGAAGCCTAGCTTTCACTACTTATAAGCAGAGAGCCCTCATGAACGCCCCTTCACCTCCAAACCTCCCTTCAGCCCTTAACTGCAAAAACATCCCCATCTGCCTGTCATTTTAGAGAGCTAAGGTAAGCACTAGTACACAGACAGTTTTTGAATGTGCTTAGCAAACAATAAAGCATTCTTTGACCATTATTATCGCCAGAAGGAAGGCTACATGCACATCTCCCGGAAGCCGAATTCTCGCATCCACTCCCTCACTGTCCCAGGTAACTTCCTGCTCTCTCACCCCTAATTCTAGCTACCATCAGCAGTACCAGAAGGTAGGAGCTTTGTCTGAAAATCGTTATATCCTCATCAGCTCACTGAATCTTAACTGAGTGAATGTTTGTACAGTGTTTTACTGTCTATGCATATTTTCATTGTAAACTATTTCATTTATTCCTCCTTTCATTTATAAACAATCCAATGTTTATAATAACCCTTATGAGTGAGCTCTAACTATGGGCCAAGCACTGCTATTAGCACCTTTATGTGCATCATCTTACCTAATCATCACAGTTCTATGAGGCAGGCATACTATAATTATATCCTTATTCCAGATGGGGATGCTGAAGCACAGAGAGGTCAGGGAACTTCCCCAAGTTCACACAGTAAGTGTCAGTGTTGGGATACTCCCAGAATGACTGGCTTCAGAAATCATCTCTTTATATTGAGGTAACCTGGCTCTCGGCAGTTTCCTCGTGGCATCAATTTCATTTTAGTTTACACATGCTATCTTATTTAATCATCCCAAGGCAGGAAGTTCCATTAAACTGAAAAGGAGCAGTAAACTGATTTTTTGTGAATCCTCACACTAGCAGAGCAGGATTCATACCCGGGTCTTCTCACTCTTAAGTCTGATACTCTTCCAGACACACACACCTCTCTGAGAAGAAAGGTAAACACAAGCTCTTCCCAAGAAGCTCTGGAGATGACTGAGATAACAAAGGGCAAATGGTTTGATTTTCTTTGGAAGCATTCTTGAGAAACTTAACATTTGATTATTGTTCCTGCATTTTCAGTGAGCGGCAGCAGTGAGGGGGTGATGCAAATATCAATCAGCCGACGAGCACATCAGTCATCTTCTGAGTAAGTGCACGCATCAAATTAGCATTTCAGAAGCAAGACAGAGAAGAAGATTTCTAATAAGTCTCTCTCCAAAATATACACCAGCCTTCAGAGATTCGTTTTAGATATTTCTAACATTCAACATCCATAGGATTTTCACACAAGGAAGTTAGCAATCTTCAAACTCTTCTAGGTAGTCAGCATCTCTGTTTAGAAATGGTAACAATAACAATTCTGAAGAAAGTAGTAAATTCTACTTCCTTCTTTTTCAATTTCATATACCCCACAGTGGTCATACGTGGGATGTTGTTGATTTCTAAAGAAAAACATAAAGGTTTCACCAGTGGAATTTTTGCAAGGGTGGAAACTTACTAAAGGTAACTGCTTAGTCAAATCAATGACATCATTCACTATAGATATCTAAAAAAGCAAGATGTGATCTTTTACCTTGAATGACTTGGGGTGACCTAGGGACACCAAAGGACATGTAATAATGATAGAGACCATTTTGGAATATGCTTCTCAGCTCTGACACTTGCCAACTCTGATGTGGGGCAAGACAATCTCTTTAAACTGTAAGCCTCTGTTACTTTATCTGTAAAATGGGAACGCAGTAACACAAACAGGATCATAGTGAGCATCATTTGGAAAATTTAATACCCAGATACTGTTCTAAAGTTGGGATATAGCAGATAACAAGACAAACAAGGTTCCTGATCTTATAAAGCTTACATCATAGAGATACTCAATGCATTGTTTATAATAATAACATATAATTACTGTTATTGATATTTTTTGTTAATTTGGCCCTTTCTTTTTCCATACCAATTTTTTCTTAGAAAAGAATCTATTATTTCAATAGAAATCATTTTCTTGTTCATGCTTTTTTTCATGATTTTTTTTTAGTGTTGCTAAAAGTCATAGTTTATGGGTTGCCTTACAAATTAAAAAAAATATTTTACTATGCAGGCTAAGCCTGGAAATTTCCCAAGAGGTTAAAGAATGCTAGAGAGATGTACAATCTTCTGAGAACGATCCCTGAAGAAAACACCTTCATTATTGAGCATACAGGGAATGCCTTGAGTGAGAAAGATATGGGAAGCAGCCTAGGGATATGGGCTCTCTGAGAATGAGCACCATGGCTGTGGCCGCTGGAGAGAGTTGGATGGACATGCTTAGCAGGGAATGAGCCCAGAAGTACCCTTAGACACATGTGACTGAGGAACCTCCTGGTAGCATGGAGTGCACATAAGCTTATTTTGGCCATCTCCAGAATGTCTGCCCTGAGATGGACCTCTCAAAGGTGGAATTGGACATTCTCATGTGTAGCCTTGCAGAGACTTACCCATCTTACCAGCTGTTCTTTGGGGCCCAATCAGGCTTCTCTGCTTTTGAGGTATCTGGACAGTTTCATTTTGGAGGCTTCTACATGGTTCCAGGGTCTTCTGCATGTCATATCAGGCCTATCTTTATTGGTGGAGGCAAAGCTTTGAAAGAGAGGACACGTGGATATAACTTGGACTCACAATTCAGCTCTGTATTTATTTATTAACAAAGATACTCCTAATTAATCATTTTGATATGTGTGTAAACATTCTTACACACAGAAAGTTTTTAAAAATGGGGCAAACATTCCTAGAACCTCAAAACAATAAAATATTGGAGATGGAGGGGGACATTAACACCAAGTAACTCAACATTCTCTTTTTGGAGCTGAGAAAAAGGGAGTTTGGAGAAGAAAAAAAGGTTCTTTCAAAGTTCCACTATTAATATCTGAGAAATCTGGGACCAGGAACCAGGTCTTCTGACTCTCATTCTAGTGCTCCTTCCACCTCTTGATCAATTTACAACCTGGAGCAGGAAATTTGACTATCCTTCTAATCTCCTCCCAACTTGTGCAGCTACAAAAATAGATGCAATCTGGAAGCCCAGCCATGCCAAATATTGTGGCAGACTTCCCAGCCTCTCTCTCCTCCTCCCCCAGCTGATGGGAAGTTGAAGCTCCATAACACTCTTGCTAGAAATGTGACAATTATTTCTCTTTTATTCTTCCTTATATCTAAATCCCACTGTACAACCAAGTTCAAAGCCACTTAGGATCCTCTATCCAGAAAGAAAAAAATCAGATTGGTCATCAGATAAACAGAATCTTCTATTTTAGAGTCTATACATTAAAAAATATATGAGACAATTGTGAATATTTATATTTAAATGAAAGACCCAGACCAATTAAGAAGAAAAACATGGAGGCTTCAGGAGAAACCTGTGTGGCTGTATGGGGTCTTCCCACTGGATGAAGGGTTAATAAAGAGAGAAACAAAAGAGGTTCAGCATATTAAAGACTGATTTCAAATGGATGCTAGATCCTGTGAGAGAAGCATTGTAGAAACAAAAGACAAGGATATTCGAACACAGCTAGAAGTCGAATTCAAGAAACTGTTTTTCTTCATGCTGATACTTGGCAGAATACTGAAAAGATTATATGGAGACATATGTACAAGGATGCTCATTGCAGCATTATTTGTAATAGAAAAAAATGGAAATAATCTTAATCTCCTTCTATAGGAGACTGACTAGAATACATTATGGTGCATATACTATGGAATAGCATGCAGCTGTTTAAAAACACAAGGTTGAACTGTGTGTTCTGATACAGAATGATGTTCAACATACATAAAGATACAAAGTGATAAAAAAGGAAGTCACAGTACTATGTAACATGATCTGGTTATACATAACAGAAAATGTATATATTTATACATACACAGAAAATTTCTAGAAGAAAGAAGATTAATCGCTGGGAAATGCTAATTAAAAGAGAGAAAGAGAATGAGATGCTTTGATCTGTTGCCTTTCATCCTTCAGATGTAAAAGTTTTACCATGAGGGATACATTATTTCTATTATTTTCTAAACACAAAAATCATCCAGAATTGATTTTCCAATACATTTTCACTTATTAATAAATTGTTCACAACATTAAAAAGTAATACTTAATTAGGAAAAAAAAATACCCAAGAGGTTTTCACCAAACACACTTTCTTCCTCCCTGAAGACTTCAATTGCTGGATAAAATGTATCTTCCTGATCCTTGCCATCTTCCTTTGTAACTATGAAGGCTGACACCATGTAGAATTCCTTAGTCACAAAGCTTCCTTGGCCCTGCGATTCACAGACCTCAGACTTATTCTACATCTGCCACTAGCCTTTTGGCTGCAGTAGGACTTCATTATGATGCCTAGAGTTCGAACGTGGAGCTTCCTTTCTCTGATCATAGCTCAGAAAGGTAGGAGCACAAAGAATTGGCCCAGATGTCTCAACAAGTTCAACCAAATCATCTCTATCCCTCTTTTTGGCTAAAGACAGATCAGGGAATTCCCTCAGCCAGTGCTGGTGAAATGCAGCAAGACGTTTGCCCAAGTCTCTGAAACATATTTGTAGAACCACTTAGAGAAGAGTAGGCTGGACGACTTTGTGGAGCATTGCCAAGATTTAACAAACATGTCCATAAAGCATAAGGTACTAATAATGGCAACTGGATAGAGGATCTAAAGGTCTGCAAAAGGGTCCAGCGTTGGGCCTTATCACACTGATTTTCTGTTCCCTCTCACTTTATTAAAACATTCCAATCTCTGAACTTGAAAATATACAAATTGGACCATTTCTTTTCTAGGATAAAAACTTGCCCTGTCTACATACTGTATGGCTCCATTTATAGGACATTCTGGAAAAAGCAAACTAGAGATAGAAAGTAGGTGTTAGAGCGTGAGTGGGGATTGGCTATAGTGGGGCAGCACGAATGAATCTTTTCGAAGATGAAACTATTCTGTGTCATGATTCTGGAGATGGACACCTGACTCTAATAATTTGTCAAAACCCATAGAACTATATACCATAAAAATGTGAATTTTGCTGTATCTAAATTTAAAACGAAATAGAAAAAAAGTGCTTTGTCATGTTGAAATCCTATTATTTATTATAATATAACAAATGCATATAAAAATGAATGCTAGGTTCTCAGTTCAACAGCTTACACTTGCAAAGGCAAAATTCCCCTAGTTTCTTCAGAGTTGGAGTTATCTGGCTGCACATACCCATCATATCCTCAGGTAGCCCCTACCTGCCTCCCCAATTTTGTCTCCAGTCATTACTTTTTCTTCCCACTCTGTATTCTCAGTCCTAAATATACCAAGTTGTTTCCTGCCCCTGTGCCTTTGCACACAGGTCTCTTAACTAATAATGCCTTTGCCTCACCATTTCCCTGCACTAACCATGAAATCCCTTCAACCTTCAAAACCCAGCTCAGCCATCAGCTTCTTAGAAAAGCTTCCCTGACTCCTCAATGAGCCATCTCTCTACAATGTTTATTTCAATTGCCACCCTGAGTGAAAGATGTATCTTTCACTTGGCTCCTGGAGTTAAACTGAGCTCCTAAAGGATAGATGCTGGGTATTCTTGTCCACCTCTGGGTCCTCAGAACACAGCGCAGGGTTGCATATAAGATGCCACACCCAAATAAGTATTTGTAGACTTTGAACTATTTTAGAGCACTAATTTTTTTTCCTGATTAGGCAAGCTAAATCACTAGCTGTGTTTGAAGAAGGGGCATTTCTAAAAAAAAAAAAAAAATTCCTAACACTATACAGTAATCGGTTTTTCCTTTTCTAGCATTTTATTAGTACTTGGGGGCAATTTCACATATTAAGAGGGTACAGTCGGCAGTAATCCATTTTATAGCATGTTTTGCAAGATATAGTCTCATATCTTACTTTAGTCAATTTTCTTCTGGTTTTCAGGCACTGGTTGCAATGCCTTTGTGCTTGCAATGCCTTTGTGCAGTGTGTGATTCCTAATTTTCTCCTGCAGTCCCTTATACTTAAGAGGACTAAACTGCATTTGCCTTCAGCTGGGGCTTATTGTGACACATCTGAAAGCAAATGGAGAAATATCAGCAGACCACACAGACTCCTTGGGAAGGACTGTGATGCATTACTGTAAGAATCTCAGACTATTGCTTATGGTAAAACCCCTGTGCCTAACTCAAATACTAAGGGATATGAAAGGATTGGAGGAAGGGATTTCCCATCCCTGTATTCTCTAATCACCAAAGCTGAACTCATTCCCTGGCTCCAGTGATGGGATAGGTTAAAGACATCTGGCTATTTCAGGCTGGTATTTTGGCAATGGCTGGGATGGATCCTTGCCTTCAAGGAGACTGCAGTAGGCTCAGTCTTCAGGGAGTACTGCCAGCTTTGTTGTCATACTTGCTGGAGTCAAGACAGGCTGGCTGGAGCTGGGGATATGGCCAGTCCATTAGGGGTCTGGATAAGGCGTGACTAATGGCAGGGCCTAGGCCAAGGGCTTCAGAACATGGCCCCCGGGGCCTTGGAAATAACATTCACGAGTACAACATCTTTAGAAGAGTGGTGTAGGGAAACATATACTGTCATCTTGCTAATCCTCAGTTTCCCCATCTGTCAAAGACAGAGGATTAAAACTAGTGATTTATAAGACTCCCTTCCCAACTGGAGCTTGGGCAAAACAGAGTGGTCAGAAACAAGGTCAGACAGGAGTGGAGGGCAAGGTAGCTCAGAGTTCATGCTGACCTAGAGAAGAACAAAAAGTAAGAGCAGCCTTCTGGGGATTACTGGATGGCTCATGAGGTTTCCCACTCCAGTAAGACACTGGAGAAACTGTCCACGAGAACATTCAACAAACTATCTGCTTAGAGAATATCTGCCCAAAGAAGGGCCTGCTCAGTAGCTTCAGGGGCCCATGGAGTAGCACATGGACAATCTACTGGGACCCCGTATCCCAGGCAGGAGTCCCAGGGGCAGGACTGACATTTCTCAGTCCAGCTGGCCACACACTGGCCACAGCCTTGGCATAGCCCCTCTGACTTCTTTCAAACCCCCTCTCTTTATTCCCTCCAAACTCCAATGTATATTTCATTAGAAAGCAAGCTGGCATGGCAGAAATACAGCGATTTTAGAGTCTGAAGTCCTGAATTTGAGTTTTAACAGCCCCGATTGTTACGCAGCATGTAATCTTGAGTAAATTATTTTTGCCACCTCTACCTCAGTGTTCTTCATCTGTAAAATGGAAATTATACCACCCATCTCCAGAGATGTTTTCATGATTCAAATTAGATCACTAAATCGCCGTGCTCTGTAAACTGAAACACTAGACAAACCTAAGCCATTAGCCACGTCAAATTATTTTGGGAAGTCATTGGGGTCTAAATGATGCATAAACAAAACCAGAGCTGGAGAGAAAGCCTCTCTTGGCCCTGTGCAGACTCACTGTCTCCTTTCCGTCATCTGGCGATCCCCCCAACCCTCCCCTCCAGCCTTCCGGGCTTGGCGGTGGGGCCAGCCAGCCACTAACAGGATGGCTCATTGCTCAAACCAGACAGTCCCCAGGGCTGGAGGCTTGTGCCTGTGAGCCTATCAGCTGGCATGTTGACAGACACGAAATCTGGCCAATAAATGTCTAATTGGGATGATACCAGTCTTCAAACACGGCAGTTCAGCATAGTGAATCCAAAGGGGTAGAAGGCAATACTAAAAGCCACAGGTCTGGGAGGCCACAAACTTTGGCACTTCAAGGCCATGAAATGTTGTGGAAGGGTAGAGGATCTAGAAAAAACAACACACTAGCATTTTATATGCAGGAGCCAGTGTGGGGCAGGGAAAAGCATGTGAACTTAGGAGCCCCAGACACCTGAATACCACGCCCAGCTCTGCTATTTACTGTCTATGTATTCTTTAGCAGGTCAATTAATTTCTCTGAGCCTTGGTTTTCTCACTGTACAATGAGTATTGCAACAGTAACATAATTCTAATCCCTAACATCTGCTGGAGGTGTATTATGTACCCAGGTACTTTTTCATGTCCTCTGCAGGTAGAACATGTGTAACCTACTTCTCAGGATTTTTTGAAGCTACTTGGTGAAGTATCTGATAGGCTAACAAGCACTCAGTGAGAATGAGCTTCCTCCCTTTACCCCTTATTTTTGTGCCCCCAAAACCCAACTGCCTCTAATGCAGCTGATACTTTATCCCTTGTGAATCCCAGCTTCACTAATTACCAGCTCTGTAGTCTTGGGCAAGTTACGTATCCACTCTGAGCCTCACTTCTTTTCTTGGGTAAAATAACAAATAATGACCTCTTAGAGTTGTTGTGGGAATAAAATGATAACGATAAAGCACTTAGTGCAATGGCTACCAGGTAGTAAATTCTCCATATTAGTTGATTTACTTATTATTTATAAACCCTCATATTTGTGTCACATTTTTTCACTTCGTGAAGCACTTTCACAGCTGTTAACTCATTAGATTTATACTCTGTAAGGAAGATATGGCAAGAATTATTAATTTTTTTTGACAAATGGAAGCTCAGAATTGTGGAGTGGCTTACTCAAGGTCATGCCATGAATAAGGAGTGGAGATGAAAGCTAAATCCAGCTCTTCTTCCTTCAATCCTAATGTTCTTTCCCTTCTAAGAAGTTGCAGAGAGTCACTGGTAATGGCCAGAGTCAACTCCTCAAAGTTGCCCCTGTGGCCTAGAAAAAATCGGCAAGACTATTGGTTGTTAATGGTGGGTGAAAGCCAGAGACCCTGGGTGAATCCAGAGTCTCTGTGACTATTCTATGAATAGAGCAAGAGACCCAGGCAACTTCAGGTCCTTGAGGATAATTTATAGCATTTAGGGGCATTTAGGAGTTAGGGAGAAGTAGGGAGAGGCTCTGAATGGAAACAGTTCCCACTGAGTTTGGAAGTCCTCAGACTTCACAGGGTCCCATAGAAATGGAATGTAAAATTGCATGGATAAATATTTTGGTATTTTTCTGGGTAGAAAGATCACAGCTTTTGCCTGATTCTCTCAAGCATTTCTGATCCACAAAAGGGAAAGAGCAGTTGATGTAAGAATGCCACATTGACTTCCGCACTTGAAGTCACCCAACAAGTCCTGTTCTATGGAGATAGCTTCTAGGGAGGATGGCCATGACCAAAGGAAATAGCCACCATGTTCTGTCTGCCTTGCCTGGTGTCACCTTTCTTCTCTTCTTGTCTCTATTTGTCAACTTTTCTTTAGTGAATAAAGAGTATCTTCACAGTCATTCAAAACAACAAAGTATTAAAAAAAAAAACCTTTAAATTCATCATTTAACTCAAGAAACAAGAGTTTATGTAACATAAGCAGGGTTTCCCACTTTGTCTGTCTCAGCAAATGCAATTTAGATGTGCTGTTTCTAATGAAAGCAAAAACAGAACAAATAATTAAATTAAAAACAACAGCATCAATTTAGTGATTTACCAATTAGCAATTCACTCCAACATGTATTGAATAAATACATGAGCTCACAGAACACCATGCATAGTGTTGCTAGTTTAATTGGTCTCTCTGCAACATTGAACATGGCTAGCCACTGTCTTCTGCTACACCACCACCTTCCCTTGGTCTTGGTAACACATACTTCCCTGGCTCTCTGCCTCTTGTACAGTTCTCTCTTCTTTCCTTCCCCTAGATATTGGCTCCATCCATAGGCTCATTTTCAGGCTATTTCTGTGATGACTTCATTTGCTTCCATGACTTCAGTATCTATCTGATGATTCCCAAATCTATGTCTACACTGATCTACACTGATGATTCCCAAATTTATATCTTTAGCTCAGACATTTTGAAATAATTCCAACTTTGCAAAGCCAACGTCTTACAGTACACCTCCATTCAAATGTCCCACCAGTATTCAAACTCAACATGTCAGAAGCTGAACTTATTATTCCCAGGGTCAACCCATGACTTTGACCAGGATGATTCAGTCACTTATAATCTTCCTCTTGTGCCTCCTATTAGTGAACTAATCCTCCTATTAGTGGATGTTTGACTTCTTTCCCACTGCCACATCCGGTGATCCTAAGCCTATGCTTCTTCTCCAGTACCTTCAATAACCATCAAATACCTTGGTTACTATACTAGTTTCACTCATCTGGACAATAGCAAAAGCCTTCTAAAGCCTTCTAACAGATCTCTTTGCTCTATTCTTGACTTCTTCAATCTATTCTTCATGCAGCATTCAGAGTGATTTTCCCAAGACGCAAACTAGATCATTTCCCTCTCATATCTAAAACTCAAGGGCTACCAATGCCTTCACGATAAGGTTCAAACACCTGGGGATATCTAATCGGTTCCTTCGTTTCTGATCCCTGCCCACTGCTCCAGGCATCTTCCAGCCATCTGTATTAGTTAGGATTGAGGTTCCGGCTGCTATAACAAAGACACAGCTATAAGAGTGGCTTTTAAACAAGGTAGATGGTTTTTCCTCTCATATATAGAAAACAAAGTGTAAACAGTCAGGTCTGATGTAGAAATCCTGATTCCTTCCATCCTGCTTCTCCGTTATCTTCAATCTGCGGCTTCCATCTAAAGTGATCTAAGGTGGTTGTTATTGCCCCCACCATCGCTTTCTATTCCAGCCAACAGTAAAGGGCCAAAGGGACAACAAAACGATCCAGACAAGATGAAAAAAACATATTACATCCACCCACATCCCGTTGGCCGTAATTAAGTTATTTGTCCATGCTTGGCTTCAAGGGTGGCTATGAAATGTAGTGTTTTGCTGAGTGGCTGTGTGCTAACTAATTGCTTGTTTCAACCTAGGAATTCATGATTGTTGAGAATCCTTTCTGCTCCCATAGGACCTTGTGCTTCCCCTCCCAAAATGCTTACACTAGATTTGAATTGCTTGATTACTTATCTATTTTCTCATACAGATTATGAGATTCTTTAGAGCTGGGACTGCATCTCACTCATCTTTGTTTCCTGAGTGCCTAGCACAGTAGTACCTCATGCATAATAGGTTATCAATACACGTTTGTACGTTGAATTAATTTGTAAAATTTTACTAAGAATAGGACCTCAAATTGTACACACAGTATGAACTTAGCTATGAAAAAATCACAAAAAGCAAACAAACAAATATAAAAAGAGTTCCAAGTAGAAAAATATCAAAATGTTAATAGAGCTTGCTTACAGGCCATGAGATTATGGGTGGTTTCACTTTGATTCTAGGCAGTATTATTTTAATCTGGGGAAAAATATTAAAAAGAAGGAAGGGAATTTTGTTGGTTTTAATTTTTCTTAAGCTCTTTAAAAGTTTTACTAAAAAGTTTACAATTATGTTGTCTTTGAGCCATTGCTCTTTCAAAACACCACAGAGCCAACTTAGAATGATTTATTTCAAAGTTAACATTTAGAAGAAGAGGTTATCAACTCCAGACTGGCCATTTCATAGGTGAGAAAACTATTTCACCTATTTCATAGGTGAGGCCCAGAGAGAAGAAGAGGCTTCCATAAATATGTTTATTTTTATTGTGATAGGAACACTTAGCATGAGATCTACCCTTTTAACAAAATTGTACATGCATGGTAGAGCATTGCTAATTACAGGCACCATGTTGGACAGCAGATCTACAGAACTTGTCAGTCCTGTAAAACTTTATATTTGTTGAATAGCAACTCCCCATTTTCTCTTTCCACTCAGTCCCTGGCAACAACCATTCTACTCTGTTTCTATGAGTTTGACTATTTTAGAAACCTCATATAAGTGGAATCATGCAGTGTTTGTCCTTCTGTGATGGCCTAATTTCACTGAGCATAATGTCCTTCAGGTTTATCCATGCTGTTGTAAATGGCAGGATTTCCTTCTTTGAGGCTAATATTCCCCTCTTGTGCGCGCTCTCTCTCTCTCTCTCTCTGTGTGTGTGTGTATGGGCAAGTGTGCACACATGTGCATCACATTTTCTTTATCTATTCATCTGTCAGTGAACACTTATCTTGTTTCCATATCTTTGCTATTAGGAATAATACTACAATGACAGCATTAATATTTCTTTGAGATCCTAATTTCAATTCTTTTGTATATATACTCAGAAGTGGGATTGCTGGATCATATTGCAGTTCTATTTTTAATTCTTTAAGGAAACTTCATACTGTTTTCCATAGCAGCTGCACCATGCACCATTTTATATTCCCACCAACAGTATGCAAGGGCTCCAAATGCTCCACATCCTTTGTTATCCCCTTTTTTTTTTTTGACAATAGACATCCTGATAGGTGTGAGATGGTATCTCATTGAGATTTGGATTTGCACTTCCCTGATGAATAGTGATATTGAGCATTTTTCATAAACTTGTTGGTCATTTGTATGTCATCTTTGGAGAAATGTCGATTCAAGTCTTTTTGCCACTTGGGGTGGGTGTGTGTGTGTGTGTGCGTGCGCATGTGTGTGCGTGTGTGTGTGCATGTGTGTGCGTGTGTGTGTGAATGTGTGTGTGTGTGTGTGTGTGTGTGTGTGTGTGTGTAATTTTGTTTTGCTATTGAGTTTTAGGAGCTTTTTATATATTTTGAATATTAACCTTGTATCACCTATATAATTTGCAAATATTTTTTCCCATTCTGTAGGTTGCCTTTTCCCATTCTGTTGATTACGTGCAAAAGTGTTTTAGTTTGGTGCAATCTCACTCATTTATTTTTGCTTATGTGGTTTGTGCTTTTGGTGTCATATCCAAGAAATCATGGCCTAGACCAATGTTATAATGCTTTGTCTCTATATTTTCTTCTAGGAGTTTTAGAGATTCAGGTCTTATGTTTAAATTTTTGTTAACTATTTTAAGGTAATTTTCGTGTACAGTGTAAGATAAAGGTCCAACTTCATTCTTTTACATGTGAAGCTCCAATTTTCCCAACACCATTTGTTAAAGAGACTATCCTTTCTCCACTGTATATTATTGGCACCCTTGTCAAAGATCAGTTGACCATGTATACTGTGGGCTTATTTCTGGGCTCTCTATTCTGCTCATTGTTCTACATGTCTGTTTTCATACCAATATTATACTGTTTTAATAAGCATAGCTTTGTAATATATTTTGAAATCAAGAAATGTGATGCCTTCAGCTTTGTTTATCTCTCTTGAGATTGCTTTGGCTATTCAGAGTATTTTGTAGTTCAATGTGCATGTTAGGATTACTTTTTCTATTTTTGTTTAAAAATGGGATTTTTATAAGGGTTGCATTGAATTGTAGATCACTTTGAGTAATGTGGACATTTTAAAAATATTAAGTCTTCTAAACCATGAACACAGGATGATTTTCCATTTATTTGTATATTTAATTTTTTTCCTCAATGTTTTATAGTTTTAAGTGTATAAATCTTTCACCTCCTTGGTTGAGTTTATTCCTAAGTATTTTTTTCTTTTGATGCTATTGTAAATAAAATTGTTTTCTTAATTGTCTTTTTGGTAAGCTTATTGTTTGTGTGTAGAAGCATAACTGATTTTTGTATGTTGCTGTTGTGTTCTATGCCTTCACTGAGTTTATTAGTTTAAGCTGATCAGCAGTGCCTCTGGATGTATCAGGCTTGGTTTTATTCTTTAGAGAATGCCTTTGATTGATACTTTTTAATTTCAATTGTTCTCATTTCCAGACACGATGAACCACCAGTCCAGAAACAAAGCATCCCGCTGCATGCATGGCTCAATTTGGTGCCTTGGCCAGCATATTGGAAATAAATGATGAAATCAGTCCTAGTAGCCCATTGCAGATGCCACCACACTGCAGCATCCTGAGACAAGGGCATTTGTCTGTAGCTTTTCCGGGAAGAGGCCCCTGGAAATGCTCATCAAAAAAAGGCAAGGCTGCCAATGTATTTTTCTTTCTTGACATGATTATGGAGGCCATTTTGTGATTATTTTTTAAAAATAAATCTGAGTTTATTCCTCTTTTCACTTAGCTCTTTACCCCTTGGTTACACAGTCTGAAGAGGGCACAGAGGGGCAAGTCATGTTTTAAAAGACTTTGAGATGAAATAAATTCAAGGAGAATTGTTCCACCTTGATTATGCACACCTCTCCCTTGTCCACACTGCTCTGGGTGCTAGACTCCTCAACACAGTCTGAATAGAACATAAGCAAGCCTAGCTCAGCATCTTTACAGACATCTTCTGACCCATGGAGTCTCTCTCCCAACCTCCATACCCAATGGTTCTACCTCCTCCAGGAAGCCTTCTTGATCCTCCTGGCTTTCTCTGGTCTCATGTACCTCAGAACTACAAGTTCATGGCCTGTGTACATAAGCCACTTCTTTTGTATTTCCCATATCTAACCTTAGGTGTTGATATATTTTTTTCATGTAAGCCCACTATATTTCCCCAATCTGTGCACTTTCCGAAGGCACGGGCCATGTCTAACTCATCTCCACGTCCTCAGAGACTTGCTCTCAATAAGCACTCTGCAAATTTTGGTTGAACCTGTAAGATTGTCCAACGTGGCAGGGCAGCTTTACTTTAGAATTTGAGCCAACATTCCTTTCCCAGTTAACCCAGAGCTCCCACCTCTCACCCACAGATCTTCTGGATCAAGGCTCTCTTCTAGGCCTTCAGCTCAAGGAAAAGCAGAAAAAGTATAGGACTAGTAGGTAAGAGTACTGGGTCTGATCTAATCTCTGTCTATTGCTAATTGAATGAGTCGTTTCATGTCTCCCACAAATAGTTTTTTCAACTGTAAAATAGTTGTTGTTGCACTACACAAGTTGTTGTAAGGATTCAGTGAAGCAGTGTACTTCCGAAATCTTAGAGGCAGGTTAAACCCCAAAAGGCAACTTTGTGCTTCTGTGAATTTTCCTTCTCCACTTGTAGGCACCACAATTTTTTTGTTTCTTTCCAACCATATCTGATCATTCACATTACTACTCACAAAAATCACCCCAGCACATGATGTTCTTGCCTATAGCAAACAACAGCCCCCAGAAGTTTAAATTTCAGAGCTGTAAATGGAGCCATTCAAGAATATCAGGATGAGGTCTAAGTCTGGCATCTACAGGGAAGGTTCAGAAATAGTGATAAAAACCAAATGCCTCCTCTATTACTATAGAGAGTCAATATTCCTGGAGAGATCCACGTTAGCAGTAGGAACATCTAGATGGTAACAGCAAAGCGGTGCATACAGATGGAATTGGTGCAAATGGTACTGGATTTACTCTGTAAAAATCCAGTGTTTGTCTCTCCTTGTTGACAATACTTGGGGCATACCAGCATCCTATATCTCCTCTCTATGGCTAAGGTCTCTTGGGGAATCTCAGAGTACTTCTAAAGCATGTGTGTGTGTGTGCACATGACAGATCAATACAGCATGGCTTTTTCATCTTTCTACTATTTGATATGCAGAATTTATATAATGTGGGTGTTCATATTAACCCTTGATTCAAGACATAGGGAAGCTCATAAATAAGTCAAAGAAAATATCCTTGGTGCCAGGATATTAGGAGGGTCAAACCCATGTGAGGCTTTTCTGGGGCTCTTACATAATGCAAAATGCCCAGAGTCTAGCAGACAAAGTTATTAGGAGAGACCTTAGAAGACAAAAACACATGTGAATTAGAGGCAAATGTTACAGTGACAGGTTGCTCCTCCCATCTTTCCTATAAATACCACTTCTCATGGGATGTGGGTTGCTATGGTGATGGAGGTGGAGTGATCACTGAACCTAGAGGGCAATAGGAAATGTTACTATAGGCTATAGCTCCTCTACTCTCCTGCCATACCTCCTTCACCTCATCCCTTCTCAGCCACACAGCCTAACAAGCTTTCTACCTTCTACTTTAAAGCCGTTGCAACCTCTTCTCCACACATTTCTACCTAGTAGCCACTTCCAGTTGCTCCTTTTTTGAGTGGTCCCTTTCAGAGTGAGAGCTTCTTAGGATCACATCCAGATTTCATATTTGACTTCTCTCCCCATGAAAATCATGCACTGCAGGCCTAAGGCAAAGGAGGCACCCAGGTCTCTGGGATACTAACCCTGCCAAGACTTCTGAGCAATCGGGTCTCTAATTTCCAAAAGAGGAAGCTGGACACCTTATAAACATATCCTCCCCTGTAAAATTCTCTCCTTGGATTAGAGATCAGTCTGATACTTTAGAATCATATACTTTCTTTGTCACTGAATGAGGCCCTCAGTGTTCCCTAGCTAGCTGTTGAGTTCCACGTGCATTAAGCTAGAAAACACCTGCATGAGAAAGAGGTTGGGGCTGGAAATTGGCTGTAGGCTCAGCAAGGGAGGACAATGTGATGTAGCTGCTTAGCAAGCCTGCAGCCTCTTGCTTGGCCTTGGTAAAAGGGAAGAGTTCTAATGACTGGGAGGGGCTGGGTACCCCATTCCACCCTGTGCTGGTTAGCTTGTCAGCTGGATCATCACACCCGCAATTACAAGTCCCTGAGTCCACAATGGGAAGAGAAACAGGGCAGATGAAGGGTCAGATGTGTAGCCAATGTGAAGAAACTGGGAATCTCTGGCTTGTAGGAGAAAAGGCATTCGAGGCTCCATATGAGTTGCTTCCACTAATCTGAAAGGTGGTATTTGGAAATGAGATCAACAACATCATATGTGAAAACTAAAACCAATGGCTAGAGATAATAGGAAGTTAATTTTCGCTCAATATCAAGTGCACCTTCTCTAAAAAATAGAACTGACTCTTAGTGGAGGGCACTGCCTCATGAAGGAAGGATCCCCCTACTACACACATACACCAGCAGGAGCATTCAAATAGAGGTTCGATGACAAACCATTAAGAAGCTAGCCTAAGAGATTCCAACTTCTGGGGCCAACCTGATGACTTCTGAAGGTCTTCTCAATTTCCGAGTTTTGATGCCAAAAGAGAGTCCAGAACCTAAAGCCAAAGAGCATCCTCCCCACCACCTCCCTTTTCATTCCCGGCACACTAATTTTCCCTCTTTCGGTGCCGGTGGGGAGCAGGACTCCATGAGTGCTAGTAAGTGAGACAAGGCTCTGCCCAGCCCTCTCAGCATGCTTGGCAATTAGCTGGACTCCAGTCTTCCAGGATTTACAAGCTCTCAGCAGGTTGTGCTACTCCACCAGCGCTTATTTAGAACCCAGGGAAGGAGGCAGCCACAGGTAGCAGGGGCTTAATTCTGAACTCATGCTAACCAAACATTAACATTTGCATTTAAAAACAGGAGAAGGAAAAAGAGCAATAAAAACTCTACTCAATTAAAGCTGTTTGCAAATGCAAATATGCCTGACACCAGAGAGAAAGGGACTTGAGCGACCATCCCTCTCTGCTGACATTTGTGACCAGACAGAAACAGGGAGTATGTACATGTTCTGGGAGAAGGAAATGGGATGGGTTTGGGGTGGAGGATGAGGAGGGACAGAAAAATAGTTTTGTTCTATACCATGAAACCTGTAATTTCCCTCTGACATGAAAATTAGCTCTGTTGCTAATTAGCTTTCTAATATCATTTGCTGCCACAGAAAAGATAAAAGTTTATGAATTTATGAAGCTATCTGGAAAAGAAAAGAGAATGCAAGTTTGCAAGAGGGGATTAGCTGATAGAAATTGCTGGGGACATTTCAGGGGATCAGGCCTGTGGCTCCCTTTGTGCCCTGAAGCATCCCTCAGACAGAGGCCTGGTTCTATGTCCACACACCCTCTGCCCTGTGGCACCTCCTGGCTGCTCTGAGGTGCCTCCTGTCTTTGCAAAGTCCTACGGGAAAGTATCTCCTCATACTGTGTCCTCTGCAGCTCCTGCAGCTGGTCCTCATTGTGTCTCTTGAGTGGCAGAGCTCACGTTCCTTCCCGTGCCCAAGACAAGCCTTCTGTGGCTTGAAGGTATCTATGGATGAGGCTGTGAGTCTGCTTGGCAGCTGGCCTGCTTACCCCATCAAACATCTTCCACTCACTTCTCTGGATGGCTCCAGCCTCTTCACCCTTCCTACCAAGTTCACTGTGATTCACTTAGGTCAAGAGCCTTCCTGAACTCAACCTGGCCATGGGTGGTTTCTCTTTTATTTTTATTTTCTTTAAAATATAATCATAGCTTATGTTAGCTTATGTTTACAGATAATATATTACGTGCCAAGTATGTCATGTGCTTTATTTCATTTAACCCTCACTGGAACTCTAGGAGTTAGATATTAGATTATCATTCCCACTTAACAGATGAGAAAACTGAGGCTCGGAGAGGTTGCAGACGTGGTAAGTTATATAGCCAGGATTTTGAACTCAGGTCTGTTATTTGTTATCAAAACCACTACCTTACCCATGTAGGGCCTTTTGTAGCTCATTAACGATACTTTCACTAATTCTGTGCTTCTCCCAATCTTCAGGGTGCAGGTGAGGAATGTGAGTCTCATAGTGGTTGAGTGACATGCCCCTGGTCCACAGCTGGCCATCAGTGAGTCTGGGTTTGGAACACAGACTCTGTTCCATGTTCTCCGTGCCACAGCACATGGACATACACCTGCTAAATATTTTGTCCTAAAATTGTTTTCTTTAGATTAAAAAAGCCTCAAGATAATCATGACTTCCATTAAATACAACCAAAAAGTGTAACCTGTGAGATTAACACAGAGCAGATTTTGAATGCTTGCCTGTAATTAAACCTATTTTTAAGGACCTTTTCCATAGGCTCTTAAACATGATGTAATTGTACTCCATGGCTTCCTCCATGCAGATAGATATCAGCTCATGGCCATATGTAACTATAGCTTTGGGTCCAGACCATCACCATCCAGGTCCCAAGTCTTCAAAGAAGCCCATGAGGCCACAGAGCCTTGCCCAGCTCACTGTCCACACAAAGTATTCTCCTGTCCTCTCTCCTACTCTCTGCTCACCAGTCCCTGCCAGCTTTAAGGGTGGATTTGTGCAGTGACTACAACTCCCGCACTGAGCCCTAAGTTCCCAGATCTATTATCTCCTGGGTTGGGGTCCACTGTGGTTCCTCTTTGGCCTCTCCAACTAGGACTGGGCCCTCTACCACATGTTCCCTATAATCTGACCCTCACACTTCCCAGCTTTCCTGATGCCCACAGTTTGTAATACCTCAACCCTGAATAAACACTTTAAAAGTAAAGAATAATGTCATCCATTTATCTAGTAAAGTCTACAATACATTGAACCCCCATTGAGTACAAATAGCCCTTCAGTAAAAATCATCAATTAAGCTGAATTTTGAAAAATATCTGTATCATTATTATCCTCTTTCTAAATACTGTTAGGAATTACTGGTCCTTAAATGATTACATTCACTAATTGTAATAAATTTGTCTTGGAATGTCTTAGAAAACAAATTTGAAGATGAATAAAACAATGCTCCTTAGTACTGAAACTGCTAAACTTCTCATGGAATATAAAAAGCAAATTACTTTTAAAACATACTCTTCCAGGTTATGAAGCTTAGGGGACTGATTGCAACTCTTATGTGGCTGCTTTTATTAAAAGGTTTGTGATATCCAATATAGTACTCTTAAAGAGTAATTAACATCTTCAGAAAAGGATTCATGAATATTACTCACTGCAGCTTATGGAATCCAAACAAAAGCACAGCCAAGAGCCCAAGGCATGGTTGATACACCGGAAATAGCCAGACTGGGCTGTTTGGTCAGCAGCCTCAACGCTCCAACTGGAGACTGGAATGGGAATCAAAGGGGCCTGGGAGTATGCTTCCCAAAACATGCCAAAGATGGTCATCTGGCTCAAGAAATCCGGAAATTCAATTTCTTCATTTCCAATAGTGCCCTTAAAATATACAGCTTTAATCAGTTATTAAGAGTACCTCCAGTTTTAATGCTCTCCTGCATACTTAAGAATATTATACATACTGGCCTTCTTTTTTATATAATCTCCATTTCATAGTTGGACTTTGCCCGCATTTTGGTAATGATGTCTGTCTTTCAAAATTTGTGTCAAACTCTTGCTTTCCTCACAAATAAAGAAGAGAGTTCCTGTTCTCTAGGCAGCCTCTCCTGTTACCTCCCAGCTAGACTCAACCCTGCCTTAGTCCTTTGAAACTGGGTCCCACCTGAAGTAGATTTGTTGCCCTGTTCTTTTGATGAGTTCTCCATGTATCTCCCATCTGCCTCCTCATTTCCTCTGTGGACTTTGCATTCAGATGACACCTCCGAGGCTGTTCTGGCAGCCTATCCTCAGAAAGATCTCCTTGGGCCCTGCTGCTTCCGGAAATATGAGAGAAAGTGGAATTGGGTGGGAAGGATGGTTTTAGGAAACTCAAATGCAAATGATATGCAAATGATACTGCTAACAAGCTGTGTGACCTGAGGAAAATCACACAGCATCTCTGAATCTTTAATTTGGTGTTTTATAAAAAGGAGCTTCTCACCCCAACTGCCCCTGCAGTTGGAGAAAGATGGTCATGAAATGATGAAAGCAAACGGGCTCTGTAAACCACAAGAGCTGTCCGGAGGTGAACAGATGCTATTTATTCTCCTAGCAACATCACTGCTTTCATCTGGGCAGCTGTTAGCAGATGCATTATTCCTCCCCCACAGGTCCCAGCATTCCCATCTCTTCTCTCATTCTACTCCAGGAGGGCCCATCCCAATGACCCCAGTTTCAGTTTCACAGAAAGTACAGCTGGGTCCTTGTTCTCTGCAGCTGAAGCACTCAGTTTGCCAGAAGCCTGTCCCTCAGATCATTTCTTAAAATGCCGTTAAATCATGCCCAACTTCCTCTCAGTTCCTGAAGCAAAGCACAAGCACCTGGCAAGCGGTTAGCCCAAGCTACCTTCACCACTGCACCATGACACGTATCTGGGAGCAACCAGATGATGCTAACAGGGAATAAGCTTTGAGGTTTGATGGGCCTGGGTTTGAATCCGGCCCTCAACCATTACCAGCTGTGTGCTCTTGGGCATGTCTCTTAACTTCTGTGAGCCTCAGTTTTCTCATCTATAAAATGGAAACAATAATACCTCACAGGGCACTCAGATGATGATCATGATGATGGTAATAATATGACAGAAACATGGGGAGCTTGTTTAGACAGGATTTACTTTACTGCTACTTTTACTGGGACTGTTAATACTTCCTAATAATTCATTAGGCAAGTTCAAGATTTCCTGGGGCCAGTGTGCCATTTGTAGGTCTGAGGAGAGAAACCCTGCATAGTCCCCCTAGATGACCTGCTTTTTTCCTAGGGTCTCATCCAAGATAAATCCCATTTCTCATACCATGCTCCATATCTCCAGAAAATTGAATTAATACAAATAAAACTCTTGGGATAATTCCAAACTGAGCCACTCACTGTTCCCCAAATAAGCCCCTCATAGTCTTGCCTCTGGGTGCATGTTCACACAATCCCCTCCACCAGGAGAGCCTGTTCCCCTTGCAGTGCCAATGGGCATATGCCAATCTTTCCTACCCATCTTTCCAGCCTCATAAGCTCAGCCTTCCTTGGTGCTCAGAGTTCTTGGCAAACATATCTCCTCTCTCTCTCTCTGCCCTGATGCCTCTAGGAGGGCAGAGGCCCTGCTATCATATCCTGGGGAGAAATCAGAGTGGTGCTTAAAGGGAGGAGGGGTTGTGAGAGGTGGTACCAAAAACTGACACAGGAAGAAGAAAGAACCACGAAGCAGAAAGATAAATTACTGAAGTCAGGGGAAATGTGCATCAGAGGGTCACTCTGTGTTAGGACAGGATTTTCATGAAGGGAAAATTCAGTTTCATGTAAGAAACCAAACAAGAGACGAGCTATGGGGGGTCTTTACCCAAAAAAAGATGCAAAATATTTTCACAGGGCTTCCCATGTGCAATGTTCTACAAGTCCATTATTAAAATCCATAAATGATGAGAAGCTAGATGAGAATCCAGAATAAACATTAGTGTTCAATCAGTACAGAAACAATCATCAATTAAGCAACAGGCAAGACCCAGAGAACAGCAGAGACATTCACAGTGTGTTGGGGGCCTCTCCTCCTCCAGGTAATTTTTATGTGTTTAGCATTACTTTATCCCTGCAGTATCCCATGTAGCATCACTGTACTCTTATGAGTTCCTTGGGGACAGAGCTGAGTGTTTCCTGCTTGTCTTCTTGATGTCCAACACAGGGCCAGCCACAGAGCCCGTCTCCATAACTGGGTGCTGGACCATGCCTCCTGCCCAGGTTTCCTCACACCAGAGTGAGTCTTCCTGCATTTAAGGCCAAGTCTGAAGTCTCTGGACTTTGGCTCTGAAGCCAGTCTCTTTTCATGGCAACTCAACCACCATGCTAGCTGAGAGGTCTCAGTGAATATCTATTGACAGAGATCTCCCTGGTCTTCTCTTTACATGTCAAACTCTGGAAGGAAAGCCTCCTCAACCCTACCTGTCCTCCAGCTCTGGATTCTACCCTGGCCCAAGCTAGAGGGAAGAACAAGGTCTTGGTGTAGGTATCAGCCAACATAGCAACTCAGTCAATTCTGACTTCATCTCCACAAGAAGACTTTTCACTATCCAGTCCATGTTGTAAAAATGGATTTAGAGGACAATTGCCTTAAGAAATTTCCTGTTTTTATTTCTCCTTGTTCTAGTACAGATGAAACTTTTGTATAGCATAAAACCTTAGAATTACAATTTTAATTCTGATTTTTTTCTTTTTGCTTCACAATATAATCATTTTTCCCTTTGCTGTTACCTAGTCCTTGATAGCTTCACAGTACTTACATTGGGTCAATGCAGCAAGATTTACTTAACCAGCTCACTCGTTTTTGGTTACTTCCAAATTGGTGCTAAAATTACATTGCAATGATGATCCTGGTGGATATTATTTTTCTGAATTTAGAATTATTTTCTAAGGATAGGTTTTTCAGAAAAGGAATCAATGAATTAAAGAGTATGAGTGTTTTTAAAACTCTTAATATGTAGTGCCAAATTAAAGTTAGTGGGAGCATTTTTAACTAATTTAAGTTGCCATGAGCAATACATAAGTATTTCAGTTTCATCACAACATCACCTATTGGGTGTCATGATTATTTAACATTTTTGCTAATTTAGAATGTATAAGTGATATCTCATTTTGAAAAAAAATCTGCCCTTCTTTCATCACTGGTGAGGCTGGCAGGTTTCACTTATGTTTCTCTTATGCTTGCTTCTCCTCTTGGAGATTTTGACAGTGCTGGAATTTCTGCTCTGGTGGTGCAGCTACCCAGTGTTTTGGTTCTTGCACTTATAACCTGTGCTCCCTCGCTCTGGCTTTTCCCCCTGGTTGCTAATCTCTTTGACACAACTTGATCTCACAGCTGTCGACCATTTTACCAAAGTCTAAAACCTTGGGTAGGGATTTATAATCATGGATTAAGAGAGTGTCATATGCAGTTAGAAGTCTAGGTTCCAGGGCAAACTCTGGTGTTTTCTTGTTTGTTCATTTTTTAAACTGTGTGACATTAACTTCACCTTTTCTCTCTGAGGTCTCTCTCTTCTCATCTGCAGAAAAGAGTAATACCACTTACCCACTTACCCTACAGGGCTGTCTGAGCACTTTGAGCACTTATAAAAGAAGGGTCAGCCAACTTTTTCTGTAAAGGGCAGACAGTAAATATTTTAGGTTGGCAGGTCATCTGGTCCCAGCCACACTACTAAACTCTGCCACTGCAACATGAAAGTAGTGTAGACAATAGTAAAAATAAATGAGTATGGCTATTGTCCAATAAAGCTTTCTTTATGGATACCAAAATTAATGTATTTTACCTATAAATACATAAGTTATACTTTATATTGATATCTTAAAAATATAATATATAACATTGCATATTATAATAATGATAATTATATGTAGTATATTGTATACTTATATATGTAAATTATATTACATATAATTATATATTTTTTAATTTTGTATAATTTCTATTATATACAATGTGTCACAAAATACTGTCTTTTGATTTTTTCTGACCATTTAAAATTCCGAAAACCATTTTTTGCTCATAGGCTGTATAAAAACAGGAAGCAGGCTGGATTTGACCCGCAGACTCTAGCTCACCAGCCACTTCTCTAAAGTCCTAACCAGATAAAAATCTCATAGCATAGTCAAAACAAATCAATACTCAGGACAGGCAATAGTGCTGTCCCTGATTTTTAGTAGAGAAAACAAGGGACAAAGAAAGTTAAATGACTTATTTAAGGCCACACAGCTAGTATAAGGAAGGGCTGGAACTGGGATCAGATCTGCCTGACTCCAAATCCCAAGTAATGTGGTTGTGGCCAGCTTCCTCCCCAGTCAGTGATCCCAGTCCAGGGCAAACTCCCTTTTGTCAGAATCTATTCCCAGATCTCTGAGTTTCCTGACCCCTGGTTGAGGGCCTCCTTTCTCAGCCTGTTCCACACTGACCCCACCCAAGGCCAGAGATTAACATGGCCCTACATCAGAGAAAAAACAAACCCAGACTTTCTACCTTCTACAAAGAGCCCCTTGATCCTCCAACCACAAAGCCATGCATTTGCAGAATCAAGCACCAAGTCTCCACATTCATGGAGATGTTTAGTGGTACATAGACAGCACACAAATCTGTCTGCCACAAACTCTCTGCAAACGTTCACTTGTCCAGTCAGCTCTGATTATCAATCTTCTCTCTTACGATGTATGACCACAGTCACAATTTTCTTTTTTGTTTTCTTTTGAGGCATCCCATACTCTTGGAGGACAAGACCAGCAACAACAGAAAAATCACTATTCTTGGAAACAGGAAATCCTACTACAACAGGAGCTCACATTGTCTGGTAGAACAAGAACCGGATTTTGCAAATGATGACCAGCATTCAAGAGCTGGTTCTGCCACTAATAACCTGAATTCCCTGAGATTGTTTCTCAGCTGAAAATGAACAGAATTAGCTTTTAATGAGAAGATGGTTGTAAATATCTTTTGTAAACTGTAGACCTATATACAAATACTAGGTAACTATGCTGTGATAAGGCTTGTACAATTTCAGTCTAACACTTTAACTTGAATCATGACTTTGTCAGCTCTATTCAAGATGTAATACTTGTCATCTTCTAGGCAAGTTTCAGGAGAAACTCAAAGGCAGTTTCCAGGAGATTTTTTTTTTTTTTTACCCCAAGCCTTACTTTCTTTCCTGCATGAATGGGAACTGAATTCATTATGAATTCCCCTGGCACCAGCACAAATCCAAAGTGTATGTGGTTTGAAGTGACAAATAATAGGATGCTGTTGCAGGGGCTTGCGTGGGGGCGGGCAGCACCAGGAGAGGTGTGAGCTCCATGGTCCCAGGCAGTGGCAGCGGCAGCCTCTGTGTGGCACCAAGGCTGCCACTTACAAAAGCACATCACGAAGCCTCCCCCAGTATCAGCACTCAGGCTGATGGGGCTCTGAAATCCCAGGGATGTCACATACACTCTTCACCCAGCCTTTATAGGAACTTAGATATACGAGACTCCTTGCCTTGGGTTCTGATCACAGCCTATTCAGAGGTAAAAGAGATCCTGCATTACCTGGTCTAATCTATTCATTTCACTCATGGGAAACTGAGGCTCATATAGTAAAAGTGAATTGCTCAGTTATAGAAGCCTTTGTCTTAGCATTAGAAGACTTTGGTATAAGTTCTTGTTCTATAACCTTGGTCGGATTATCCTTGTTGAAAAATGACTAACTCTATCATCAATAAAAACTAGCATTTTGATAGCACTTTAGGATTCATCAACTGTATTCACAATCTAATCCTTATCATAAACATTAAGACAGGGCAGGCAGTGTAGGAAGCTGCATTTTTTCTAAGAAGAAAGAGAAGCTCAAAGCAGCAAAGTGATTTTCGAGTTTGCACACCTAGTAAGGGGCAACTTACACCTACCTTCTGGCTCCAAATATTTTATTTTCTCCCTCACTGAATACTGTTCAATTTCCTCAGTAATAAAACATTTAAAACTTGTTTTGCAAGACCTGAAGGATATATGTAAAAGTATGTTTGAGCTAAAAACTGCTTGGTCACTGGTTCCCAACATTTTGAAAATAGGGAAGTATATGAGTTATCTATTTATGGAGAATAAGCCACCCCAAAACATAGCAGCTTATAACAGCAAACATTTATACTCTCATACAGGTTCAGGGTCAGGGACATGGGAACAGTTTAGCTGGGAGATTCTGACTCAGAGTCCCTCAGAAAATTGCACTCAGGCCATCAGGGCTGCAGCCTTCTCAGGACTTGTCTGGGCTGGAATCCTCTTCTAGGCTTTCTCACGTGGTTGGCGGCAGGCCTCAGTTCTTCACTGGCTGTTGGCCTGTGGAGTGACCCCAGTGCTCTCCATAGGCTGCCTGACTGTCTTTTTGATGTGGCAGTTGGCTTTCTTTAGATTAAGAGATCAAAGAAAGAGATACAGAGAGAGAGAAAGAGAGAGAGACTACCCAAGATGGAAGCCATAGTCTTTTTATAACCTAATATTAAGGGTGATACACCATCACTTCTGCAGTATTCTATTTATCACAAACATATCACTAAGTACAGCCCACATGGAAAGGGAGAGCATTACATAATGACATGAATATCAGGAAATGAGGATCATGGGGCCCATTGTGGAGGCTGGTTACCATATAACCCTTTTATGGTTCTAAAATTTTTGCTGACTCCTACAAGATCAAGATCATAATTTTTTTTTTTTTAAGATGGAGTCTTGCTCCCGTTGCACAAGCTGGATGGAGTGCAATGGCATGACTTAGGCTCACTGCAGCCTCCACCTCCCAGGTTCAGGTGATCCTCCTTTCTCAGCCTCCAGAGTAGCTGGGATTACAGACGCCTGCCAGCACACCTGGCTAATTTTTGTATTTTTAGTAGAGACGAGGTTTTGCCATGTTCACCAGGCTGGTCTCAAACTCCTGACCTCAGGTAATCCACCTGCCTCAGCCTCCCAAAGTGCTGGGATTACAGGTGTGAGCTACGCACAGCCAAGGTCATAATTTTTGTATCATGTTTGACTGAAAAAAAAAAAGTAGTTTAAATTATATGAAATTGACCAGGTTTACCTGTTTCTGACCCACAAAAAATGGCAATTTCATGTGATTCAACCTAATTTATCATCTCTAGAAGCTCTCAGATATCCATGAACACTTTTTGATGATGCTGTACTTCATTAATTGCAATAGCATGTGTGTGCTTAGGGAAAATGTTAATATTTATAGTTGGAGGTATGTTATTTATTCAGTCTTCAAACAATAACTGGTTGGAAATAGATTTATGACTTCCCCTTACCTCTCTAGAATTAACGGCATAGGCCCCCAGGGGTCCACAACCCAAAGACTTAATCATTGCACAAGCTGGATGCAAGATACAACTAACTCCAGTAGACGCCAAGTGTCCTTTCTATGACAACATACTGCCTTCCAGTAGCTATCTTTATCAGACAAGCAACAGCACTTTCTGTTAAAATGAGCAATTCTGAGTCAGTTCTGATTTGCCAATAGCTGCCCCCAGATCAATCAGAGGCTTTTGCTATAATTCTCAGAACTGAAGCAATACACTGGAAGGTATTGTATCACTTATCACCTGGTATGGTGCTCACACCTGTAATCCCAGCAATTTGGGAGGCCAAGGTAGGCAGATTGCTTGAGTTCAGGAGTTCGAGACTGGCCTGGTGAAACCTCATCTCTACCAAAAAAATACAAAAATTAGCCGGGAATGGTGGTGTGCACCTGAAGTCTTAGCTACTTGGGAGGCTAAGGTGGGAGGATCACTTGGCCAGAGGGGTTGAGTCTGCAGTGAGCCATGATCGTGCCACTGCACTCCAGCCTGGGTGACAGAGTAAGACCCTGTCTCAAAAAAGAAAAAAAAAAAAAAAGCTCATTTATCACTTTAGCATCCTAACTTTTGAGAGACAGTACTTGGGCCATCAGTCTACTGCATCCTCACCGATTTTCAGTTAATGCCCTTACTATGAATACTAGTCCGTAAAAAGTAGTTGATACTAATGGTTCCGTTCAGGGAACTGCTATCCTACACAGTTACTGAGAAATTGCTATGGGCAGAAACTACTCCAGTTTCTGGGGATTCAGTGGTGAATGAGACAGAGATAGGGTCTTTGCTTTCATATATTTTACACTCTTACAATTCTCAAACCAGGGTTTCTAGAACTATAGATCCTTGGGACCCACTCTAGATTTATTCACTTTCAAAGGCCTGCAGATGACTGATATAGCTAAGTCTATGTCTGGCATTTGAGAAACAGTGGTAAACATATTTCAGTACTCAACTTCTTCATCTCTTGTTCACTCCATACCCCAGAGCAATGCTTTCCCCCTCACTACTTCACAGAGATTGGTCTTGTTAACATCAATGAACTCCTGAGAGCCGAGTCCACAGATTATTTCAGACTTCACCTTACTTTCTCCTTGGTGGCAGGACACTGCTGACCATGCCCTGCTTCTTGAAATTCTTCTCCCTTGGCTTTTGACAGCGTTCCCTTTGCGTCCCCCTCCTGCCTTCACTCTGGTTACTCCCTCTCAGTGCCCAACTGCTGTTGTTCTTCCTTTCCCACTTGATAAACAATGGGGTTGCTCAGCACATGGGTCTCAGTCATTGCTTCTCATCCTCCAAGGAACTCCTGGGTAAATACCCCCATATTCCTGGTTTAACTAGCCTATGTTGATGACTTGAAACCCTGTCTAGGAGACATCTCTCCCCAAAACCAGTAGCACTCATTAGCACACAACACTCCACAGACCCAATGATGAAGCCCGGGCTCCCTTCCCAGAGAGTGAACTACACCTTTGTTTTAGAGAAGGCACAGGTGAGAGTGGGCTTCTGCAAAGATAAGTGCTAAACAATACTTTTATGCTTTAAATTCTGAGCCTAAGGGGGAAGAGGGTATAAAAGCTATTGATTGAGGGACAAAAAGAACAGGAAAGAAATTTGGGTGGCATGAATGTGACATTGTTTGCATATGTGTTTGTGTGTGTATATGAATATTATTTTGTGTATATGTATATTACATATAGTATATATAAAATATATGTGTGGATATGCAGGAGATAATAACTGTACCTACCTCACATGGTTATTATGAACTAATGTAAATAAAATACTGAACACTACCTGGTGCCTAGTAAGAATGCATTTGTGTTAGCTTCTTTCCACTGTCTCCAAAATTTTACTTGCTTAAGCAAATACAAGAAATTTCTGTTTGAGTCAGATCCAATTGCTAAGCTTAACCTTAGGCTAGAGAGTGGATAACTGCACTCCTGAAATTGCATGCATAATTTTGTGTAAATATGCATATGTTTGTTTTTCTAAAGATGGAATCCTTAATTTTCATGAGATTCTCAGAGTTTTTGTCTCTAAAAATGTCCAGAATGCCGAGATATCATCTGCTGGTCAACATTTCAACAATCATTACTATTCTTTCTCATTCCTAAACACACTACTTTCCCATCAAGATCTAGACCAGTCACTCTAAGATACTCTTTTCTAAGAAAGTTAGTGGAGTCTTCATGCATGCATGCATTCATTCATTTGTGCAATACGCATTTGTGATGACTCTATACCTGACATTGTGCTAATAAGCCCAGGGCACAGTGAAACACGAATTCTGCAAAATATCCAAAAGGCAACTACTTAACCTGTGATGGTTTAGAGTGACCATAACATTTGAAAAAGGGGTGTCCCAACAGCTTAGGAGCAACAGCTTTAAAATATGCTACTGTCGACAATTTTTTTTTTTTCTGAAGAAAGGAGAGAAGGGAGATCATTCAGTAGGGAATAAAAATGTAGCAATGTTTTATCTTTAGCTGAATGAAGCTAAAGAGAGACAATCTCCCAGATTTTACCACCCTCATCCTTGCCTCTTTCTTTTTTGTTTTTTTTTTGGACCAAAATCTTCCCTTTATGTTCTAGATTTTCTCTTTCAGTTCATTATGAATTGTAGATTCTTGAAGTCTTGGAAATTGGTGGGCTTTTAACCCATAGACACAGCATATAAATTAGGTCTAATCTTGGAAAAAAATCCAAGAGTAAAGGGTTTCACTAACAAAGGGTCATTCTATATTACAGTGTGTTTAATTGGTAGTAAGTTTTTCTTTGTTTTGAGCTGAAATTTACTCTAATTTTCAACCCAAAGTCCTAATTTCATCTTTCAGGATTATGCATGTCTTCTACATCAATATTTTTCATTAATGGGCCATTAATCAATTCTGGAATTATATCTGGCATTATATTGAAAGAAATTAGAAGAGGACAAGATAGGACAGAAAAAGACAGAATTGAATAGAATCTCACTGAATTGAGTATTCAGAGTAGAAAATATCATCATTTAGAGGTTGCAATAGTAACTGGCGTTATAATTTCAGTTATCTATGTACGTGTGTGCTAAATTGTGTTATAAAACTATCTTCTTCTGGTTGGCACTGGAAAGTTTGGAAAACACCAGTTCCTTTAGGTCTTTGAGGACTGTGTCATAGGTTCTGTTCTCCAGATTCAGTATCCCAGTTCTCATGAAAATGCCTCATTTCACTTTGTTTCCAGTCCCTCCCCTTTCCTGGTCTCTATTCTCGGACTGTGCTATCTTCAACATTCCTCTTGAAGGAGAATCACAGAATCTCCTGGCTAGGACAGGAGTGGGAGAAAGGTGGAAAATACCACACCTGGGGGCAAGGAGATAGGCAGCAGTGTTCCTTGCTTCTGTATTTGCTAAGTTTTCCAGTGTCTTCAGCAGTGGCATTCCAAGACCCTATTGCCAGAAAGCTTTCAGGAAAGTATTTGTGGGAAACTCAGATCAAAAAAATACATATTGAACAGTTACTCTACAAGGTCCCAGGCTAGTGCCAAGAGACAGACAGCTAAGACATCCTGTGCAGTCCAGGCCTATTCACCCTCATTATCTCATTGAAACTGTGATCTATGTAGAATCATTTTCATCTCATTTTGTAATAAGAAAACCAAGGCTTAGAGAGGCATATAAGAAACTTCTTGATATATATTAGAATTTGTCATAAAACTTGCGATAAAGGTCATCAGACCACCCATCATGTGATGTGGGTGACAATGGCAGTAGCTCTTAACCTCATTAGCACTTGATTGTTTTCAAGACACCCCCTAGCCCTTATCCCAACCATCTAGTGACTGTGTAGGGGTGAGAACATGGGCCCAGGAAGATTAAACTACTGGTCCAAGGTCACATCTCTAGAGATCTAGAGAATACTACAGCTAGGATTTGAACTGGACTTCCAACTCTAAATTCAATGTCATTCTCATGCCCCCAGCCCCCCAACCCCAATGCCTAACGCTGACAGTTTTCCCCAGAACTACTAAAGCAAACTGCTTTTTCTCTTCCATGGTCCATAAATTAACAAAGAGGTCCTGGGGTGTAAATGTTCATTCCAATTAGCCTATTATGGCCAAGATGGCATTAGCCCTGTGACTCTAAGATAAAATGGATTTCTTCCCACAAATGGCCAACAAGTTTGGGCCAAGTTGTAAATATTATTTACATCCATCTTGGACCACAGCAGAGTCTGTGGTCAGTGTGCCAGGGAGTATATGAGAAAATCAGGCGGCTTTAATCTCTGCAGCATGTGGAAGGAAATAAAGACCACCTTGACTGATGGTTGACTTGATATGTCTGGAAGGGATTAAGTCTGGCTGTGACAGAAATGGCTGGGGAGCCACAGTAAAGAGAACTCGGCGAGGTATGGCCTTCCAGGTTTAAACTTCTAATCTCAAAGGACCAGAGTGACTTTGTAAGGAATTCAAGAAGAACGCAATTCACTCAACATATAATAGGATCCTGAAATCCTAAGAATGTTTTCCCGAGGCCAGAAAAAGGAAAGAAGTGTAGTGACGCCCGCTGTGGGAGGACTGGAGTCTCAGGCAGGCTGTGCAGTGCCACTATGATAACTCAGCGCCAAAAAGGTGTTACGGGATTGATGACATTTGCAGGTATTGACACCTATCCAAATTCATCCTCTAAACGGAGAGCTTAATGGATAGAAAGCAAACGGCTAAACATATCTAAGCATTCACCCAAACTAGCAGACTGGCAAAGTCAAGCCCAGAAATAAATGGAGTTTAATCTCTAGAGTTTAACCTTCATACTGTCACTAGATTTTTTAGGTGATTCTCTCCCACTTCCCCAAGTGTTTTGCTTCCTCTGCAGCTTTGTCTTTGATAATAAGCTCTGTTTGCATTTGCAAAATATACAAAGTGAACTTCCAGATGGACTTCTCAAAGTGCAATCTAAACATGAAGGAAACAAGAAATCCAAAAGTCAAAGGCGAGTGGGAGGTTTTCTTCTCCCCCAAATCTCTGGGGAGTCCAATTCATTCAACATGCTCACATTCTGGTTTCATTTCCATTTTCTATAATAAGAGATGAAGATGTAATATGTCAATGTTGATGTATCAGAGAGATGATGAATTCCAGGCTAAAACACGGCGACATCTGCTTGGAAACGAGATGGAAGAAATTAAGATGCTTACCATGATTATTTTCTTCCAGAGCAAATTTATAGTATCTTTGGTTTCAAGGGCAGAAATTCCAGACAGATTAGCTTTTCATCTCCTAGGTAACTCTCTGAACTGCATAGCTATAGAAATTCATTGCTTTAACACTGGGTGTCCTTATTAGGGAAATATCTTAAATTCTATGCCAACAAAGAAACTCATTGACTACTAAGCAATAGTCATGAAAATATTTATGACATGGATTACAAACAGGTGCTCCATGTAGAACAAAAGCTGGGATTATTCACTGCTTGGACTAACTGGAAAAAAAAAACATTATTTACATCTAGCATAGCAGACCTTATGCTTTTAGTATTATTTTTCTGATTATGTGTCCTCCTATTCTAGAAATGGCAAATTTGCTTCAGGACCAGAGGGACTTGGCAAACATGAATTGAGTTATATATATAATAGGTGCTAGAGCATTGCCTATACTATAACCATTTATAAAATATTCAACAAAATTGTATTCAGTCCCGATTACATGCATGTATTTGGATCTGGAAATGGAAAGATAAGTACATGACTCCTGCCTAGTTCAAAATTTGCTTAATTTATTCCTATAAACTTTTTAAAGGAAGTTGTGTAAGCACTCACATGCCCATTTCACAGACGACAAAGTTGAGGCTGGACAAGATCACACACCAGGAAGTACCAGAGTTAAGAGTGGTACTCCAAGGTCACTCTTCAGGCCCCGGGCTCTGTCTACTCCTTCATAGGCTGCTATGCTTGAGAGGAGAGCCTGAGGGGACTTGGGTGACCCAAGGGCAATGACTCACAGTGTCTAAGGGACATCAGAGCTGGCCTCTTACCCAGTCCTAACACCTCTTTGCCTGTCATTTTTTATTTTTCATTCAAGCATTTAGCACCAAGTAGAAACAGCTGTGGTCTCAATCAGAACTAAATGATACTTTGCAGGAATTATTGAAATGCTCATTGAGAAACTATTCTCTTCCCCTTGTTTTGAAATAATCCAATAGGGAAAGGGCCTTTTTTGGAACATCTTCTCTCAGAACTTTAGCAACAGGAATTGTAAAATGTTCCCAAAATATTACTTGGCATGAAAATCTCTTTCAATGCAAATAAACCATTGATAAAAAAGAGTTTGTGAGGGGAAACAGGAGTTAGGGTGAAGCTCTTAAAAAGCTGCCAGAAAAGCCTTAAATTGCAAAATGTCTAGGAGGCTACATAGGTCATATGCAGTCAACAGGGGATGACCTGTCTTAGATAATTTTGTTTTTTTTTAATTGGCAGAATCAATGTGAGCATTCCATAATAACCACGGTAAAATGAAAATAAAACAACAAAATGAAAATATTTTAGGGGTTACGAAACTTCTAGATTTGAGGATTCTTTCAACTGTTAGTTCTGTGACCTTAGGCAAGTCATTGAACTTCTCCATTTCCTCATCTCCAAATTGAAGACAGTAGTTCTTACCTCGTAGGGTAAATATGACAATGAATTTGAAAGCACACACTAAATTGTAAAACATTCTATGAATCCAGGTTTCCCTTTTTTATTTACACAAAAAAATTCAAATTCAAATGCAGTATTGAACAGCTCTCTGTGCTCAAATATTATCCATCACTAGTCTGACTTTTAGCTGCCCCCAGCCTCAGTCACACTCACCCTGCCTCTTTTCTAAGAATGAGCATCTGGGGGAGCACCTTCTGTAGGTGCTCTTTATAGCTTCAGTTCCATGATCACAGACAGGGAGTGTTTGCGGAATCCTTTGGGAAAGCAAGGCCTTTGATTCATTTTCCCAGCACTCTGACCTTCAGAAGGACCCCAGCAACTGCACTCAGATGCCTGAAAGCCATCTGGGGATGGACTCAGCCCCTCTAATTCCTCCAGTCTATTCCTTCAGGAGTTCTTCTCATCCCAATAAACAGCAACTCCATTCATCAAGTTTCTCAAATCCAAAAGTGGGACTCATCTTTGACTCTTATATCCCATTCTCCCCCACATTTATATCCAATCTTTTCCACAAGGGCCATCACTTTCGTCTTCAACACATATCCTGAACACAGCCACTTTTATCTCCACCAATACCACCTTCCCCTTTTCTGGAATACTGCAAAAGGGTCTTCACCAGTCTTCCTTTTTCTACCTTCGCCACCTTATTGTCTATTCTTTCTATGGCTACCAGAGTGATCATTTAAAGACATAAATCAGATCAATCACAAAGACCCCCGTCACAGTTCCCTGTCTCATTCAAAATAAACTCGGAAGACACTATCATGACCTGCAAGACCCCTGCAGATCTGGATTCCCCTGACCCCTCAACTTCATGTTCTTCTGTCTCCTTGTTTGACCCCACTTCAGCCCCTTCTGTTCTCTAATCCAACAACCACCCTCTTGGTTCAGGAAATTGGTGCTTGTCATTCCACTTGCACAGAACAGTTTTACCCCAGACATTCCATGCTTTTCTTCATCACTTAATCCAAGATTCTGCTCACACATTACTTGCCCAGCAAGGCCTTTTCTGATCTCTGCTACTTTTTTTTAATAGCACTATATTAAATTTTTATATTATATATTAATTATATTCTTATCTATTGTCTATCTCCCCATGGGAGTGTAAGCCCCATGAAGGCAGGCGTTTAGTTTATTTATCTCCTTATCTCCAGCATTTAGATTAATGTCTGGTACATTTTAGATGCTTTAAGAGGCTCTATGAAGTATCCTTGGGCCCATAGGGAGACCCGAGCTGTCTTTCAGTTGGATCATTGGTATAATCAAGGGTTTAGAGCTATATCGTGTATCAATCAAAAGGTGGTTGGCCTGAGACATGGAATACCAAGGATGACTAAAGAGTACGCTTCCGGCAGAATCTGGCACAGCCATGGGGCCTGACAAAAACCTCCTCAGAGCCAGAGGGACTCTGAACTCAAGCCTAGTTCTCTTGGATCTGATTTCACCAAGATGCTCCCCGATCTAATACCAACTCCCAATTGGCATAAGCCCAAGAAGGAAGCCTGGCTCCAAGTAAATGAAGGAGAAGCCTCCATTTCCATGTTTGTATTGCCGGCATAGTTTAAATCCATCATTTATTGAGGGCCTACTTCCATGTCAGAGTTTGGGCTAAATACTGTGAATGCTTTGTATCATTTATATTAAGAAATAAAATGTTACTTCTATTGCATACGTAAGAGAACTGAAACTCACAGAAGTATTTGCCCTAAGTTATATAGATGGAAAATGGAAAAATTGAGATTTGAATTATACTGTAAACAATGCTACTTCCTAATGTGTTTCAGCTGAGTCGATACTCCTGCACTATCCCCCAGAGGTAGGTGACTAGGGATTTTGAGTCAGTTCTTGCGGTATAAACAGACAAGGTATAATTTCTGTAAACTGATAAGCAGAGACATTGAGCTTGGACTACGCTGACTGTTGCAGGGAGTACTGGTGGCCGCAGCCTCTGACACCCAGGAGGCTGTGACAGATGTGATCTCCTCTCAGGTCCTGGGAGGGTGCTCAGCTGTGGTTTGTCTCCCAAAAGGAGAGTCTGACAGATTGGTCCAGCCTGAGCTGGAATCATAGGACTCACCCAACCACAGAAAAGGTGAACTGTAGCTTCATTAACGATTGTGAAACTCTTTAAGTTTCAGTTCCTAGGGACTGCCTTTTGCTCCAAGCCAATTCTCTTGAAATCTCTAAGCTATGAAACCTGGTCCCCAGGAAAGTATTTGTAAATATACTCCAAGAGGGGCTGTCCTCTGGGGTGGGGACAATGTCCTGGCACTGGAGTCATACCAGCTCCTTGCTCTGAAGTTGGCAGAGGAGATGGGCAAGTGTTTATTCCACACATCTAAAGAGATTGCTCCCAAGCAGGTACCACTGAGCCTTGATAAAGGTTGCTTAGCCCCTCTCTTAGGAGAGGCTGGGTACTATCACTTCTGCAGCTCCCAAATCCCAGTGCACTCTGAAGTAAAAAGTTTCTTTGCCAAGGATGCAAGAAGGTAAAATCCCTACTTAGCAAGACATTCAGACTTCATACAAATATCAGTTCTTGTGATCCCAAAACTCTTTCACTACGCTCTTCACAGGCATCACCAATAACCAAAGTTATTCTTCTCTCCAGAGCATGCTGAGAGAAAGCTCTTTTACTGAAGATTGTTTCTTTGACATTCACGCTCCAACGAGGATAGTCTCTTCTGGGCCTAATTTGACTTCTTTATGTGCCAAGAGGAAACTTTCTCTCTGAAGGGCAGGCACACAGATAACTGAAGAGGTGTTTAGGAGGCACTTTATCATTTCCTTGAATTTCCTAGAATGTTTGGAGAATAATGTGTATTGATTAACTGTCTCTTTCGAAATGCTTAAAGTTCTCCCACCCTTTGATTTTTTAAGAGGAATTAACAGTGAATAAGCAAAAAAAAAAAAAAAAGAAAAGAAAAGAAAAGAAAATATACCAACTCACTCACTCACTCATGTTTTCTAACTAAAAGGAGTGTGGCCTAAAGACCATTATATGTAACAGGGTCCATGTAAGGACATTGAAAGCTATGCAGCTCTTTCTGATAAATTTGAAATTGGGGACATGGAAATAAGAGAAGTTGCAGTGACTCCTTGAAGCTGTGTCATAAGCTGACTTTGACACTAAGAAGGACAGCATGACTAGACAGTAACCCCAGGAGTCTAGGGCTGAGATCAGGAACACATGATGTCGAGCTGTCCAGCAGGAAGGGAAGTAGAGGTCTAATGATATCAAAGCTGTGTCATTTAACACACAAAGATGTGACACTCCTAGGCCAATTCTAATAGAGAATTCTGCTTCTAACCAATGACCTGGCACAAAAAAATAATAAATTAAACCTATGTTCAATGACATGATAGCAGAATTAGCACATCCAATTTTTTTTTTTTTAACTGTAGGTCCCTATGTTCAGGGCTTCACAATCTTCTTCCCTGCAGCCCCAGGCCTTACCTGGTCATCCCAGGGCACTGACATTTTGGATACTGAGGATCCATTGATATGCCACAGTACATGGCTGGGAAGCTTTGCTAGTGGAAAGAACTCTGGATTTAGAGACAGAAGACCTGAGCTCCATTCCTGATTGCTGTTACTAGCTGTGTAACTTTACACAAATCACTTAATTTTTTGGGTCCTATTGCTCCATCTATAAAATGCAAATTCCAAAAAATTCAAAGGACTAATCTTAAGAAGAAAGCAGTATCATTCCCCATGTTACACTTGAGGAAACCATGGCCATGGAGTTGATAAGGAAAAAAAAAACGAGACGGAAGAGTTCACAGATTATGCTGCCGATGTCTCTACGCCTGATTTCTTGAGATAGTCTCAAGTGAAGAGGAAAAGGAGTGCTCCGGAGCTTCTCAGAGCTGTGAGAAGCCCAGGCAAAGGTGTGAGTAGAGGGAAGAGAATGGCAATGGAGTAGTGCTTAGCTAACCAACACACAAACCCACTCATGCTCACATCCCTTGGATACACCCTTATAGAAAGCATCTGAGGAGACAGAAGGCAGGTTCCTAAATCCCTGAGGGCTTTTGCAAGTGGGCATGCCTCATGAGCAGAACCAAAGGCCTGGCATCCATTCATGGGCGCCTTTGCTTTTCTATTAAATGCCTTTGACATTCAGTGTACTGTGGGTTAATTAATTAATTAATGCCCAGTGCATCAAAAGTTTCACATTAAACTTCCTCCATTCAGCTCAGTTTTGAGGCCGAGGAGGCAAAAAATAACAACTCCTGAAACCATTTTCTCTTTTTTTCAAGGTACTTTTTGAGGAAGTTCACTTTATAACAAAGGAAGTAAAACAGAATCTTTGTTATGATCTTCTTTCCAGCTTTCCCGTAACCTTTGGGCCCACCCTCAGTGCCAGTCCTGGCCCCACCCCCACTCCTCTGACAGGTCTCTGTGGCTGTCTCACCTCCTCTGGGAAGCCTTCCCTGACTACCCTGACAATGTCAGTGAGCTTCTGCACTCTTTCCACCTAAAGCACTGCAGCCTCCCCTCTGCAACACATCACATGCTTGTGCATGTTCAATTAAACTTTGGTTCTGTACTTATTGACTAAGTGCCTGCCTTCCCATGAGATTCTGACCTGCATGAAGGCAGTGGCTGTATCTGTTTGGTTCACTGCTAAGCTCACAGAGCGTAGGTCAGTGCCTGGCATATGTGTTGATCAAATCCCCGTTTGTTAGTTTCTCCTTCCTCTCCCCAGCATCTGAGTCATCAATACCAACAGCTGTTCACAGAGCACCCACAGCGTGTGGCATTGCGTTGGGCGACACAGAGCCCAGAAACACATTTTCAGTTCTAGAGTGAGCCAGCGCTAAGCCCAGAGGCAGCCACGGTGGCAAGCTGGAAGAAAACAGTGCACTTGTCATCAGTAAACTGCAGCAGGGCATTCTGCTTTGAATCTCAGTCTCCCCATCTGTAAAATAGGAATACAAACACTTATTGTGCCTACCTTGTGGAGCTATTCTGAAGATCACATAGACAGATGAGAGAAGTTTACAAATTGTGAAACCCTGTACCACAAATGACGACATTCATTGTTGTTTTTTATTGTGGTAAAACATACATAACATAAAATTTACCACTGTAACCATTTTAAATGGTACAGGGTGGCTTCAGTGCATTCACATTACTATATAACCATCACCACCATCCCAACTGAATGTACAGTTTTTATAAGCAGTATAAAAGGCAGGCAATTTTTCTTAAGCCCTCTTTGCGTAAACAGTCCTTAGCCCTCCCTCTTCTCCAAGCCCCTTCATCTGCCCGTGGTCTTAGGACTCTCGTGGCCTAATGCCTTGTTTCACGCATGCAGAAACTGAAACCCAGACAGGGAAAAGGGCCTGCTTAAAATCACACAGAACGGAGACTAGAATCTGGGTATCTGGTGTTCTTTCCGCCAGTCCTCCTCCCACAGCAAAAGAGTGAGCTTCTACAAACCAAGGGCTGCCCGGGATTGCCAAAGCACAAAGGCTAGGAAGAGACAAAAAAGAATTCTTCCCTGGAGCCTCTGGAGGGAATGTGGGTCTGCAGACACCTTGATTTTAGATTTCAAGCCTCCAGAACTGTGAAAAAATACATTTCTGTCATCTTAAGGCACCCTGATTTGTTACAGCAGCCCCAGAAAACAAATAGAGGAAGTATTAAAATTCCCATAAGATAGTTGTAATTGAAAAGTGTCCTGGCATCTTTAATCTTTATAACAACAACACGAAGAGGGTGTGGAATCCTGCGATCAGTCCCTTTTTATTGTGAGGCAACTGAGGCCAGAGATACAAGGCAAAATGTCAAGATCACAGGAGAGTAAGCACGAGGGCTGAGATTCAGATCTGTATCCATCCTAAGCCAGTTCCAGACAGATGCTCCCAAGGACCATAACGCCTTCCCATTATGCATCCTTCACTTCCTCCTGGAGACACATGGGATAGAGTTGGATCTCTTTGCCGTGAAGAAAGCATCAGAGCAGGGCAGACCTCACAAAATCACAAGCCCTTGGGCACATCTAGCACCTCAGCCAACTCTTTAAGTCAACCCTTTTCAGATCTAACCTCCTGAGTCATGGGGACTGAAAAAGAATCCAGAAAACTCATAGATTTTTAGTAAATTGGATAAACGGTCTTGATCTATTAAGACAAAATTGAACTATGTCTGAAAAGGTGGAGTGCAGTCAGCTTGTTATTGGCTTTGAATGTGAAAACACTTCAATTTAAGTGGTTTCTCCCAGTCATAAATTATTCTAAAAAGAAATTTACCTAAAAGCCATCTCCCTTAAAGTGTTTTAAAAGTTAGATGAAATTAAAATAAGAATGTTGAAATTAAGCAATTGTCTTTAAGATTTTAGCTAATTGACCTAGAGCCTTGAATGTCAAACTAAAGAGTGCTCTGACTATTCTAGAAGCAATAGAACATCCTCAAAGGGCTGTGGGTCAGGAGTGATGTGCTCTTGAGAAGCGCTAACCTGACAACTATGAGAAAGATGGATTAGAGAAGAGACTGGAAGAACATTCAAGGCAGCTGGGGAAAAATTGCAAGGAGAGAGCTGAGGCTAGGGCTGGGGCAAGAGGAGTCATGTGAACAGGCAAAGCTGCATTGTAGATTGACAGTGACATTTGATCCTGGACGGTTGTGGCGAATCAAGAAGGTAGAAGGCTTGGAGTTTAACAGTCAGAAGAAAGTGAAAGGTAAAGAAGGGGAGAGGTCAGTCTGGACAGTGGCCACACTGGGGGCGATGTGATCATGGGAACCCCGACCACTTATATGAATCCTAGTCTGTTCATTTTTAGACTTGGTTTTAGTGTCAGAAATGTAAACTGCTGTCTTGTTTAAGTTGCTGATATTTTGGTTTTCTCTCCCTTACACGAAAACATAAGCCTGATGAATACCATTACTGGGGCTCTCCATCTTCCTCATGACCACAGTCTCCTGTGTTTGCTTGTTTTTTGTAGAGATAGGGTATCATACTGCCACCCAAGTAGCCTCATAGCTCACTACATCCTTGAATTCCTGGACCGCAGCAGTCTTCTTGCCTCAGACTCCTAGGTAGTTGGGACTATAGGCTCACATGACCATATCCAGCTAATTTTTTTATTTTTATTTTTGAGATGGAATATCTCTATGTTGCCTAGGCTGGACTTGAACTCCTGGCCTCAAGGAATCCTCCCGTATTGACCTCCTGAGTAGATGAGGTTACAGCTGGTAGCCACGACAACCAGCTTACAATCTTCTTTGAAGAATTAACTACTTCATCCCCAGAATATTCCATAGTTCCAACAGATACCTCTTCTCTTTCTCTGATTCCCATATTCAATCTGTCTCCAACACTTAAAGTTTCTCTCTCAAAGATAAGTCTAGCGACTTCGATGACGCTCTTGCCTGCGCCACCACTCAGTGTGGCATCTCTGCTCTATTCCCATCAACACAAACACTTCTTAGATCCTGGTGTGCACTCCCCTACTGGAGAACCCTACCCAATGATTCTCAATGTCCCACTTGACTTTTAAGATTATCCCATATCTGCTTGGACTTATCTGATATTTCCCCCACCTTTTTCCATCATAAATTTGAGTTCTAATCAGGCCAGTATTTGTTCCAAAATAGCAGGCCCATTCCCAGCTCCATAATTCACCCCATTTATTCTTTCTATGTGGAATATCTTCTCATCCTCCACTTGGCTACTGTGCATTTTCAGCCATCTGTATCTTTCAAGGACTTGAGCCACCAGATAGCAGCAGATATGACTTGAGCCAAGACAAAAATCCAGCAAGGCTGTAAGCAAGCTCTCAGCTAGATTGTAAGCAACTTGAAAGCAGAGATCCTGTCAAATGCCTCCTCAACATCAGCTCACTCATGCAGTTCTAAGAATAGTGATCAATACTGAATCTCAAGAGATTCTTCAAATAAGCGTAGAAGAATGACGTAAAATCATTGAAAAATTCACAGACAAATAACTAAAGCTATGTGATAAAATAGATCCTCACACATAAATACAAGTGGATTTAAAAATTAAAATAGAAAATCCCATTCATTAGGATGGCTACCGCACATATACAGAGAGAGAGAGAGAGAGAGAATAAGAAGCATTGGTGAAAATGTGGAGAAAGTAGAATCCTTGTGCACTGTTGATGGGAATGTAAAATGTGCAGCCAATATGGGAAACGGTATGGAAATTCCTCAAAATACTAAAAATAGAATTACTGTAGGATCCAGAAATTCCAATTCTGTGTATATGCCCAAGAGAATTGAAAGCAGGATCTCAACAAGATATTTGTACACCTACCTATGTTCACAGCAACATCATTTGCTATAGCCACGAGTTGAAAGCAACCCAATTGTCCATTGATGGATGAATGGATAAAGAAAACATTGTCTATACATACAATGGAATAGTATTCAGCCTTAAAAAGTGCTTTGGTTTGAATATTTGTCCACTCCAAAACTCATGTTGAGATTTAATCACCATCACACACCATATTAAGATGTGGGACCTTTAAGAGGAAGTTGGACCATGAGGTCCCACTCTCATAGGTGGAATTGGTGCCCTTATAAAAGGGCAAATTCAGCTCCATCTTGCCCTCTCTTGTCTTTCAGCCTTTTGTCATGGGATGACACAGCAAGAAGGCCCTACCCAAATACTGGCTTCTCAGTTTTGGGCTTCCTGGCCCTCAGAACTGTGATACAATAAATTTATGTTCATTATAATTGCCTCACCTCTGGTATTCTATTATAGTTGCAAAAACAAAGACAAAAAGGAAGGAAATTCTGACACATGCTACACAACATGGATAAATTTGAGGACATTATGCTAAGTGAAGTAAGCCACTCATGAACAGATAAATACCACACAATTCTGCTTATGAAGTATCTAGAATAGACAAATTCATAAGGACAGAAAGAAAGGTGGTTGTCAGGGGCTGGAGGGAGGGGGGAGGGGGAGCTGTTTAATGGGTACCAGAGCTTCAGTTAGGGAAAATAAAAATAATTCTGGAGATTAGTTATATAACAATGTGAGTGTACTTAATATTATTCAACTGTACACTTAAAAATGATTACCGTAGTAAATTTTATATGTATTTTACCACAATTTTAAATTTAAAAAAACGTTATAAAATTAGACTGTATAAGGATTTGGTTTTCAACTCTGGCAGCACATTTCAATCACCTGGGGAATTTTGAAAATAAAACATTGATTCTCCCTCCCCATCTCCCAGAAATATTTATCTAATTGGTTTGAATGTTTCTAATACATAGCCAGGGGAATCACTGGTGTAGGAATCAGAAAAAAAATTCAGTAATCTCACATGTATTTTATTTTATTTTTATAATTTCAACTTTTATTTTAGATTCAGTGGTACATGTGTAGGCTTGTTGCATAGGAATATTGCGCGATGCTGAGGTTTGGGATATGTTAATTTCATCACCCAGGTAGTAAGCATAGTACCTAATAGTTTTTCAGCCCTCACCCCTCTCCCTCCCTCACCCATTTAGTAGTCCCTGGTGTCTATTGTTCCTGCATTAATTTTCTTAGGATAATGGCCTTCAGCTGCCTTCATGTTGCTTCAAAGGACATGATTTGTTCTTTCCTATGAATGTGTTATATTCCATGGTGTATAGGTACCACATTTTCTTTATCCAATCCACTGTTGATGGGCATCTAGGTTGATTCCATGTCTTTGCTATTCACATATATTTTATGGAAAAATAATCTTAGAAGAAATGTATGAGAGCTGGAGAAAGAGCTCAAACCTTAGTTTAATGTACCTGAGTTTGACTCCTATCCTACCACTCTTTAGCTTTGTGACACTGGGGCAATTTATGTCCCAATGCCTGGCAAGGTACTCAGTGTTCAGTCTGATGCCTAGCATACAGTAAACTATCATTCGATAATACATGAATGAATAAATAGCATGTCTCTGTAGGAATGTAGTTAATACATGGTCACTTTATTTTCATATTTATCTACTAGAAACAATAAAGGCAGAGTCCCAAAATAGTGCTGGTATACAGTAGGCATATAATAAATGATAGATATGTCATTCCACAGATAATGTGGAAAAACCTTCAGAGATCATCTAATTCAACCTTCTCATTTAGCAGGTAAGAATATTGGGGACCAATTAGGAGAACAACTCTTTACCCAGCATCCATTTTATCATATATCACAGCCTCCATGTTGTTAACTTTGGGCATCTGAAATGTTTTAGTGTAAACACTTACAGTAAGACTTCTAAAATTCAATGCTGCTGTTCACTTATAACAGGAATTAGCAAGTATTCAAATAATCCTGCAAGTGCCTTGCTCATCCATGTCAGATGGCAGAATGTAGCTCTTTATAACATTCTGTGGAACATCAAACCTGAGATGATGACCTTGAGACTCCACAGGTCCGAGTTACTTTATGTATTGAAGACAATTTCCTGGGGTTCCCTGGAGAGTAAATCACTCCCTGCTGATTGTCAAGAGTTTTCTCTAAAATGAATCTCCAGAAAAGCTTCAAAACTTTGAGACCTCAGTGACCTACCAAAAGCCCTGTGGCTTTCAGTTATGTACTGACAGCCCCTATGAAGTGTGGCCAGAAGGAGAGGTGCAGACCACCTGTGGGAGCTAGGCAGACTACCTGCAATCAAAGAGTCACTTCCCAGATTCCCAGATTCCCACTCATATGTATGCCAAAGTCCGGAAGCACTGTCATTCTAGGGACCGTTTAGCAATTCATTCATTCCAATGTTTGACATCTTACTGAGCACATATTCCGTGCAGGCTCTGTGCTTGGTTCCATACACACAAAGTCAAGGAAGACACTGCTCTGAACATCAAGGAGCTTAGAATCTATTGGAAGATACACAAGTAGCAGATGATGTAGTACAGTGTGATCATTCATTCATTTCATTTAATGATTCAATAAGAAACTACGAGAGAGCACTGTATTCTAGGCATAGATTCACATACAGAAAGGCTGTACAGTATAGTCATCAAACCACTAACTCAGTGCCCATGCTGCCTGAATTTGCACCCAAGCTCCACTGCTCACTACCTGTGTGACCTTGGACAACTGACTTAATCTCTGCGTGCTACAGTTTCTTCATTTGTAAAATGGAGATAATAATGCCATCACCCTCCCACGGTGACTGTGATGACTCAGTGAGTTCATATATGTAAAACCTAGAATAGTCTCCTGGCATATAGCAAGTCCAGAGTAGGTTTCTACAGAATTCTAAGATTCATGAAGGCAAGGACTTTTATGGGTATTTGTTGAATGGATAAATGAATTTATGTGGGAGATTTGCCAGCAACACGGCAGGCTGAGCTGGAATTAACTGATTATTCTCTATACTTTCAACACGTATATATTGGGCAATATAGAAATAAATGCTTATAAAATACATATCTGGGCTTCAAAGAAAGATAAATCCCCAGATACTGCAAAATCAAAGGAAGCAATCACAGGCAGAGGTTTAAGTGGAAGCTGACATATTAGAAGTCTCAGTGAATGATGATTATTGTCAAAGTTGTGGTGGTGATGGTGGTAGTGATAATGGTGGTGATGCTTGTGATGGGGATGATGATGATGAAGATGATGGCTAGATGAAGATAAGTCTCAAGCAGAATTACAGGGCACCTTAAGATAAGACAAGTGTTCCTAGAATAATTGTTTAAGAAGTTATTCTTGCCTGTTTTGCCTGTGGCATTCCCATAATTACCAGATAGATCTTGACCTCCCTGAAGTTGGAACTACCTATCTTATCACTTCGTCTCACCTGTTCAGGTTCATGAAATGATCATTGCAATCAGTAAACTGAACCAGGCTCAGAAATTGCTGAGTCACTATTCTCTTGTCCTGGAGCACCCATACACAAAATCAGAGTCTCAGAATCTAATGTGTAGAAGAAACAACATGTCAACAAGTCAAAAGCCCACACAGTGCTTCACATAACTGTTCACCATAGCCACCAAGGTTGCTCAGCCTACCAAGCATTTCTAAGGAAAGTATCCAAACTTTCACAAGTCTGGTAGAAGAGATTAATGTTCTGTCTCCTTACAGCCTGCCACAACTTATTCTAGCTCTAGGTGCTTGGGATACCAATCTATAAGGGATGCTAAAACATCACTAGAATACATAGGAATATGGTGCCAGCCTACTCAGGTTTCCACATGACTTCTTTAAATAACTAGCAAAATATGAATTGGAACTGCTGAAACCATATAGACAGCACATTGGAGTAGAAATCTTAAAAATATTCTTAGCTGGCACTAACCAATACAGGGTAAGTATTTTAGTTCTTTGCATGTGCAAAGTGTACAGTACAACTACTGGATGAGCCACCAATTCTGAGGCCAGCTAGCTAATACTCTAAAATTGAATAGTCTACTCCATTTGCAGAACCCTTGAAAAATTTTTTTAAAAATCTAATAATACATAGTGTAGTGTTGCTCATTCGGAATGAATAATTCATTTAATTATCTGGATCTTGAACCTTTTCTTATACCTCCCTGAAAGCTATCTGATTCTGAAAATAAAAATTCCTAGATGGTTCCAAATAAGTTAAAGGGTTATGATGCTATGAGTAGACATAATAAATCTTTTATTTTTTACAATAGAGGCACAACATTTTTATTATTAGAAAATTTGTGTCTCACAGAACCTACTAAATAAATACTCAATAAATATTTAAAGATTCAAAAGCACCCACATGTATCAGTCTAGACCTGGCTCTGTCATTGCAAACATGCTCCTGTCCCCTGCCTCTGGTTCCCCAAACACTTACACTCATGCTCAGCTACCTTCTGAAAGCTAACTTTGCTCCTAGACAATAGGAATTTCTGAAGAAAGATGGTTATTGGGAGATTTCAGTTCCCCTCCCCACTGTCAGGAGCAGCGTAGTATGCTGATTAGGAATCCAAAGTCAAGTTTTCAGCGTTCATTTTCTGGTTCTGAAATAACCATATGATCACTTATAACCATGTCACCCTAGGTAATTTACTCAACTTCTATCTGCTACCTCATCTATACAACAAGGGTAAGAGTAATAGTGCCTTACTCATAGTGCAGCTGTGAGGGACAATGAGTGAACACCCGGAAGCTTGAAGAACAATGCTTGGCACATACAAGTACCCAATAGGTATGAGCCATCATTATTTTTGCCACTGTGCCTTCTTTAATTCTGGGTGTGTCTTTCCTTCTCTCCACTTTTTCTCAGGTTCATGCCTCCTTCCGTTCAAATTTCTGTCATGATTTGGGGCTGGGGCTCTGGAATATGGTAGCAGACGCTAGGGAAGATTTCATGAAGGTGACGACATTCAAATGTCATGCTCCTTATTTGAGTGCTTTTCAGAAAACTAGGAAATTAAGAAATTGCATAATCCCCTGTAAATTCTTTACAGGATAATGAGGGTCCCCTCAACTTCCTTATATATATTATCAGACTGATATATTTAGTGCTCTCTTTCCCTTCCTTTTACGTTATAGCTTCCCAACCTTGGTGTTATGCCTTTTATCCTTCAGAGATTTTCCCCTAACTTTATCTTTTCTGAACTTTCTGAGCCCAAAGGCATGCCATGTGCCAGCTGCAGTAACACCAGGGCTTAGCAGAGCAGGGTAACACATCCAAATTTTCCTTGAGCTCTCTATTCCTAAAAATATAATTAGCTCTAGAGAAACCACACACAAGACTTTATACAGCCAAAAATAAAATGAAGTGGTTTATTGGACCCAAACTGCTTTATATTTGTGCAATTTCTGTCAGTTTCATATATTAATTGTAATTATACTAAGATAAGAATTATGGGATAACTGTCAAGTATACAGACTCTAAAATTGACAGGGCTGCAGCAGGTTATGCATGTTATTCACTGCACAAAGGCAATCAGCTGAGGGGTGAGTAGGCCCTGAAATATACTCAGAAGAGGCATATTTTTCTATTTCCTACAATGATACCATATGGGCTATAGTATGTACATACAGGGGGATTCTGTAAATAAGTTTATTAAGGGTAGTGAGACCCCGATTTCTCATTTTCAGAGAAAGGAGTTCTAAATATGAAAAGGCTTACTGGATTACAGTTGGATATATCAATGGGAACTCTTGGCTTTTAATATCCATAGACGTAGATTGATGTGAGTGTGTAGGTGTATACATGGATATATTTCCTAGCTCTTTCCACCAAGAGGAACTAGAATCCATGATACCCATAACACTGATCATACCTAGTGTCTAGATCTTGGTTTCTAAAACATGATTCTCCACTAAAAGGAACCAGAGCCCATTGGAAAGATGGGGGATTCTAGGGCTGAGACAATGAAAGTAAAAGATGAGCCAGAAGCATCATGTACATCCAAAAACTAAGAGAGTGCTCAGAAATCCCGGGGACTTGTCAAATCTTGGGGACATAAAACCAGTTTGAAAGAGCTTCCTATTTTCAACTGCCTCTCATGCCGGGCCAAATTAGGGAAAATGTGCACATCAAAGTAAGTAAGGAAAGTCATTGATTAAAACCCATTGAAACAAATTAGAATCCATGTATCCATACTGAAATGAATAAAAACACAAATGAGAGAGAAGGAAATTTTCTCTCTTAAAGTAGAATACCAACTAATAAATGCAGAATGAATGACAAAATTAGAAAATTATCATTTGGTAATATCTTGGTAATAATTGATTTGGGCAAAATCATCAACAGATGCTAAAATTAATGGATTAAAGTTTGATAGGAAACAGAATATTTACATTTTCTCAAAATATTGTCCTATAAAACACATATTAATTAGTAAATATAAGATAGTTATTTCTTGCTAAGTACAAAATAGTTACTAATCAATCTTAGAGTGGATAAACTTAGCAAGCATCATCTTAACCAAGTGACAAAACTTGACATCATCAATATTGGGACAAATAAACATAATGTGACTCCTGATGTGATGCAGTGAGAATAAATCATCATTTCTATGGTTTTCCTGACAAATATGCATAGCTTGAATTCAATCATTAGGAAACAGTTCAAATTGAGAGACATTTTATAAAGTAATGGGACTATACTCTTCAGAAATATCAATGTCATGAAAGATAAGGAAAGAGTAAAGAACTGTTTCAGGCTAATGACTGAATAACTAAATGTAACCCATGATCCTGGGTAGTATCCTGGATCTGTAAAAGACATTCATAGGACAATTGGCAGGTTTCTAATGGAGTCTATGGATTTTGATGGTTGTACTATGGGTATATAAGACAATGTCCTTGTTTCTAGAAATGCACATTGATATATTAAGGAGTACTCAGGTATCTTGTCTGCAATTTCTCTCAGATGGTTCAAATAATATGTACAAATAGAGAGAGGCAAATGTGGCAAAATGCTAAGGACTGGGAAATCCAGGTGAAAGTGTATAGTATTTCTTGTACTACTGTTAAAAATTTCCACACATATGAAATTCTTTCAATTAAGAAGTGTTCTTTTTTCTAATTAGTGAAGACAAATCATTTGCTCTACAGTATTTTTAGACCAAAAAGATCACAAGAGAATTCATCACTAGCAAACCTGCACTAAAAGAAATACTAAAGGCAGTTCCTCACAAAAAAGAAAAATAATTCCTCCAAAACATTGAAACGCAAGAAGAATAAAGAACAATGGAAAGAGTAATTAACATGTTCTAAAACCCTAGCATTGCCACTGAAGTGATAAAAGTACCAATTTACACTATACTATAAGTCAAGTTCGCATGTTCTAATTGTTAGGCTAGCTATTAAAGACATGGTAAAAAATATGTAACTAACAAATAATAGAGAGGAAAAATGTTAAGATAATAATAATAATAAAAGACTTCATTAATTCAAAGACAGAAAGCAAGAAGAATAAAAAACAAACAGAACAGATGGGACAAATACAAAACAAATTTTCAAATAGCTTTATAAACTAATATACATATTTCTATGAATACTAAATACTATTAAAATACAAAGAATGTCAAACTGAATAAAAATATAAAATCTAGTCTAGCTACATATCAATCATTTCTTAAAGACACAGAACTATTGAAAATAAAAAGACAGTCAAGATATATTACGCAAACATTAACCAAAATAAAGTTGATACAGGTTTACAAATATCAGTAAATTTTATTGCCAGAAATAGAGATACCTTTGATAATAATACAAGCTTCACTCACCAAGAAGATATAACAATCTCTAAATTTGTATGCATCTAATAACATAGTTTCAAAATATAAGGTAAAAATTTAGAGAACTAAAAGAAATAGTTGAATGCAGATCAGTGTGAAAAACCTTAACATACTTCTCATAATAATGAGTAGAATAAGCAGGGAAGGAAATCAGTAAGAACAAAGAATACCTAAGCAATGCAATTAACAAACATAATCTAACTGATATTTATAGAACACTGCAAAGATGGAATAAATGTTCTTTTCAGTGCATAAGGAGCAGTTATTAAATTGGCATATACTAGACCACAGAGCAAACCTTAACAAATTTCAAAGGACTGAAATCTTTTAAAGTATGTTTTCTGACCACAGTGGAATTAAGCTATACTAGTTACAAAAAGATGACTCTAAAATTCATATATGTTTGGAAATTAAATAATATCATTCTAAATAACCTCTGGGTCAAAGAAGTAATGATAATGGAAATTAAAACATATTTTGAATTCAGTGGTAATGATTCTACAGCTTATGAAAACGGGAGAAATTAAACATGTACTGAGAATATTACAAACAACTCTATGCACATAAACTAGAAATGGATAAATTCCTAGACACTTGCATCCTCCCAAGCGTAAACCAGGAAGAAGTCAAAACCCTGAATAGACCAATAACAAGGGCTGAAGTTGAGGCAGCAATTAATAGCCTACCAACCAAAAAAAGCCCAGGTCCAGATGGGTTCACAGCCAAATTCTATCAGACATACAAAGAGGAGCTGGTACCATTCGTTCTGAAACTATTCCAAACAATCCAAAAAGAGGGAATCCTTCCCAAATCATTTGATGAGACCAACATCATCCTGATACCAAAACCTAGCAAAGACTCAACAAGAAAAGAAAACTTCAGGCCAATATCCATGATGAACATGGGTATTGCAAAAATCTTCAATAAAATACTGGCAAACTGATTGCAACAGCACATCAAAAAAGCTTATCCATCACGATCAAGTAGGCTTCATCCCGGGGATGCAAGGCTGTTCAACATACACAAGTCTATAAACATAATTCACCACATAAACAGAACCAAAGACAAAACCCACATGATTATCTCAATAGATGCAGAGAAGGCCTTTGACAAAATCCAACAGCGCTTTATGCTAAAAACTCTCAATAAACTAGGTATTGAGAGAATGTATCACAAAATAATAAAAGCTATTCATGACAAAACCACAGCCAATATCATACTGAATGGGCAAAAACTGGAAGCATTCCCTTTGAAATCTGGCACTGGACAAGGAGGCCCTCTCTCACCACTCCTATTCAATATAGTTTGGAAGTTCTAGCCAGAGCAATCAGGCAAGAAAAAGAAATAAAGGGTATTCAATTAGGAAAGGAGGAAGTCAAATTGTCTCTATTTGTAGACGACATGATTGTATATTTAAAGACCCCATTGTCTCAGCCCCAAATCTCCTGAAACTGATAAGCAACTTCAGCAAAGTCTCAGGATACAAAATCAATGTGCAAAAATCACAAGCATTCCTATACACCAATAACAGACTTAAAGAGAACCAAATCAAGAACGAACTGCCATTCACAATTGCTACAAAGAGAATAAAATGCCTAGGAATACAACTAACAAGGAATGTAAAGGACCTCTTCAAGGAGAACTACAAACCACTGCTCAATGAAATAAGAGAGGACACAAACAGACAGAGAAACATTCTATGCTCATGGTTAGGAAGAATCAATATTGTGAAAATGGCCATTCTGCCCAAAGTAATTTACAGATTCAATGATATCCCCATCAAGCTACCAATGACCTTCACAGAACTGGAAAAAACCACCTTAAACTTCATATGGAACCAAAAGAGAGCCCGCATAGCCAAGTCAATTCTAAGCAAAAAGAACAAAGCTGGAGGCATCACACTACCGGACTTCAAACTATACTGCAAGGCTACAGTAATCAAAACAGCAAGGTACTCATACCGAAACAGAGATATAGACCAATGGAACAGAACAGAGGTCTTGGAGGCAACACAACATATCTACAACCATCTGATCTTTGACAAACCAGACAGAAACAAGCAATGGGGAAAGGATTCCCTGTTTAATAAATGGTGTTGGGAAAACTGGCTAG